>NC_056725.1:31874872-32035830 GCF_019279795.1 Protopterus annectens
CAAAATTAAACCAGTTTGTGCAATATTCCAGGTTCAATTCATTCTACTCCTACTAAGAAAGGATGATTGTATGTGCTCTTTAGATCTTCAGGATACATACGATCACATCAAAATGAACAGGTGCTGCAGAAGACATCTGAGCTTCCAGCAGAGAGCCAATCATTACGAGTTCAGAGCCATGCCCTATGGACTCTCCACAGCCCCACTGTGTTCACCAAATGCATGGCGATGGTAGCAGCTCACTTGAGACTTTTGGTATTCAGAGCATATCCGTACCTAGAGGACTGGCTCCTAACTTACCCAAACAGGCATCTACTTCTGTAGGCAAGGGACTACTTGCTCCTGTTTCCATCTGGACATCACAGTGAATTAAAGCAAATCACAACTCTCACCTACGCAGAGTCTGGAGTTCATATATTCTTGTCTAGACATGGTCAGAGCCTCTGTCCCTCCAACTTGAATCCAGGGCAAGAAAGTATTCTCGCATCTTTCTGTCCGAACACGACTAATCTTAAAGGCCTTCAGAATCATGGCAGCAACTATCACTCTAATTCCCTAAGCAAGATTTTACATGTAAATTCTCCAATGGATCCTGTCAGTACAGTGGTCCATTCTTAAGCAATCTTTAACCACTCTAGTCAAGATCTCAAGCTTTGCAATAAGGTATCTTCTTTGGTGGCTGCATTCAGTTTTCAAAAGCCATTTATTGGTTCTTCCCTTGACCACGGCTACAGTGACCATGGATGCCTCCTGTTTGGGATGAGTAACTACTTGGGGAAGGGACAGTGCAAGGTATGTGATCTCCAGAATAGGCCAGTTTAGATGCCAGTGTCCTGGAAATGAGTGGTCCTAGTGTTGGCCATTCAAGATGCTGTCCCCTTTGGGATAGTTGCTATTCAGACAGTATGTCTGTAGTCTTGCACATCAACAAACAGGGAGGGAGCCTATCTTATCTGCTTTGTTCGAGAAGCAGTGAGTGTGGCAATAGGGGAATCTCTTCCTGTCACTTGCTAATAGCAATGCACATACTGGGGAAAAAAACATTGTGATTGTGGACAAACTAAGTGGGTCCATTCTAATTCCTCACAAGTGGTCTGTCTGTCTCAAAGTGGAGAGAATTTTCTGACCTATTCTTTTCCCCCCTCACCAACTGCAGCAGGTCCTTTGCCCTGATCCCTCCAGTGTGGATAAGTTGTTCTTCGTGTTTCACTGTTACAATAATCACATTTGGGTTATCTTCTTGCAGTGGCCCTCAGTCCATCTGATTATCAAAGTCTTGGGTCCTGCATCGGTTGCTGTCTCATCTTCCATGACGTCAGGTAGTCTGGTATAAAGCCTGAAACAGAAGTAGTTCGCAAGTGCCGGTTGGCAGACTCCTGAAATTTTTGTTTTTGAGTTTCAGAACTGAAGTCTTCAACTAAGCTAAGGTACCCTGTTGGGGAAACGTTTTCCTGCTCTAAACCGATGTCAGTAAAGGTTAATAATTGTATTTCTTGTGGAAAGCAAATACCTTAAAGATTCTCATTTGTACTGCATTCCTTGCTTAGGCCCTGACCACGATGTACTTCACTGTCGGTTTTGTGCTTATTTAAACAATGAACTATTCGTCTGTTTATTTTCGCTTCTATATATTTTGGTACTCTGTTCAATTATCCAGATATGGCTTTGGTAAGCCACCAGACTACCAACATTACGGAAAAACGCAAAGATAAAGACAGACAGAGACCGCATAGGTCCAAAGCTGCTGATGATGCTTCTAAGCTAGTCGCCAGTACTCAGTGAGGTGCTTTCGCAGCCCCTGATACCCACTACTTCAGATTTGCAGGCCTCTACTGATACCAATTCAGAGTCCAGTGTGCTGTGAGATGCTTCAACTGTGGTACCTGCGGATGTCTCTACCTTGGATGGGTCCGAAGCTGCTGTGCAGGCACTGGCTTCTGAGGCTGTATTCAGGCCTACTGACTTGCATATTAAACCGCCATCTTCTTCTTCAAGGCCTAAAACTCGATCCATGCCTAGAAAACAGAAGCCCAGACCGCATGGTCAGGCCTCTATGCCTAAAAAAATAAGAATGACTGAAGACCTTATTACTCTAATCAGGGGAAGCCACCCTTCTCCCTCTAAGAAACATAGGACTGAGTTTCCTTATGATTCTTCTGATCAGGATTCTGAAATTTCTGTTTCCTCTGATGACCAAGATTTACCCTTATCTACCTATGAGGATTCTGATGTAGAGGATTCTATTCCCTCTGCTTCCCCTCCAGAGGATTTCTGTTTTGGTGAAACCTTGCGTACTGTTAGGGAGCATTTCTGCTGGGAAAGCCAGGATTACTCTGACTCTAAAAAGAGGGTTAGGGATTTCTTACTCCTGCTCCAACACATGCCTTTAGCTACCCCCCCCCCGTACTGGACATTGTTGATAATGCCTTCTCGAAGTCCAGCATGGCCCCTGACTCCTTACCTCCTGCTCCCAGAAAACCTGATAGATATTACAGGGTTCCTGACTCTCACACATTTCTCATTAAAAATCCTACTGTAGATCCTGAGACCATTTCACAGGGACCCAAGGGCATTAAAGCTGCTACTACCAAAAATCCTACCCCCTCTGATAGAGATTCCAGGGTGCTGGATAGATGGGGTAAGAAGGTATACACTTCTGTAACCTTAGCCATTAGGGCCTTAAACTGCCAGTTTCATATGTTAAAGTATCAGCAGCATATTTGATTGCTTAAACAGGAAATGTTGATTCCTGACTGTGCTGAAAATAAAGATTTACATGATTTAATGCATTCTGCTGAACAAGTTGGGAAACATACTTTGCAATGTGGTTTTGATTCACTAGAGGCATCTTGCAGGGCTGCTGTGACAGGGTCTGTACTTAGAAGGCATGCTTGGCTTAAGGAGCAATCTTTGCCAGATCATGTTAGTTAAATTGCTGGATGCTCCCTTAAACCAAGACCGCCTGTTTGGCAGCAAAGCAGAAGTACTTAAAAAGATGGAGGAAAAAGCTAAATTTATGCAAACTGTTAAAGATTTCCTGCAGGTACAGCCTCCCAGATTTAGTAGGCATTGGCCCTCTAAAAATTGGTCCTTTTCTGCCTCTTCCAGGCCTTCTCTGTCCAAACCCAGAACCAGCAGAACACCCTGGCTACTGTCCCAAGATGCTCACAGGACTAAGCAGTGGGGGTCTCCCACTTCCAAAGCAGGGAGTGGCAAGACTCCCCCTATGGTAAACTGTCTCAATGATTTAACTTTAAATCTTCCAAGCACTGCACAACTGACTGTTCCTTTAGGTGGAAAGATTGCCCTGCAGGCAAAAAATTGGGAACTCATTACCCAGGATAAATGGATTTTAAATAGTTTCCCAAGGATATAGATTCCACTTCCACTCCTTACCAACCCAAATGGTTGGCCAGATCTAGCCCAAATCAGTAGGCAGAGGCTCAGAAGCAAGTTCTCTCTCTCGAGCATCAGGGCTATTCAGCCTGTTCCAGAAGAGGAAAGGGGACAAGGTTTCTACTCAAGGCTTTTCCTCGTGCCCAGAAAAGACGACAGCTGGCATCCTATCCTGGACCTCTCTATCCTAAACACATTTTTCGTGATCCCAAAATTCAAGATGCTAACTCTCTTTACCAGATGCTTCCTATGCTAGGCAAGGATTGCCTGGTTGGCAACACTGGATTTAAAGGAAGCTTACCTGCACATCCCAATAAGGGAATCTTGTAGAAGATAACTATGCTTCAAAGCAGGCTACATGCACTGTCAGTTCTCTGCACTGCCCTTTGGTTTATCTACTGCGCCCAGGGTATTCACAAAGTGCCTAGCTCCAGTCATTGCATTTTGCAGGCAAATAAATATCTAAATATATCCATACCTGGACAATTGTCTAATTCAGGCAGAAAGCCAGGACATACTATTGCATCATCTGGCATTTATACAGAAATTGCTAACTTCTCTGGGGTACACCATAAACGAAAAATCATATCTTGTACCCTGCTAACAAATTGTATTCCGGGGAGCAAGCTTGAATACAACTTCCCAGATGGTCTACCTCACGCCAGAGAAACAAGTTAATTTGACAGCCTACTTCTAACTACTGGCCACAAAGACCCAGTTATCTGCAAGGAAAATACTAAAAGCCCTGGGGTTCATGGCCTCCTGCATTATTCTAATTCCATATGCAAGACTGCATATGAGGAAACTACAGTGCTATCTAAAAAGCCCATGGCACCAACATTCTCGGAATCTAGAGTCAATGATTCCTATCATACCTTGTCTACAGATAGAGTTCCTTTGGTGGGCAGAGGCCTGCCACCAAAACCAAGGGACTGCCATTCACTCTACCCCCTGCCACCCTAACAACAGATGCATCAGACTATGCATGGGGGGGGGCTCACTTGGCAGGTATTTGCATTCAGGGCAAATGGAATTGAAGTTAAATGCACCTGCATATCAATCAAAAAGAAATGTTAGCTGTACAGAATGCTCTGACCGCCTTCAAGGACCACATTCTTCCAGGATAATTATTGGTAAAGATGGACAACACCACTGTTATGTGGTACATAAGCGGGGGGGAACCCACTCATACCTTCTCTGCAGACTAGCTATGGCTCTGCCTTATGCTACCAAGTGCACCTACAGGCTCAATTCCTGCCAGGAAAGCTAAATGCACTGGCAGACCTAAGCAGAAATTTCATGGACCCACATGAGTGGAAACTGGAACCAAAGGCATTCAACATGTTGAGAAACAAATGGGGGAGCCCAGAGATAGACCTGTTTGCCTCCCCCAAGAACTACCAATTGGACAAATTCTGCACAAGGACTCCCCACAAACAAGCTTGGAAAGTGGATGCCCTGTCCTTTACCTGGAAAAACCTGTCAGTTAATGCCTTTCCCCCTCTGCCTCTCCTCTCCAAGGTACTACTAAAGATCAAACAGGACAAGCCAAGGACAATACTGATTGCACCAGACTGGCCACGCCAACACTGGTATCCCCTCTTGCACAGTGTGTCACTGCTGGCACCTGCCTCAGACCTCTGCCCTGCTGTCCCAGCAGGGGGGCCAGATTTTGCACCCTCAACTTCAAACCCTGAATCTTGCAGCCTGGCTAATTACCTGATCTCTCCATTATCATCCCTCAGTAAGCAAGTGCTGGATGACTTTCTGGAGGCAAGGAGGCGTAGTGCTAGGAAATCCTATGCTAAAAAATGGAAAAGATCCTGTTCCTGGAGCCAAACTCAGGGGATGGGCACAGCAGTGCCCAATTTACCTCAGATTCTTCAATACTTAACTGAGATGCTTCACAAGGGCCTTTCCTTTTCCTCCATCAAAATTCATGCCTCAGCCATTTCAGCTCATTACAATACAGAACCCACCCCTCTTCTCTCATCCACTGCTGAAGCAATTCCTCAGAGGGGCCAAAAACTTAAGAACACCCAGGAGAGCCCCCTATTCCAGCCTTGGACCTTAACCTTGTATTGGAAAAGCTCACTCTACCTCCCTTTGAGCCAGCTGCAAATGCAAAGTTGAAATTCCTTTCTTGGAAGACTGCCTTCCTTTTAGCCATCACTTCATCAAGAAGAGTGTCTGAATTACCAGCCCTCATGGCAGTGGAGCCTTTCATCATTCATTCGGACAAGGTGTCCCACAGGACCAATCCCTCCTTCATGCCCAAGGTGGTATCCAGTGTGGCCCTTAATCAGTCCATTCATTTGCCAACCTTTTCTAATCTACAGAACAAAGGGGAACGAATACTGCACTACTTGGACATGCACAGACAACTTAGATTTTACTTGGACAGGACTAAATCTTTCAGGAAATCTGAACAGCTGCTGGTTGCATTTGCTGCAGGGGCAGAGGGGAAGGCCATTTCAAAGCAAACCATTTCTAAGTGGATAGGCCATTGCATTCATTTCTGCCATAAGCACCATGGAAAACCTACTCCTTGGGATAAGACCACATTCAACCAGGGCTGCATTTTACCTCTACAGCCTTTCTCAGGGGTGTCCCTACCAGGGACATCCTAGAAGCTGCTATCTGGAGTTCTGTACATATCTTCAAGCATTACCACTTGCCAATTTTTTTCTAAATCCAGAGCTGGCTTTGCCACTGAAGTCTTGCAGGGCCTTATAGCTGGTCCTAATACTATCTGATTATCTCCTCCCATCCTTAGCTTTAGGATTCTACCCAAATGTGATGACTGCAACAGTGAAATGCAAAGAACATAGTACAGTTGTGTACACTTACCATAAATGTAGATGTTAGAGTGTATTCAGTGTTGCAGTCCTGGATGTTCTTTGTGTTTCACTGTTGCAGTCATTACATTTGGGTAATCTGCTGGCAGGTTGTCCTCAGCCTGATTAACAAAGTCTTGGGTCCTGCGTTTGTTGCTGTCTCTTCTTCCCTGCTGTCAGGTTGTCAGGGTTATAAAACATGCAGCTGACACCATTACATCAGTCTTTCTTGCCGTGCGGTGCCTGAAACAGAAGCAGTTCGCAAGTGCCAGTTGGCAGACTCCTGAAATTTTTGTTTGAGTTTCAGAACCGAAGTCCTCAACTTAAAGCCAAATACCCCGCTGGGGAAACTTTTTCTTGCTCCTTACTGATGTCAGTAAACGTTAATAATTGCATTACTTGTGGAAAGCAAATACCTCATAAAGATTTTCATTTGTACTGTATTCCTTGCCTAGGCCCTGACCATGACATTCCTTGCTTGTCAGTTTTGTGCTTTAATCAGCGCACTATCCGTTGTTGGTACATTTTTGCCTCTAAATATTTCGGTTCTCTGTTTAATTATCCAGAAATGACGTTGGTTGGCCATCCGACTACTGGAATTCCTAAAAAAAAACGCAAAGAAAAAGACACAGGCTGTCGAGGTCCAAATCTGCAGACGACGCTTCTACTATGCCAGTCGCCAGTTTGCTGGTACTCGGTGAGGCACTTTCGCAGCCCCGATACCTGCTACTTCTGACTCGCAGGTCTCTACTGAGACCCATTCGGAGTCTGGTATGCAGTGAGATGCTTCACCTATGGAATCCGTGGATGTCTCTACTTTGGATGGGTCTGGAGCCACTGTGCAGGCACCGGCTTCTGAAGGTGTATTCAGGCTTACAGACTTGCATATTAAACCGACTCCACCTTCTATTCTAAGGCGTAAATCTCGATCTATGTCTAAAAAACCGACGCCCAGGCCACATGCTCAATCCCCTATGCCTAAAAAAACAAATGATCAAAATGGCTGAAGATCTTATTACTCTAATCAGGGGTAGTCAACCCCCCCCCCCCCATCTAAAAGGCCTAGGACTGAGCTTGACTATGAATCTTCTGATCAGGACTCTGTTTCTTCTAATTCTTCCAATGACCTGGGTTTGTCCATTCCTACTTATGAGGATTCTGATGCAGAGGATTCTATTCCCTCTGCTTCCCCCCCTGAGGACTTTTCTTTTGGGGAAACTTTACATACTTTAAGAGAGCTATTTCCAGTGGGAAAGTCAGGAATTTTCTGAATCTAAAACGAGGCTTAGGGATTTCCTCCTCCTACCTCAGCATAGGCCTTTGGCTATACCTGCTGTACTAGACATTGTTGTGTTTTTGGTGTCCAGTATGGCCCCCGATTCCCTGCCTCTGGCTCCTAGTAAACCTAACAGATACTCCAGGGTTCCTGAGTCCCACAAGTTCCTTTTCAAAAATTCTGTTGCGGATCCAGAAACCATTTCTCATGGGCCCAAGGGCATTAAGGCTTCTACTGATAAAAATCCTACCCCTTCTGATAGAGACTCCAGGGCACTGGATAGATGAGGTAAAAAGGTTTATACTTCTGCAACCTTGGCAGTCAGGACTTTAAACTGCCAATTTCATATTCTAATATATCAACAGCATATTATGGGACTGCTTAAACAGAAAATGATCATTTCTGACTGTGTGGAAAATAGATTTACAGGATTTATTGCATTCTGCTGAACATGTTGGAAAACATACTTTGCAATGTGGTTTTGATTCTTTAGAGGCCTCTTGCAGGGCTGCTGTTACTGGGTCTGTGATCAGAAGGCATGCTTGGCTTAAGGAGCAATCTCTGCCTGATCATGTTAAAACAGAATTGTTGGATGCTCCTTTAAATCAAGACCACCTGTTTGGCAATAAGGCTGAAGTTTTTAAAAAGATGGAAGATGAAGATAAATCTATGCAAACTGTGAAAGATTTCTTACAAGTGCAACCTCCAAGATTTAGTAGGCACTGGCCTACTAAGAATTGGTCCTTTCCAGCTCCTTCATATCCATTTAAGCCAAAACCCAGACACACCAAAAGCACCAGTTTTCAGTCCCAAGGGACTCTCAGAACTAAGCAGTGGGGGGCCCTCCACTTCCAAATCTGTAAATAATAAGACACCCCCCTATGGTAAACAGTCTCAATGACTTTCCTTTAAAATTACCAAGCACTTACCTTTTAGCCATCCCTTTGGGGGGGAAAGATTGCTCTTCATGCAAAAAACTGGAAACTCCTAACCCAGTACAAATGGGTTTTAGATATAATGTCCCAGGGATACATATTTCATTTCCACATGTTGCTAACACCAAATGGGTGGCCAGACGTACCCCCAAATCAGTGGACAGAGGCTCATAAACAAGTACTTTCCCTCTTAAACATGGGGGGCTATTCAACCGGTACCAGAAGAGGAAAAGGGGCAAGGTTTCAATTCTAGGCTTTTCCTGGTACCCATTAAAGACAAATCATGGCGTCCAATTCTGGACCTGTCTACTCTAAACACCTTTCTGGACATTCCAAAATTCAAGATGCTGACTCTTCACCAGTTACTTCCTATGCTAGGCAAAGATGCCTGGTTGACAACTCTAGATTTAAAAGACTCTTACCTACATATCCCAATCGGGGAATCTTGCAGAAGATACCTACACTTCAAAGCAGGCTGCTTGTATCATCAGTTCTCTGCACTGCCCTTTGGCTCGTCTACTGCACCCAGGGTATTCACAAAGTGCCTGGCTCCAGTAGTTGCATTTTGCAGGCAAAGAAATATTCAAATATATCCATACCTGGACGATTGTCTAATTCAGGCAGAAAACCAGGCCATACTTATACATAATCTGGCGTTTTTAAAAAGGATTCTAACTTGTCTAGGGTACACCATAAACTAAAAGAAATCACAACTGGTACCCTCTCAACAGATCACATTCCTGGGTGCAGGCTTGAATACAACTGCAGAGATGGCTTTCCTCACGCCAGAAAAGCAAATTCATTTGGTAACTCACTTCAAACAAGTGGCCACAAAAACCCTGCTTATCTGCAAGACAAATACTGCAAGCCTTGGTATTCATGGCCTTGTGCATTCTTCTAATTCCATATGCAAGATTGCATACGAGGAAACTTCAGTGGTACTTAAAAAGTCTATTGAGTCAACATTGTCAAAGCCTGGAAACAATGATTTCTATCATACCTTGCCTACGCCTGGGGTTCCTATGGTGGGCAGAGGCCTGCCATTCACACTACCCCCTGCTGCCCAAACCCTAACTACAGACCCATCAAACTATGCATGGGGGTCTCACCTGGCATGGAAGTGCTTTCAGGGCAAATGGAACCCAAATCAAATGCACCTACATATCAATCAAAAATAAATGTTAGCTGTACAGAATGCTCTGACAGCCTTCAAGGACTACATTCATCCAAGACAACTAATGGTAAATACGGACAACACCACGGTTATGTGGTAGATAAGCAGGGGGGTACAGATTCCTACACCCTCTGCAGACTAGCCATGGCATTGTGGACACAGCCTTGAGCTACCAAGTGCAGCTACAAGCTCAATTCCTGCCAGGAAAACTGAATACACTGGCAGACGGACTAAGCAGAAATCTTATGGACCCACACGAATGGAAACTGGAACCATGGATTTTCAACATGTTGACAAGCGATTGAGGGAGCCCAGACATAGATCTATTTGCCTCCCCCCCATAACTACCAGTTGGACAAATTTTGCACAAGGACTCCTCACAAAAAAGCCTGGAAAGTGGATGCTCTGTCCTTCAGCTGGAAAAAACTAACAGTCTACGCCTTTCCCCCTCTGCCTCTGCTCTGCAAAGTTCTGCTAAAAGTCAAACAGGGCAAACCAAAAATTATTTTGATTGCTACAGACTGGTCACGCCAACACTGGTACCCACTCCTGTCTCACAAATATCTCCATGGCACCTGCTTCAGACACCTTCCTTACTGTCTCAGCAGGAGAACCAAATTCTACACCCTCATCTCCCAGCATTGAACCTTGCAGCTTGGGTAATCACTTAAATTCATCCTTAACATCCCTCAGCAAACCTGTGGTGGAAGTCATCTTGGAGGCGAGAAGACATAGTACGAGAAAATCTTATGCTGACAAATGGAAATGATTATGTGCCTAGAACCACTCTTTAGGGATGAGCAGAGCAGCGCCCAATTTACCAAAGATTTTGCAATACTTAACTGAGATGCTTCACAAGGGCCTGTCTTTTTCCTCTATTAAAATCCACACCAGCTATTTCAGCTCACTATAACACAGAACCACCCTCTTTTTTCTCATTAACCAGACCATACACTTGCCAACCTTCTATCCCAATCCACAAAACAAAGGGGAACGGATTCTGCATTCCTTGGACGTGCACAGACAACTTCAATTCTACTTGGACAGAACTAAATTTCGAAGAAAATCTGAACAATTGCTAGTGGCATTGAAGGCTATTTCAAAACAAACCATTTCTAAATGGATAAGCCATTGCATTAATTTCTGCTATAAGCACCATGGAAAACCTATCCCCCAGAGGATCAGATCTAATTCCACCAGGGCTGCATCTACTTCTGCAGCCTTTCTCAGAGGTGTTCCTACCAGGGATATTCTAGAAGCTGCTACCTGGAGTTCAGTACATACTTTCACCAAGCATTATCATTTACCAATTTTCTCTAAATCCAGCGCTGGGTTTGCCACTGCAGTCTTGCAGGGCCTTATAGCTGGTCCTAATGCTGTATAAATCCATCCTCCCAACCATAGCTTTGGGAATCTACACAAATGTAATGACTGCAACAGTGAAACATGAACATAGTACATTTGTGTACACTTATCATAAATGTAGATGTTCAAGTGTATTCACTGTTGCAGTCCTGGTTACCCTCCCTCCAGCCCCTTGTTTTTCTCTTACTATACCTCTACTTTCTTTTACTATGCTTAAAAGCCTTTTTGGTGTATTTGCTTTTGGTTGGAGGTATATGTTTGTGTGTTTAATTTTATTTGCTCCCCATTGGGGGGCACCTGACATCTGGGGCAAGAAAAACTCTAATGGCTTCGGCTGCATGTTTTATACCCCTGACGACCTGACATGGACGAAGGGACAGCAACCGACGCAGGACCCATGACTTTGTTAATCAGGCCGACTGAGGGCAAACTGCCAGCAGATTACCCAAATGTGTAATGACTGCAACATTGAATACACTAGAACATCTACATTTATGGTAAGTGTACACAACTGTACTTTACCTCCCCCCCTTCAGCCCCCTGACTTCTATTGGCTATACCTCTGTTCTTGGTTACTATGCTTAAAGCTTTTTGGTGTATTTGCTTTTTTGTTGGAGGTGTAACCTGCTATACAATTGCTTCCCATTATGGGGGCACCTGACATCTGGGGCAAGAAAAACTGTTGTAATGGCATCGGCTGCATGCTTTATACCCCTGACTTCCTGACATCATGGAAGGATGAGACAGCAACCGACGCAGGGCCCAAGACTTTGATAATCAGGCTGACTGAGGGTTACTGCAAGCAGATAACCCAAATGTGATGACTGCAACAGTGAATACACTCTAACATCTACATTTATGGTAAATGTACACAACTGTACTTTGCAGAGAGAGAATCTGGTCCACGAGTGGCCTTCCAGTCCTTGTGCTTACCCACTGCTACCTCTCATCACCAAATTTCTGCAGAAAGCATACCAGTTGAATAACACCCATTTTTGGCCTCATCAGATTTGGTTCCCCTTCCTCTGGCCTGACCTTCTGCACCCACCTTGGATACTGGAGTCCAGTCAAGATGCACTGTATCACTTGATAGGTATAAAAAAACACACACAAAGTGCGAGCAAACCAAATGCAGTCTAGGAAGTAGGATGTCCAAAAACACCAGGTGGTGTAAGTAAAACAGCACAGGACCCAAATGATACAAATAGCTGGAGGAATAGCTGAAAAAAGCAGAGTACAGATGTTGCTGAATGGTTTAATAAGCACACAAATAATAAAGCCAAATGGTAAGTGCTTTCTTCCCACCAATACAGAACTTCATCAGACCTGATTTGTATCATTTGGATCCTGTGTTGTTTTGCTTGCACCACCTAGTGTTTTGGACATGCTACTTGCTCGTCTGCATTTGGTTTGCTCACCTGATAGGTAAGATTTATCTGGACATAACGGGTCCCAAACCGACCTCATGGTTTCTACAATTCCACTGATTTAGACACCCTGGGTCCGTCATTTTATATCTTTTCAAGAACGTTATAAAAATTTGCAAAAGTAAATGGAAGAGTTTTGCATTCTTGACCCTCTTTCTTCCCTTGTAGTAGCTGTAATTATTTTTAGCTTCAATTTTTAGTGAAGGGCTAGCTTTTGTACTGTTAAGGTCCATTTGGCTGCCATTTCACATCTACATCTAGCCGAAAATAATTCTTCCTTAGCTTCTAAATTATATAAAGCCTTTCTCAAAGGAGGTTTTCTACTTAGGCCTCCAGTAAAAGATCCTCCTCCTCCTTGGGATTTAACTATTTTACTTCAAGCTCTAACACAAAGCCCGGTCAGATCTAAACTTTTTGTCTAGGAAAACCAGTTTTCTAGTTGCTATCACAGCAGGCTGCATCTTCCAAATTTGTTTACCTGGTTTCCACAAAGATATGGGGGGGGGGGTGTCTTTATGGACCAACCCATCTTTTTTGCCAAAGGGGTAGCTTCTGGGTCTAATATTTACCAGGTCATTAACCTTCCAGGTTTTTTTTTTTTTTTTAATTTCAAATACGGAAGTGTACATGCTCCATCTTTTGGATGTGCATAGACAACTTTGTTTTTATCTTCATAGAATCAAAGACTTTCAGAAGACTGACCAGTTATTTGTATCCTTCTCACATAGATCAGGCAAGTCAATTTCCAGAGGTGCACTAGCCAAATGGTTAACTGATTGATTGCATCTCCCTTTGTCTATATTAAGACTAGCTTTTCATAAGCTGCCTAGAGTGCATTCCATGAGGTCTGTGGCTGTCTTCTCTGCCTTTTTTGTCATAAATTTCCATAGATGACATTTGTACAGCCTCACTTGATCCATTGCTAATACTTTTATTGCTTAATGCAGATTAGATTTGGTCTCTAGGAATAGAGCTGCCTTTGGCTCTGCACTACTACAGAATATCCTTCCATGAAGACCACCCAAGGTTCATCTACCTGGGGGACTCTGTCCTAGCAGTTGAGGAATGAATGAAAATGATAACATCAGATAAAGTTATGTACTCACCATAACATTACATCCGTGTTGTCCATCTTCATTCTTCCTCAGCTTCCCACACTCCTGTTCCCTTTCCCTTAGCCTAAGAATTTCAATTTGGGAACTGTTCCTTGTTTGAGCTCCAGCTCTTTTTTTTTACTATTGCTATACTTTCTTGAATCCCATTAAGATGTTCTACACTGTTTATGGGCAGCAAACTTGATCTGAGGTATTCTAGGCAGGCAGAGCATTATGGGTTAAAGAAGGAGCTAGAGAGTCTGGATCCGAGGATCTATTAGAAGTGGTTGACTTTCATCGGAGACCCATCAGTTGAGTAAGAATGAAAACTGACAACACAGATGTGATATTATGGGTGGGTATGTAACTTTTTTTTTTCTTTTATCTCCAGGAAAGACAGTTTGACTGCACAGCAAATAGTTGAAGAACTTTTTCCATCTGCTATGGATTTGCAGGCAGATGTGGAGCTTGACAGAGCTGTGTCCCGAATTGGTCTAGATTTAATCGATGACTACCCTGCATCTGACCCCCGCTGGGCAGAATCTGTTCCTGATGGTATTGTGATTTTCATCTTGTCATTATTACTTTATAAGATTCAGAGAAAAAGTTTTGTTTAACACTTAAGACTTGACTCATTTTCAGACTCTTGCTAACTTTAAAGTTTATAAAGGAATGAACATATTGTGTTGAGCTTTAAAATACGTTTCTTAATTTTATATTTTTCAGTAAAGAATAAAAGCTTCCACTGTCATTCAGATGCTGTATCCTAATTTGTTTGTGCATTTGACAAACATAGCTTCTCCCTCTCCCCATTTATTGACTTTTGACAGAAAGCATATTGGCATCATTTTACAAAATCCCACTCTTTAATCTATTCACCGGGCTTAAAGACCATTGATAATAGTGCATAATATTGAGTGTACTGATACTGCGTGCACTGGTTTTGCTATTAAATTAGTAGGTTTTTCTTTAGTTATTCTCTGTTCTTGCTGGTGGTAGGATGTTCTTCATCTCACATTGCTGCAGTCCTTACACTTGGGTAGTCCGCTGTCCTCGGTCGGCCCGAATATCAAAGTATTAGGCTGACGTCGGTCAAGGCGCATAAGACTGACATCAGGACGTCAGGGTACAAATGCGCATGACCGACGTCATATCCTCAGTCTTTTTTGCCGCATGGTCCGATGCAGAAGCAGCGTTGCAAGTGCTGTTCGGCGTTCTGAAATTTTTCGAAGTCGGAGTTTCAGACCGAGTCTAAGTTGGCTAAGTACCCCGTTGGGGAATATTTTAGTTTTTTCTTGCCTCAGTGGTTTACCGGATGTCAGAAAAAGTGAATAACTGTATTTCTTGTGGGAAACAGATACCGCATAGAGATTATCATACTTTGTGTATTCCTTGTTTGGGGCCTGAGCACGACGTTGTTGGGTGTCGCTTTTGTGCTAGGTTCAATAAGCGCACTATTAAGCGAAGGTTAGATTGTGCCAGGTTGGTCTTCGGAAGCGGTGCAATTATAAGATGCCGCCGGATGCTCCGGCCGCTTCTTCAAGAAGCGCAAAGACAAAGCAGCTAAACCCAGGCAGGAAGAGTCGTCCGTACCGGACGCCGGTTCTTTAGAGGTGTCAGTGGAACCGGTGGTTCCACCGGAGGCTTCTCTGGAGTCCCAGGGAGAGACTTTGTTTTTGCAGGATGTGGCCTCTCAGGAGGCAGGTCAGGCTGAAGGGGCTTCTCAGGTTACTGTACTCCCCTCCCTTCCTAGGGTGGTTAGGCCCTCTCCTTCTGTTTCCAAGGCTTCTCCCAGAGGCAGGCCAGGTTTAGCTTCTGTTGGTGTCACTCCTAGTTCTTCAGGATCTGTGCCCAGGAAGCACATGCTTAAAATGGCAGGAGATTTAATTACTTTGATTAGAGGTTCTTTGCCCCCTCCTGATAAGAGGCCTAGGGTGGAACCAGAGTTGGGGAGTTTTGAGCAGGCTTCAGATGTTTCAGAGTCTTCGGCTGAAGACTTGCAGGAGTACTCTCCTTATTCTGATTCTGATGCAGATGATTCGACTCCTTCTGCTTCTCCTCCAGAGGATTTTTCTTTTTCAGAGACTCTTCATTGCATGAGGGAACATTTTAAGTGGGAAGGTCAGGACTTCTCTGATTCCAGGAAGAGGCTTAGGAATTTTGCTTTTACCCCAGCATAGGCCTTTGGCTATACCACCTGTTCTGGATGTTGTGGAAGATGTGTTTGCAGAGGCTTCACTAAATCCTGATTCTTTGCCTCCTGCTCCTGTTAAACCGGATAGGTATTACAGGGTGCCTGAGGCTCATAAATATCTTTATAAGAGTCCTAGGGCGGATCCAGAAACTGTTAGTCAGGGACCTAAGGGTGTCAAGGCCTCTGTTGTAAAAAATCCGGTTCCTCCAGATAGAGGCCAGAGCTTTGGATAGATGGGGAAAGAAAGTCTATACTTCTTCCACCTTAGCTATGAGGGCTTTGAATTGCCAGTTTCACATGCTGAAATATCAAAACTATCTTCTTTCTCAACTAAAGTCTAAGGTAGATGCTTTGGCAGAAGGCATTGAGTGTAAGGAATTACAAGATTTGGTACATGTCTCTGAACAGGTGGGTAAGCATTCTTTACAATGTGGTTTTGATGCTGTACAGGCCTCGTCTAGGGTGGCTGCCACTGGGTCAGTTCTTCGCAGGCACGCCTGGCTGAGGGATCAGAATTTATCTGACCATGTTAAGACAAGGATTTTGGATGCTCCTTTACAGTCTGATGTGTTTGGTATACCTGTGGAGTCAGTTTTGAAGAAAATGGAAGACAAGGCTAAGTCTATGCAGACTGTTAAAGATTTTTTGCAAGTCCAGCCTCCGAAGTTTAGTAGGAATTGGCCTGCTAAGGGGTGGACGTACCCTTCTTATGATTCACAGTCTAGGGGTAGATCTAGACGTGGTAGGGGCAGAGCTCAGAGCTCCTTCAGACCTAGAACAGGGAGTTCTCCTGCACAATCTTCAGGTGAGGGCAGGGGCCAGTCCTTTCGTAAACAGGCCCAATGACCTACCTTTTCAGCTGCCAGATCCTTCTTGCCTGGCAGCACCTTTGGGAGGAAGGTTGGCACTCTTCAAGGAAAATTGGAGTTTGATTACCCAAGACAGATGGGTATTGGATATCATACACCAAGGTTACAGGTTTTTTTTCCATGCCTTGCCTCCTTTCAAAGGCATGCCGGACGTTCCTCCTCAGCAAAGACTAGAGGCTCACAAACAAATTTCTCTGCTGCTCCAAATAGGGGCCATGCAACCGGTTCCTCTGCCAGAAGTGGGCCTAGGATTTTATTCTCGCCTGTTCCTAGTACCAAAGAAGGGGAACACGTGGAGACCAATTTTGGATTTATCTATCCTCAGCACTTATCTGGACATTCCCAAGTTCAAAATGTTGACGTTACAACAGCTTTTACCTCTGCTGGGCAAAGATCACTGGATGGTGACTCTGGATCTCAAGGAGGCTTACCTTCATGTTCCTATCAGGCTAAGTTGCAGGAAGTATCTGCGTTTTCGGGCTGGGACTTCTCATTATCAGTTCTCTGCATTGCCCTTTGGCTTATCTACTGCACCCAGAGTGTTCACGAAGGTTCTGGCTCCAGTGATAGCTTTCTTCAGGCTAAGAGGAATACAAATCTATCCTTATTTGGACGATTGCCTGATTCTGGCCCAAGGAAAGGACGAACTTCTTCATCATTTGCAATATGTGATAGCAGTGCTAAGATGCCTGGGGTATTCTGTGAACAAAATAAAGTCCAGTCTAGTACCCTCTCAGGACATGTGCTTTCTGGGTGTGAGACTGAATACAGCATCCCAGATGGCCTTTTGACCCCGGACAAACAAAAGAATCTTTCTCTACTTCCATCAATTGTCTCATCAGTCCAGGCTGACTGCAAGGACAGTCCTTCAAGCCTTGGGGTTCATGGCATCTTGTATTCTGGTGCTTCCCAATGCCAAACTGCATATGAGGAAGCTACAATGGTATCTCAAAAATGTATGGACACAGCACTGCCAAGATATGGACACGGTCATTCAGATAATACCTTGCATTCAAAAGGAATTTTTGTGGTGGGCTCAGGAATGTCACCTAAACAAGGGACTCTCTGTGACGCGGCCAGAGGCGAGTCAGATTCTAACGACAGATGCCTCAGACAAAGCTTGGGGAGCTCATCTAAATGGAAAGTGGGTACAAGACACGTCGCCTGCCAGACTTCAACATCTACATATCAACTTGAAGGAGATGTTAGCAGTCCAATTTGCATTAATAGCTTTCAAGGATTTACTTCTTCCAGGGCAGGTGTTGATTCTAACAGACAACACAACTGTCATGTGGCACATCAACAAGCAAGGGGGAACACATTCTTATCCTCTATGCAGACAAGCAATGATTTTGTGGGACACTGCTCTCAGTTTACAGCTAAATCTTCAGGCAAGGTTTCTGCCGGGAGCACAGAACTCCTTAGCAGATGTGTTGAGCAGGCAAATTATGGATCCCCACGAGTGGAAATTGGATCCTCATGTATTTCAGAAATTGACAGTGTTATGGGGAACTCCAGACATAGATCTGTTCGCTTCTCCACTAAACTACCAGCTGCCAAAGTTTTGCACAAAAAGGTTTCATCCCACAGCTTGGAAAGTGGATGCTCTTTCATTCAATTGGAACAATCTTCATGTGTATGCCTTTCCACCTCTGCCTCTCCTCCCAAAGGTACTCCTGAAGGTCAGACAGGACAAGCCAAAGATGATTTTACTAGCTCCAGATTGGCCTCGACAGCACTGGTACCCATTACTGAGAAGTCTGATACGGGAGCCTCCATGGCCTTTGCCTTCGATTCCACACCTGCTGTCTCAGGAGAACAGTCATTTACTCAATGTCAAACTTCACTCTCTTCGCCTGACAGCCTGGCATATTCTGTTTTAAACCCTGGAGGGTCTCAGCTTCCACAGCAAGTTTTGAATGTTATTTTGGAGGCCAGAAGGCCTAGTACAAGGAAAGTGTACGCAGATAAATGGAAGAGATTTTTATTTTGGAGTACAGCAAAGGAATTTGATGTTTCTAAGCCTAATTTAAGTGTGGCTCTTCAATATCTTACTGAGTTACTGGACAAAGGTTTGTCCTTCTCTTCTATTAAGGTTCATGCTGCAGCAATTTCTGCTCACTATGACGGTGACCCACCATTGTTTTCTCATCCTTTGTTTAAGCAATTCCTTAGAGGGGCAAAGAATATAAGACCCCCACGGAGAGCTCCTACTCCTGCTTGGGATCTCAATTTTGTGTTGGAGAAACTCACTCTACAACCTTTTGAGCCTGCAGCTACTGCTGAGTTGAAATATTTATCATGGAAGACTGCGTTTTTGTTGGCCATTACCTCTGCGAGAAGGGTTTCTGAATTACAGGCCCTTATGGCAGTTGAGCCTTTCTTAATTTTCCATAAGGATAGGGTATCTTTACGTACTAATCCTTCCTTTATGCCTAAAGTGGTTTCTAGTGTGGCTTTAAACCAAACTATTCATTTGCCTACTTTTTATGCAAACCCCAAAATAAAGGGGAAAAGATTTTGCACACTTTGGATATACACAGGCAGTTGCGATATTATTTGAACAGAACTAAAGGGTTCAGGCAGTCTCAGCAGTTATTTGTTTCGTTTGCTTTGGGTTCTCAGGGCAAGCCTGTGTCAAAACAAACTATTTCTAAGTGGATTGGGTTTTGTATTGCTTTCTGTTATTCCCATCATGGTAAGGAGATTCCAGCTGGGATTAGGCCTCATTCCACTAGGGCTACTGCCACTTCTACAGCTTTTTAAGGGGTGGCAACTAAAGATATTTTGGAGGCAGCTACTTGGAGTTCAGTGCATACTTTCTCTAAGCATTACCACCTTCCACTTTACTCTAAATCTAGGGCTGGTTTTGCCACTGCAATTTTACAGGGCATTTTAGCAGCTCCTACTGCTTTATAGTTTGCCATCCTCCCTTATCTCTGCTTTGGGATTCTACCCAAGTGTAAGGACTGCAGCAGTGTGAGATGAAGAACATAGTACAGTTTTGTACCTACCATAAATGTAGATGTTCGAAGATCCACATTGCTGCAGTCCAATTTACCCTCCCTCCTTCCCCTCTGTAGTTAGAGGCGGTTGTGTGGTTTGGGTTGTACATATTGTGGATATTGTATATATTGTACATATGATTAGTACTAGGGTGGTTGGTTGTTTTTTGCTGTCTTTTGGTTTTGACCTTTATTTTTAGGGTCTTCTGACATCTGGGGCAAGAAAAGACTGAGGATATGACGTCGGTCATGCGCATTTGTACCCTGACGTCCTGATGTCAGTCTTATGCGCCTTGACCGACGTCAGCCTAATACTTTGATATTCAGGCCGACCGAGGACAGCGGACTACCCAAGTGTAAGGACTGCAGCAATGTGGATCTTCGAACATCTACATTTATGGTAGGTACAAAACTGTACTTTTCCAAGCTAGTTATGTATTGAACTTTATGGCCAATAGCAAGTTCACCCAAACATAATCCTAAACAAACTGAACTCCATGCCTTTATAGTCACCCCCTGCTCCCAGAGTCATACCTGATAGAATCAGGGTCCAGCATCTCTGGCCAGCCTGATTGAGTTGAGTATCTTAAGACAGTGTAAGAATTGTCTCATGCTGTTCAACAATCACCTGTTTCTCAAGCAGCATAAAAGTATGTGTGTGTGTATGTATGTGAAAGAGAGAGAGTTTAGATATATAATGTGCTTGGAGGCAATAGTCTTGCGCACAGTACACATGGATCCCAAAATCTTCAGCAGCACACCTCACCAAGTATATCAAGAAAGCATGATTCATCATATACTGAGATTCTAAAGATTAAATTTCCTAAACCTCAAAGATCTCCAAAACACAGTGCCAAGTACAAAGCAAATTCATTTAGGTCTACCTCCACCCATAAGAGTCCCAAACTCACAAATGCTGTGCCCATAAGGTAAGCATCTGCCCAACCAACCATTCTTGTTATAGGTGACTCCTTTGTATGACCTACAGATGTACCTCTAAGGCTGAGCAAGGAAGGTGAGACAATTAGTTGCTTGTCTGTTGCCAGGATCTGTTGGATGTACCACACACTCAAATCCTTGAACAGCACATACACACGTGATTCTTTATTCTTGCCAGTGTCAGTGACTTGAGGTGCACCTCCCTGGGCTATATGTAGATGGACATGATGGAGATCGGGTATGAGTCTAGCACTGAGCAGGATTCTGCCTTTCCCAGTGGTGCCACTGCAATATGAAGTAGAAGATAATTGACTTAGTTTTTTTGGTGTCATTCAAAGTGGGGCTGATATTTGTCAACATGGGAGGATATGATTGACAAACCACTTTGCATTCCAAGATGACTTGCATCGGTCCCCTCTAGGGTTTTGTCTACCCCTGTAGTAACTTTTTAAGCAATGCCAACCCAATAAACCTACCAACATAAAGAAACAAGCATGAGAAAATATGAAGGTGTTGTTGATCTATGTATGCTAGGAGCCTAAACAAACTCCATTTCCTACAAGCCCATCTTTTCCCTGGAGGACTTTGACATCCGTGTTGTGACTGAAACATGATTTAAAACTCTGGAGAGCATTCAGGCTGTGCAAGGCTATAATGCCTTCCAAATGTTTAGACCAGCTACGGCTCAGGAGGAGAAAAGGTGAAAATGCCTCAGTCTTTATCTAGAAGAAACTCTCATCAAAGGTGGTAAAAAGCATGATGCACTAGAGCTTCTTCATAGAATAGTAGGAAGTTACTAGGCTATTGGCCCTGAGCTCCTTATAAGCCTAGCCAAGAGTTTAGCCCATCTTTAGTCAAATCAGCACCCAATGCCCCTGTCCAGCAGGGACACTGGTGGAATCCCAGGAATGTATTTTCCGTTTCCTATCCAGTTATCCAGGTTTCGCTTAGAGTAAAAAGTTACTCTACTTGACGTGGAGAGGGGAGTCTTCATGTCCAAATAAGAATCGAAAAGGCCTGAACACTACATTAGCTAGCAACTATAAATCTCGTTTCATGATGCAAGAAAGCCACAATGCCTATCTACAGCAAAGTAGTCACTCATTATTAAAGTAGGTGATCTAAACTATACAACTATTGTCTGGGAAAACTACACCAGTAGTTCACAAGTACAGTGGTTCATGGAGTTTGTCAATACAAACACCCTGGGACAATTAGAGTACCCGTTAGAGGGAATAACATCTTGGATTTTGACCTTACTAATGTGGGGTCATCTTGCTTCATCCCTTGCATATCTTCATCATTTGTTTGGTCTGACCATAAAGTTGTCTGTTTCTAAATAAAATTGAGACTAGTGAACCCTTCCACACATGGTACCTTCAGAAATTTCTATAAGACAAGCTCCCTATTACAAAATGGTATATTGGCAAGCCTGAGATCCCCACCAAACCCAGTTAACTCCATTGAATACACTGAAACATACGCTACCACTGTGTACCATAAATGCAGCTGTACCTTGTAGGCCCAAGCACAGGCAAACCCTAGAAACAAACCCAAATGGTGGAACCATATCATCATCAAGCTTTACAATAAAGCAAGAGAATTTTGACCAAATGTAAGAGTAATTTGCAGAATGATAGAACCGTCAGTGAAAAAAAAGAGCACTAAGGAGCTTAATAAAACCCACAATAGCTGAGTTTTGGGCTAAAATAGCTACCCAAGGCCAAGAGTTTAAAGTCTTTTTTTAGTGGTTTCTGATCTCAAAAGTACAGCAATACTTGAACTGATTGAAAAATATGGTGCGTACACTGATGCTGAATATAATAGTGAACCTACTGACTGATAAATTTAGCTCAGACTTTACCTCTTTTCCCCTGTGTCTACCCTTTATGAGAGAGAAACTTGCTCTCTTCCAGTTATCATGCAAGACCAAGTCTTAAAACCACTATCAAAAGCTGAAAGTACTGCATTAATGGGTCCTTACAATATCTCTGGATGCATCTTAAATGGAAAGAATCACAGTTTAACCACACCCCTAACAGCACTGTTGAATTTCTGCTTCCATGCAGATTTTGTACCAGGTGACTGGAGAACACCTACTGTCGTTTCTCTGCAGAAGGAAGGACCTTCACCCGACCCAGGCAATTACAGACCCTTAAGTCTGACCAGCCTCGTATGCAAATCCATGAATGTCATAGAATTATTCTGTCAGGATATGGGGAACCTCCAAACGCTAGAACTGTCTCAGTTTGGATTAGTCAAGGGCAGATCATGCTTACTCACCTTGGTGGATTTTTTGAAAAGGTCACCAAAGCAATGGATAAAAGCAAAACTGTACTCACCGCATGCCGTGACCTGTCCAAAGCTTTTGACACAGTTCCCTACATGGGCATAATAAAAAATCTAAATAAACTTGAAATAAAAATACAGATTGTCAAAATAGGGGAAGCTAACTCTCCAAAGAGATCAGTCACCAGTGGAGTTCCCCAGGGTTCTGTAATGGGATCTCTCGTGTTTGGCTTCAAATTTTTCTGAAGTAAAAGCCAGTACCAAAGGGCTGTGGTTGACGGATGACAAGCTAGGAGCTGTCATTGAATCCCCAAATGACTTAGCCATCCCGCATGTCCCAAATAAATAACTGATGTCAAAATCATTCTCTGAAACTAAATGCTGAAAAATACATTGTTGTATCCTTTGGGAAGTCCTTTATCCTGCGTAACTACCATATTGACAGTACAACCCTAAGAGTTGACTCAGTTTGGGATTTGGTAACTTATGTGGACGATGACCTATCATTTGACCAGAATGCGTCAGTTGTTCTAAGAAAGTCTTCCTATATTGCGCAGCTTATAAACAAAGGGATTGTGTTGAGATCTTGGAATGCCATTACCCTCCCCCCTTTATTCAGCCCTCATTAGACCAGTCACTGAATATAATGTCCCCTTTGGCATGATTCTGTCCACACACATGCAACAACTGGAACACCCCCGAGATATCTTACTAAAAGGATAGGAAAGCATAAACATGTCCCCTCAAATTATTCTCTTTAGGGGTAATGTATATAGTTACCAACCATGAAATGGGTAAGACCAGTCTATGACCTAATGGAATGGGTTATTTCAAGCATTAAAATGGAAAGTGACTAGGCTTAAAATGACCCTCAAGGACAACTAGCCTTGTAGTTAACTATGAACCTGTGATCTGATGTCAGTCTTCACCCAATCCTTGACATTGAGTTCAGTTCCGAACCGGCTCTGCCATATTTTCCAGCTCGCACGCTCCAAACTCTTGAGCCAGGCACTACCCATAATGCTCCTCACAGAGATTACCTCAAATCTCGTTTGCCTCTTTGCAGACCAGACTCGTTAGTTTCCTTCCCTCAAGCCTTAGCAGTGAGTTGTTAATTAATTTTTCTACCTTTTTGAATTTTTTTAATTCTTAAGAATTTCCTGTCTAGTTCCTCTTGTGCTATCTACCCGCTCCTCTTAACTTTATCATAGATTCTTATTCTGCTTCTTTCCCTTTCCTACCGTTGTTAGAACTTAAAGGGGAACTATCTTGTTTCTAAAATCAGTTTGCTAGAGTATGTTGTTTACATTTTAGTGCTGTGTAAGTCGCATGTTCACACAGAGGCAGGATTTTCAGTGAAGCTTGTTGGCATACTGCAGGTCAGATTTCACAAACTTCAGTGGGGATAGTCATTCTAGGAAATGCTAACAGTTTACAGTTTGTCCTTTTGTATTTTTCTTCCCCACCCATAGGCCATTAGATTACTTGAATGACTGGTTTAGCCTCAGCCAGAGATGCAATCCAGTCACGCTCAGATACGCAGCCTTTGCAGCAGTGAAATTACATCATTTTTAGTATGTGCTTGTTTTTTGTGAAACTTAGTGGAATGGTTATCCCAGCCTAGGCAGTTGTATATTTCTTCGGTTGTTTCATGCTTGTTGCTACAAGCCCTTTTCCCTTTGCTGGTAATTATTTTACATATGGTCTGCAAAAGTGTTGCTTATTAGTGCATAATGTTCTTCGTCTTTCATTGTTGCAATCATCACCTGTGGGTTATCCCTGCTGTGGTAGCCCTTGGCTGGCCCGAATACCAGAGTCAATATTTTTCTGCATCGGCTGCTGTTCCCTGTAGTCTGACATCAGGTAGTCTGTGCTATAAAGCAAGGCAGCCGACACCATTACATCAGTCTTTCTTGCCGTGAAGCTTGTAGCAGAAAGTTCGCAAGTGTGCCAGTCGGTCATTACCAGAGTTTGAATGTCAGCTGAAAACTTCTAAAGCCAAGTACCCTGTTGGAGATTTTTTTTTCTTGTACTAACCGATGTCCGAAAAAGTTAACAATTGTCTCGCCTGTGGAAAGCAGATACAGACTTCCATTCATACTGCGTCACTTGTTTAGGCCCAGACCATGACGTCCCCCATTGCCGGTTTTGTGCACTCTTTAACGTGAGAACCATTCACTGCAGAGCTCTTATTGTAGATGGGCATTTTCGTCTTCTGTCTTTGCATTCCGAAATTGAGTCCATCAGCCAACAATCCGTGGACATTCCAAAAAAACGCAGAGGTACTGATAGACCACACAAGGCCAAGCCTTCTGCTAAGCAGGTCATCAGTTCTCCAGAATTCAGTGAGGCGCTTTCGCAGCCCCTGATGCCCGATTCGATATCTATGCAGGCCTCTACAGAGACCCTTTCGGAGTCTGGTATGCCACAGAAATATTAGTCTTCTGAGCCTTTTGCTGTCTCTGTTTGGTCCAGAGCCACGTCACAGGCACCGGCTTCCGATGAGGCCTATCGCACTACTGAATCTAGACAAAAAAATGACGTCTTCTCATCCGACTACTGTTTCTCTCAGACCGACGGATACTCTTAGGCCTAGAAGTCAGCCCACTCCTAGAAAATCTGCCTCTAGTCACCATCTTGCTCCTGCTGCACCACCTCAAGCCCAAATGCTTAAAATGGCGGAAGATCTCATTTCCCTTATCAGGGTAGTCAGGCCTCAACTTCTAAAAGGAAAAGGCTCCCTTCCCCAGAAATTATGGCAGAACTGGATTCTGAGGACTCTGGCTATTCAGATTTTGCAGAGGAACAACAACCTCTGACTGCTTATGAGGATTCAAATGCAGAGAAATCCATTCCTTCTGCCTCCCCACCAGAAGACCTTTCCTTTGGGGAAACACTTCACACCCTCAGGGAACATTTCCAATGGGAATCTCAGGATTTCCCCCAGTCTGAGAAAATAGTTTCTGGACCTGCCTTTGCACAGACCCCTGGCCATTCCTCCTATTTTAGAAGTGGTGGATGATGATTTCCATGAATCCCGCTTAGCCTCTGATGCCTCCCACCTGCTCAGAGTAAACCTGACCGGTATCTGAGAGTACCGGATTCTCAAATACCTGTACAGAAATCCTGCTGCAGACCCAGATGTCATTACACAGGGACCAAAAGGAGCTAATACTAGTTCTGCCAAGAATCCTGTTTCTTCTGACAAGGATTCCAGAGCTCTGGACAGATTGGGTAAAAAAAGTATACACCTCTGCAACCTTAGCTATCAGAGCTCTCAACTGTCAGCTCCATATGTTAAAATATCAACACTACACTTTGAAACTATTAAAGCAAAATATTTCAACCTTTCCTGACTCTGCAAATTCGAAAGCATTAGCAGATTTACTGCACTCTACTTGTCAAGTGGCTAAACACTCATTACACTGTGGATATGACACCCTCGAAGCCTCAAGCTGGGCAGCAGTGTCAGGATCTGTCATTAGGAGACATGCATGGTTGAAGGAACAACTTCTCCCTGATAATGCCAAGTCTAAACTAATTGACGCGGTCCTGGATACCGCTTGTTTGGAGTAAAAGCAGAAGCGATGCTTAAAAAGATGGAAGACAAAGCAAAATCTATGCAAACAGTAAAAGATTTCTTTCTGGTTCAACCTCCCAGATTCAGCAGGAACTTCCCTCTAAGCACTGGTCCTTCCCTGCACCCAGCAGACAGGTCCAAGGTAAGCCCTGCAGGGACAAGACCACCCAGGCCCCTATCCCAGGGGCAGCAGAGAACCAAACAGACCGCTTCCTCCCCAAAAGCAGGGAGTTCTAAGCCACCCTTCTATAGCAAAAATTCTGATCCCCCCCCCCTCTGGCCCGCCTTTCACCCACCAAAGGCTAGGAGGAAGGCTCTCCCTCTGCAAAGAAAATTGGCTTTCTGTAACAAAGGACCAATGAGCCTTAATAATTTTTCAGGGATACAAATTCTCTTTCAACGAACTCCCACTTTCAAGAGGATACCCAGACTTGCCGCCAAATCAGTGGGCAGAGGCATTGAAATGGGTACGAACTCTGACATCCCAGGGGGAAGTAGAACCTATCTCATCAGATCAAACAGGCAAGGGCTTTTATTCCAGACTATTCCTTGTTTCCAGAAAAGAGGCACTTGGCACCCCATCCTGGATCTATGCATTCTGAGCACCTCCGTGGTAGTCCCCAAATTCAGAATGCTAACTTTGCAGCAGCTGCTACCTATGCTGACAAAAAATGCCTGGGTATTGACCCTAGACCTAAAAGATGCCTACCTCCACATCCCCATAAAGGAATCCTGCAGGAAATTCCTTCGCTTCAGAGCAGGCTCACAACACTTAGTTCTCTGCGCTACTCTTTGGCTTAATTACTGCACCCAGAGTTTTCACCAAATGCTTAGCCCCAGCCACAGCATTTTGCAGACAGAAAAATTTACAGATTTTCCCTTAACTGGATGACTACTTCATTAAGGCAGAGTGCAAAGAAAAGCTGCTCCAGGACCTTCTCTTTGTTAAAACCCTCCTAACTTCCCCTAGGGTTCACATCAACGAGAAGAAATCAAAGCAAGCACCCTCCAGGAAGATCATTTTCTTGGGAGCACTGTTGGACACAGCATTCCAAACGGTTTTACTATCCCCAGAAAAGCAGAGCTTCCTGCCTTTCTCATTTACCCAGCTGGCTTCCGGAAGTCACCTCACAAGTTCCTGCAAGCCTTGGGTTACATGACATCTTGCATCCTTCTAATTCCTCTGGCCAGGCTTCACATGAGGAAACTTCACTGGTATTTAAAGAACCTTTGGTGTCAGCACCGTCTCTAGGGACCTCTCTCCTGCTGATCTCCTGTATAAGGACCGAGTTTCTGTGGTGGGCAGGAGCATGTGGCAAGAGCAAGGGTCTTCCCTTCGTCCTCCGCCCTTCCGGTCAGGCCATCACCACCAACGCCTTAGACATTGCTTGGGGCGCTCATCTAGCAGGCGGGGGCACCCAAGGTCTTTGGGATGCCCTGCACCTTTCCTTACACATCGGTCAGAAAGAAATGATGGCAGTACAAAGGGCTCTGACATTCTTTAAACCTTTTCTCAACCCAAGGGTTCTCCTTATCAAAACAGACACCACCACAGTAATGTGGTATATCAACAAACAGGGAGGCAACCAATCGTACCCTCTGTGCAGGCTAGCCATAAACCTCTGGCTGACAGCCACCTCCATGGGTCTACACCTAATTGCCCAATACTTACCAGGGGTCAACAACACCCTGGCAGACCACCTAAGCAGAAACTTACTGGACTCCCACGAATGGCAGTTCCACAGAAAAATCTTTCTGCAAGTCACTCAGGAGTGAGGAACTCTGGAGGTGGATCTCTTTGCTTCCACACCTCAACCACCAGCTGGAAAATTCTGTACCAGGGAGTATCACCACCTAGCGCAGAAGGTAGATGCCTTGACCTTTCCCTAGAACTCCCTCTTTGTGTGCGCATTCTCTCATCTGCCTCTTATTGCCAAGGTACTGATCAAAATGAGAGGATAGACCAAAGGCCATCCTCATTGCTCCAGATTGGCCCAGACAGCATCGGTACCCCTTACTGCGCAGCCTGACATTATCGCCCCCAGGCAGCTTACCCTGACCTCAGATCTCTTGACCCAGGTGGGGGGATGCTGTACCCAGACTTGCAGACTCTCAATCTGTCAGCATGGCTAATATTTTAAAAGCAAACAATGGGTCCCTGTTAAGCAAACTGGTCCTACACATTATGACACAGGCCAGAAGGACCAGCACATGAAAATCTTACGCAGGGAAATGGAAGAGATTCTACTCCTGGAGCCAGTCCAGAGGGGGCCAGTACCTCACAACCTTCCATCCCTCTTATCTTGGACTATCTAGCCGCGTTACTCAATAGTGGCCTCTCCTTCTCTTCCATTAAAATCCATGTCTCAGCCATTTCAGCTCATTTCAATTCAGAACAGCTCCTCTTCTCACATCCTTTGATTAAACGGTTCCTCAGAGGGGCTTCTAATATCAGACCTCCCAGAAGGCCACTCACGCCAGCCTGGGACCTGAAATGTTTTAGAAAAACTAACCTTACCTCCAGTTGAACCTGCTGCTTCAGCAGAATTGAAATACCTCTCCTGGAAGACTGCCTTCCTACTAGCTATTACCAGAATTTCAGGCAGTCATGGCTGTTGAGCCCTTCATTTTCCATGCAGACAGGGTCTCCCTGAGGACTAACCCCTCCTTTATGCCCAAGGTGGTATCTGATGTGACCCTCAACCAGGCCATACATCTACACACCTTCTTTCCCAACCCTCAAAACAAGGGGGGAAGAATTCTGCACTCACTAGACGTGCACATACAATTCTGATACTGCCTGGACCGTACTAAACCCTTCAGAAAAACAGACTAGCTTCTTTTCAGCTTTGCCCCTGGGGCAGAGGGGAAGCCCATTTCCAAATTGATATCACACTATATTCATTTATGCTACAGACTACATGGGAAATCACCCCCTAAGTCTATTTGTACCCATTCCACTAGGGCAGCCTCAACTTCCACAGCATTCCTCAGAGGAGTCCCCACCAGAGACATCTTGGAAGCTGCTACCTGGACCTCTGTCCATACCTTTTCAAAGCAGTACCACCTACCGTTTTTCTCCAAGTCTAGGGCAGGGTTTGCCTCAGCAGTTCTGCAGGGCTTGCTATAACCCATGCCTTGGGCTCTATAACCTATCCTTCCACCCCTCTCCTCAGCTTTGGGAATCCCTCCACAAGTGATGCTGCAACAATGTAACACGCAGAACATAGTACAGTTGCATACACTTATATTAAATGTAGATGTTCAAGTGTATTCAGTGTTGCAGTCCTAGTTTCCCTCCCTCCTTCCCCCTTAAATCCTCTTTCACTGGGGGGGACCTAAGCTTTTCCACGGTGGCTGTTGGCCACCAGGACCACTTTACCATATTTCTTTGTGCTTCTGACGGGTTAGGGCAAGAAAAACTGATGTAATGGAGTCGACTGCCTTGCTTTATAGTACTGACGACCTGATGTCAGACTACAGGCGACAGCAGCCAACACAGAAAAACATGGACTCTAGTATTCAGGCCAGCCGAGGGCTACCACAGCAGGGATAACCCACAGGTGATGACTGCAAAAGTGAATACACTCTAACCTCTACATTTTTGTTAAGTGTACACAACTCTTTCTCATGCAGACATACATTTATAAAAGTTTCCCTCATTTCACAGGACAGCATTGCATTGGACAGTTGCATCTTGGAAACGAACCCACTGAGTTGCAAATTTCCTTCGATTCTAGAAGAATAAAACCTTATAAAGTTTCAAAAAACATTTCTGAAAACTTTGAAATTGAATCTTGTTACTGTACTGAAAGTATTTTCCCATTAACTGATGTCCTTTAGGAATAACATAAATCAGTATACTGATTCCATCCAACGGAACTTATTTTCTTTTTCTTCCCTGCATTGTGGTAAAATGTTTGAATCTTTCACTCTTCCTGAATATTTGACTGCAGTAGAGTTACACTGGTTATCATTTGAAAGTTGAAGTAAATGTCGGTTTCCCTATTTTTTCCTGTCTGTGCATAAGTATGCATGCAATATGTAATTTAAGTTTATATTCATGTGGTTGTAAAACCACAACCTTGCTATGTCTTACTGACCTTCTTGCAATTCAAGGCATTCTTGAATGTGTGTCAAATTTAAATATGCTGGATATGTGATAATGTGTGTATTTTATTAAAACTTTGTATACAGTGCACATAATTGTTTTACTAGTATACTTCATTGTTAATATTGGAATTCTCTTAAATTTCTCATACTTGTCTCTTTTGTGACTCAGATGGCTGTGTTGGCACACACTCAGACTGCACTGCATTTTTCTTCAGAATAACTAAATGTAGCCATATCCCTAAGAATTTGGTGGGAAGAGGTACTTAGGAGGAAGCAAGCTCAGCAGCAGGTGGCTAAGAGTATTTACAGCTCTGTTAGAAATGCTACATCTAAAGAAATCCCAATCCCTCTGCACCACACGCTCCAGAGACCTCAGCCTTATTACCACATTCAACAGAACATGCTGGAGGGACAGTTTCATAACCCGGAGACTATCCATGCTCTAAAATAGACTTCCCATACATGTCAAGCAGAGCACCTCACTGGCCCTCTTCAAGAGAAATCTTGAGTGGATTGGAAGTAGAAAGTTCACCCTGGGGATCACTCAAATGGCTCAACTTGATAGACGCACTGGGAGCTAATGTCTGGCGGTGCAATGCCAGGGCACTTCTGTGGGCTAGGCTTGTAAAGTCTCCAGGGCCATTAGCCTAGTACACATCTATGAACCTATGCAGACATTAATTGGCCATTGTAGAGTTGGCGTTCTTGGATATACAAACGGAAGGCAAACAAGGTACTCCCAACTCAAAATCGGACAACATATGTATAGTTCAGGCAGGGAGCTATCAGCTAAAAGGGTGAGATGAATATTAATTGGACACTTTACACTATGTTGCTTTCACAGTGGGCTCATTTCAAGAGAGTGGCATTAGAAACAGCACCAGTACCACTGTGGGTACAAATTCATTCACAGTATCAGTGGATATATGAGAATAACAGCTAATAAACACCCTTGGTTACCACCACAGTCTAATAAGTAGAACTGCTAAAACAAACTTTAATGTGAATGGCTAAAACAATTCTTGAGTTTTTCGTTTCTGAAATTGAAGTTGAAGTTTTCTAAAGCCAAGTACCCCATTGGGGATCCTTTTTTCTTGCTCTAACCCATGTCAGAAAAAGTTAACAGTTGTCTTGCCTGTGGAAAGCTAATACCACACCAAGATTTTCATTCCTACTGCGTCACTTGCTTAGGCCCAGACCACGACATCCCCCGCTGTCACTTTTGTGTACTGTTCAATGCCAGAACTGTCATCGGGCCCTTATTGTAGCTAGATATTTTCGCTCTCAGTCCTCTAATTCAGATATGGCTTCGGTAAGCCATCTGACAGCAGATCTTCCGAAAAAACGTAAAGATAAAGACAGACCGCACAGGTCCAAAACTGCTGATGACTCTTCCGTTAAGCTAGTTGTCAATTCTCCAGTCCTCAGTGAGGTGCTTTCGCAGCCCCTGATGCCTGCTTCTGTTGATTCGCAGGCCGCTACCAAGATCCTTTCGTAGTCCGGTATGCCATGAAACTCTTCGACTAAGGATTCTGTGGATATCTTTACCTTGTATGGGTCCAGAGCCACTGAGCAGGCACCTGCTTCTGAGTAAGTACTTCGCACTACCGATTCTCGAACCAGACCAACTGCTTTCACGTCTACCGTTCTTTCGAAAACTACTGAGTTTCTAAGGCCAAGGGTACCAACCACACCCAATAAACTGACGTCCCAATCTCGGGCACCTGCTTCCTTGCCTCAGTCTCAGATGCTTAAAATGGCTGAAGACCTTATAATGCTTATCAGGGGAAGCCAGGCTGCCCCTTCCAAAAGAGATTTGTCCCCAATGATGACTCTGATGCATCTGATTATGAAGATATGCAACCCCTCTCAGCTTTTGAGGATTCTGATGCAGAGAAATCCATCCCTTCAGCCTCTCCACCAGAGTACTTTTCCTTTGGGGAAACCCTACATACTTTAAGGGAACATTTCCAGTGGGAATGTCAGGACTGCCCTCATTCAAAAAAGAGAGACTGGGAATTCCTAGATCTTCCACAGCACAGACCTCTGGCCATTCCTCCTGTCCTGGATGTTGTGAATAATGTTTTTATAAAATCTAGTTTGACTCCTGACACCCTGCCTCCCTCCTGCTCCCAGGAAACCAGACTGGTTCTGTATAGTCCCTGACTCTCTCACATTTTTATTCAAAAATCCTACTGCTGACCCCGAGGTGATCTCTCAAGGACCTAAAGGAATGAAAGTAACTTCTGCCAAGAATCCTACCCCCTCAGATAGGGATTCCTGAGCATTAGGCAGATGGGGTAAAAAAAAGTATACACCTCTGCTACTCTATTAGAGCACTAAATTGTCAGTTCCATATGCTGAAATACCAGCAACATACCTCCTTTCCTGATTGCGCAGAAAATAGAGTTGAGTTGATGCATTCTGCAAGTCAAGTAACTAAGCACACCTTACAATGTGGTTTTGACACCCTAGAAGCATCTTGCAGGGCAGCATTCACTGGTTCTGCCTTTAGAAGGCATGCTTGGCTAAAGGAACAGCCCTTGCCAGACTATGTCAAATCCAAATTATTGGACGCACCACTGCACAAAGACAACTTATTTGGCACGAAGGCAGAGGAGGTCTTAAGATGGAAGAAAAATGTAAATCTTTGCAGACAGACTTCTTGCAGGTCCAGCCACCGAGGTTCACTAGGCATTGGCCCTCCAAGCACTGGTCCTTTCCTTCCCCCTCCAAGTCCGCTCAGCCCAGACCCCAGGGAAGCGGGCCCCCCCAGACAGCCCCAGGGAATGCAGAGATCTAAGCAATGGGGTTCATCCTCTTCAAAACCAGGGAGTGCTAAACCACCCCCTCACGGTAAGAACTTACAATGACTTCTCGCCTCCACCCACTGCCCACCTGCTTTTACCCCTAGGAGGAAAACTCTCCTTCCACACAAGCACCTGGGTCATCATTACCAATGACCACTGGGTCCTCAACAGTAGTGTCCCAGGGATACAAATTTTATTTCCACACTCTACCAACCACAAAAGGGTTCCCAGATCTTCCACCAAACCAGTGGGCAGAGGCTAAAAAGCAAGTCCTTTCCCTGCTCTCGCTGAGGGCAATAGAGCATGTCCCTGCAGAACAGGTAGGCCAAGGTGTCTACTCCAGACTCTTCCTGGTACCCAGAAAAGAGGGCACCTGGCACCCCATCCTCTATATATCCATCCTAAACACTTTCCTGGTGATATCAAAATTCAAAATGCTCACCCTCCAGTAACTTCTAGCTATGCTCTCCAAGGATGCTTGATTAACCACCCTAGACCTAAAAGAAGCCTACCTACACATCCCAATCAGGGAATCTTGCAGGAAATATCTCAGTTTCAAGGTAGGATCAATGCACTTTCAGTTCTCTGTGCTTCCCTTTGGCTTATCCACTGCTCCCAGAGTTTTCACAAAATGTCTGGCTCCCACCATTGCTTTTTGCAGATAAAGAAATATTCAAATTTATCCATACTTAGATGACTGCCTGATTCAGGCAGACAGTCAGGAAAAGCTGCTAAAACCCCTGACGTTTGTGAAGGACCTACTGACCTCCCTGGGGTATACTATCAATGAAAAGATATCCAAACTAGTACCCACGCAAATAATTGTATTCCTGGGAGCAAACCAGGACACAGCATCCCAGTTGGCATTCCTTACTCCAGGAAAACAAGCCTACCTGATAGGCTGCTTCTCCCAAATAGCCACCAGAACCCAGTTATCAAGGAAAATCCTGCAAGCTCTGGAGTTCATGCCCTCCTGCATTATACTCATTCCGTATGCCAGACTGCATATGAGGAAACTACAATGTTACCTAAAAAGCCTTTGGTGTCAACACTTCCAAGACCTGGAAACTCTTGTATCACTGATACCTTGCTTAAGGAAAGATTTCCTTTGGTGGGCAGCAGCAGCAGCAACCACAACAAGGGACTACCCTTCACATACCCAGACCCTCGCCACAGCTCATCAGACTATGCCTGGGGTGCACACCTGGACGGCAGGTGCATTCAGGGCCAATGGTGCCCAGACCAAATACATCTGCACATCAACCAAAAAGAGATGTTAGCTGTTCAGCAAGTTCTGACCGCCTTCAGATCCCTACTCTCCCCGGGGCCTCTACTGATCAAAACAGAACACCACTGTGATGTTGGTACGTCAACAAGCAGGGAGGGTCTCACTCGTACCCTCTGTGCAGGCTCGCCGTGACCCTTTGGCACACAGCCTCAGCCATGCAAGTACACCTGCTAGCACAGTTCCTTCCAGGCTCTCTAAACTCTCTGGAAGACGACTTAAGCAGAAATTGGACCCACACGAGTGGCAGCTAGACCAAAGTAACTTCACTCTTGTAACCCACAAATGGGGCACCCCGAAGGTTGATCTCTCTGCTTTCCAGTCCAACCATCAGCTCAGAAAATTCTGCACCAGGGAACCTCACAGGAAGGCCTGGAAAGTGGATGCTCCATACTTTCCAGTAGGTCAGTCTCTCGGTCTATGCATTCCCCCCTCTACTCATTACAAGGGTACTGCTCAAAATAAGGAAGGAAAAATGGAGGACAGTCCTGATTATCCCAGACTGGCCACGCCAGTACTGGTACTCCTTGCTGCGAAGCCGGTCACCACTGCCACCATGGTATCTCCCTCAGATCCCAACACTCCTGACTCAGAGGAATGGAGAATTCATGCATCCCCAATTGCAGACCCTCAATCTGGCAGTCTAGCTTATTCCCTGACCACTGCACAAGTTGTCAGTGTAAGCAAACAAGTTCTAGATGTTGTACATGAAGCCAGACGCCCTAGCACTAGGAAGTCTTATGCTGACAAGTAGAAACATTTTTGTACCTGGAGGCGGAACTGCACATCCCTCCCTACCTCTCATCCTGGATTACCTGGCTGACATACTACACAGAGGTCTGTCCTTCTCTTCCATTAAAATTCATGCCTCTGCCATCTCTGCTCATTTCAGCACAGAGCCACCTCTTTACTTCCACCCTCTCAAACAGTTTCTAAGAGGGGCTAACAACTTGAGGCCACCCAGAAGAACGCCTACCCCAGCTTGGGACCTTAACTTTGTTTTGGAAAAACTCCCTGTCCCCCTTTGAACCAGCAGCGTGAGCAGAGTTGAAGTTCCTCTCTTGGAAGACCGCCTTGCTTCTGGCCATCACTTCAGCTAGAAGAGTATACGAGCTACAAGCACTAATGGCTGTAGAGCCCTTCATCATTTTCCAGGCTGACAGGGTCTCCCTCAGGAGTAACCCATCCTTCTTGCCAAAAGTGGTGTCCAGTGTGGCTCTCAACCAATCCATTCATTCGCCCACCTTTTTCCATAACCCACAAAACAAGGGGGAAAGGATTCTGCACTCTCTAGATGTGCAAGACAGCTCAGATTCTACCTAGACAGGACTAAATCATTTAGGAAGACTGATCAATGATTAGCTTTGCTGCAGGAGCAGAAGGCAAGTCTATATCCAAACCAACCATTTCCAAATGGATAGCGCACTGCATCCATTTCTGCTAAAAGCAGCAAAGGAAACCCCCCCCCCCAAGGGGGTCAGGACACATTCTACCAGAGCAACCTCCACCTCTGCAGCTTTCCTCAGAGGGGTCCCCACCAGGACATCCTGGAGGCTGCAACATGGACATCTGTTCATACCTTCACCTAGCATTATCACCACCTGCCTATCTTCTCCAAATCCAGGGCAGGCTTTGCCACAGCAGCCTTGCAGGGCATCCTAGCCAGCCCCCAGTCGTCTTGACTGCCTCCACCCTTTTCTTCAGCTTTGGGAATCAACCCAAATGTAATGACTGCAACAGTGAAACACGAAGAACATAGTACAGTTGTGTACACTTACCATAAATGTAGCTGTTCGAGTGTATTCACTGTTGCAGTCCTGGTTTCCCACCCTTCATCCCTCTTGTCTGTCTCTGTCCTTACAAGGATGTTTTGGTATTTACTTTCTACTGGTGGTGTTCTTCCACCATAACCTAGCTCCCTCTTGGGGGCTCCTGACAGGGAAAGAAAAACTGATGTAATGGCGTCAGCTGCCTTAATTTATAACACCGACCTGACATCAGTCCTAGAGCGACTGCAACCGACGCAGAAATACTAAGCCTCTGGTATTCGGGCAGTCTGAGTGCTATTCTGGCAGGGATAACCCAAATGTGATGACTGCAACAGGGAATACACTCTAACATCTACATTTGTGGTAAGTGTACACAACTGTACTTTCTTGCTCTGTATGTCATTCTTCAGTAGACAGAGTAATGTCTATCAGTAGGGTACATGGCCCATTCTACCCTGTGTCAAGCTCTTAAAGCTATGCAAAATACACACCACCATGCACACCCACAACAAAGACTGTAATTTTTTCTAGGCACAGAACTAGAACCTTGCTGGCACAAGTATTTTATTACTGTTTTAACTTTTTTTCTGCAAAAAAACAATTAAAAAAAAAAGTTTTAAGCTCGTTTCCCACCTTTCCTGTTACTAGAGTAGTCCAGATACAGATTTGCTGTATCCAAGACTGCTTTGTAAATTTGAGTTCCCCGGACCTTTCTGTTTAGAAGGAAGCCTTCCAGCTATCAGTGGGAGTGGTAAACACTAGTAGCCTATCTACCACAAGAGGTGTGGTTTCTTGATCTGAAATTGTAGTTTATCGGCTGTTTTGGCAGTTTTTCTATCCCTTTCAAATTTCTGGTTTAAAAGCCTGTGTTTGTGCACGTTTGCACTTTTTTAAGCCCCACGTATCCTGTTTTGGCGTCCTGCAGACTATAAAAGCAACAGAAAGTAGAAAGAGACTTTAAATGCCTCCATTTTGATTTTTTCTGATTATACTGCTTTCTGCACTTTAAGTCGTTAGTTTTCATTTAACTATTTATTTTAACTGTATTTGCTTTAATATTGCTATACACTTGTGTGCTAACTTGCACTGCATTTGAAGTATATTACCAGTATCAGAAATTCAGCTCTTCAGTTTTTCCCTTAGATCTTGCTGGATCTCTTCTCTCTTGCACTTTAAGTAGCTTATTTACCTAGCACTTCAGCAGGCTTCTTGTAGCACTCATAAGTGCTATCAGCACTAATGTCCTGTAAGGAAATAGCTCCAGTACATAGTAATGATGACCATCCTTCCTGGCATGTCTAAAGATCAATTTCCTGTGCTTTCTCGGATTTCTCCTATCAACCTGGTGAACTTTGGTATTCTGAGGCAGTGTAGCAACTGCCTGATGTACACAGACAACCCTCTCCTCTTACCTCCCAACACTCAGACTTGAGAGATGTGCTTACATCTCCAAATTGGAAGCCATGCACACTCCAGCCAAGACTGCAGTAGTTGGTCAAGGGGAGAAGGTCATCACCTGCACCACACTGCATGGAACACGCAGCTCTCACATAAAAACACAAACCATACACCCACCTTCTTCGTGGAGGCTCTCAATAGAAATCTACCCAAACAGCAGAGACCTCCAAGGCAGAAACTCACCCGACCACCACAACACAAACCACAAGACAACACAGCTCACCTACACATTGTGCCCTTCAACCTAAGGCTAAACAGCTTGCCCAATTAACTAATCATAGGTGATTCAGTAGTGAGGCACACTGATGCCCTACTCACTAGGTTGAATAAGGAGAAGATAACAGTCCGGTATCAGGTGCAAGAATCCAACACACAACGCACGCACTCATTGTCCATGTGGGTTTGAATGACCTGAGGCGCACCTCCCTGGACTACATGAAGAGACATATTCGGATTATGTGGCCCAGGCAGACATGACCCTAGCCCTGAGCAGCATACTACTGTCACCCAGAATTATACCATAGTAGAAACAGAAAATAATTGACTTCAACAATTGTCTGTTTCTGGTGTCATTCTAAAGGGGATCCAGTATCTCTGCTTGGGATGACATGATTGACAGACCTCGATGCTTTGCCAGAGATGGCTTGCATCTTTCACCCCTGGTTTTCCGGGTACTGGCTCTATGGTTCTTGCCACCCCTGTAGTGCCTTTTTTAGGTGGTGTTCCAAAGACCAAGTTACCACCCTAACAGCTATAAATAAATGCAATCTGAGGGTCATGCTGCTCTGCGCTAGAAGTCTAAATCTCAAGATGCACTCGCTCGAGGCACTCCTCAAAATGGAGAACATCGACATTTGTGCTGTAATGGAGACCTGGTTTAAAGTAGCAGAAAGCACCCTTGTCCTACCAGGCTATAACTCATTCCACACCTTTCAGCCCCAGAACATAGACTGAAACTCCTAAGGCGGTTATGTCTCCATGTTCATAAAGGATATGCACACTTTCAGACTAATAGTCCAGCATAACTCATCTGAGATACTTCAGGTACAACTATCATTGGATAAGATGGCGATTCAGGTCTTAGCCTGCTGTAGGTCCCCAACCATGCTACTGCAGACCATGGAAGTAATCACCCCAATAGCCTGACGAGTCTGATATGTAGGGCTGTGGAGCGCATCATCATGGACCTAATTAACATAGATATAGGGAATCTCCAAGACTGTCACTCCACATTCCTAAGCACCCTGGAAACTTCAGATCGAATCCAACACTCTTATACTAGGCAACTTCAGCTACTCTCATCAACTGGGAAAACTACTCGTGCACCAATGCACTGGCCCAATGCTTCTTGCAATTCATTTCCAATGCCCTGGACCAGCTCATTCTTACCCTATTAGATGAAGCAACATCCTTGACCTAGTTACTACTAATGTGGGCAACCATTGCTCTACACCAGTAGTCAGTTCCTCCCTTGTTAGATCAGACCACAAACTAATCGCCATGGACATCCACATCTCTCCCACACCCCCAATATCCACCATGAAAAACTTCTCCAAAGCTGACTTTGTACTCCTTAAAACAGATGTGGCTAACTTCACAACACCCGTGCCAATGGAAAATAGATGCATGACTGCCGAATCATACACCAATGCACTGTATGAACATGTACATAAATACATGGAACTAGCCATACCCAACAGAACCAAGATGCTTTCCTCCAAAAAAAGGAAGCCAGTCTGGTGGTCCCCTGCCAATAATAAAAACTGTACAACAGAAGGAAGAAACTGTTGCAGAAAAAGGTGAAGTCCCAAGATTGGAAAAATTCCCTTATTAGCCTCAACAAAAAGTTGAGTTCCCTCATCAGAGCCTCCAAAGTCAGCTATGAAGGCAGAATTGCCGCAGATACTTAAAACCACCACAAAGCCTTCTATAGTTGTATCAACAATCTCCACGGCAATACCCAGATTTGCTCTGAGTTACTGCACAATGGTACCTCCTATACTGAGCCAACAGATATTGCCAATAATACTGGCCAACATATTCAGTGCCAACTTTACCCATCTCTCCCCCCCTAAAGGACCAATCTCAATACTGGAAGAATGCCAGGCACCTATCATATCTTCATAGTAATACAAAATTGTAGCTCTACCTAATGTGAATGTTAATTAGTAAAGTGTGCAATATATATTACTTGCTTATGGTATGCTTTCTGTAACATCAACTGTACCACATGTATATGTCTTATCTTCTGCATATTTTGTGAAAAAAAATATTTAATAAAAAGAAATTTGATAAAAAGAAAAAAGAATGCCAGGCGCACCTAGCATTATTGCAGCACATGTTAAAGCAGCATTACTGCAGCACAGGTTAAAGCTGTATTGTCCAAGGCCAAGAATACAGCTTCCATGGGAATATCCCTGGCTGTGGTTTACATGAATTAATAAGTGAACTGGCACCACATCTGTGTGCCCTGTTCAGTCACAGCCTCACCTCAGGCTTTCCTACTGTATGATGCACTGCTACAGTCATTCATCTCCATAAAGGAGGAGCGACTACAGACCCTGGAAGTTATCACCTCATTAGTCTGACGAGTCTGATATGTAAGGCTGTGGAGTGCATCATCATGGACCTAATTAACACGGATATAGGGAATCTCCAAACTCTGGATCCAACGCAATTTGCTTTTGTGAAAGGTAGATCATGCCTGCTCAACCTGGTTGACTTGAGTCAGTTACCAGAGCTGTGGATGAAGGTAAGGCAGTTCATAAAACTTACCTCTGTCTGGCCAAGGCCTTTGATACAATTCCTCACTTAGGAATTATTGATAAACTCGCCAAACTAGGCATCTACCCCTATATCATTAGGTGGTTTGCAAATTGGCTCACAGATAGTACCTACAGTGTGACAGTAGCAGACTCCAAGTCAAACTGCTGACCAGTCATGAGTGGAGTCCCACAGGGATCGGTCCTGGGTCCTCTCCTGTTTGGCATCTACTTTTCAGAAGTCCAGGCCAACACAAAGGGTTTCTGGCTGACCAAGTTCTCAGATGACTGCAAGCTAGGTGCCATTATTAACTCCCAAAGTGATGCAGACATCCTACAGAAGACCTCACTGAGACCAATGACTGGTGTCAAAACCATGGCCTTAAGTTTAATGCCAAAAAGTGCCTAGTTATCCTCTTTGGGAAAAACTCGGTTCCCATTAATAACCACATTGATGGGAGTCCACTGAACACTGAAGGCATTACAAGAGATCTGGGGGCACTGGTTGACAGCAACCTTTCCTTCAGACACCACATTGCCACTGTGGCCAGAAAGTCATATGTGGCACATCTCATTACCAAGGGTTTTGCATCCCGGAAGAAAAAGGTAATCATTTCTCTAGACACTTCCCTCGTTAGACCAGAGTATAAAGCCCCATTTGGCATGTACCTCACTAGACACCTGCAACAGCTGGAGAGGCCACAAAAGTACCTCACGAAGAGGATCCTAGGCCTTAAACACATGTCCTACGTGGACAGACTAAAAATAAACTCCAGCTATTTTCTCTGTCTTATATTGCCTAGGTAGAGGCATTCTCTGCTTGACTTACAAAGCCATGTCTTACCAAGCTCGGTTAAAAATGCTACATCTAAAGAAGTCCAAATCCCTCAGCACCACACACTGCAGAGACCTCAACCCCATTACCACAATCAACAGAACATGCTGGGAGGGATAGGTTCATAACCTAGAGACTGCCCATGCTATGGAATAGACTTCCCATACATGTCAAGCAGAGCACCTCACTGATCCTCTTTTAGAAATCTTGATGAGTGGATGGGAAATAAAGTTCACCTCGGGGTCACTCCTGTGATTTGATAGAGGCTCTGAGAACTAACATCTGATGGCATGATTCTGTGGGCTAGTCTTGTAAAGGCTCCAATGCCGTTAGCCTAGTACATACCTATGAACAACATATTTCTGTCTCAAGGAATCACATACTTATTGTATAAACTTCCTATGCATGTCAAGCAATACATGGTCTATATTCAGTAATATTTGAATGATTAACTAGGAAATCATAAGTCCTTTATGGGGCATACAACATGGTGCTTCTTGACCATGGAGCTTAACTCACTTGACGGTGCCTGGGCTTAGCTAGCTATGCTTATCAATGGTCTTTTGAACTGCATGCCTATTTATGTACCTATGAACTTAATCTATAATTACCAAGTATCTTACAAATGTGCATGCTGCATATGGAATACATACACTGGCAAAACATCAGTTTGATGAATGTATTTATATAATCCATCTCATTTGAATGTCATGTGGTCATTAGTATATACTACTGACCACACCAATTTTCATGCTACCTTGATTGTGCTACAGATACCTCTGAACTGCACATGGCCTGCATGTCCACACTTAGTGCACAGTTTAGCTTTACGCACACAGCTATTTTTCCTTTGTTAATACCCCCTAATATGTGTTTTATGTCCCATAAGAGTACCAGCTATATACACACGTGCACAATACCTGTAAACAAACATTTGTTTTTTTTTAGTAAGTAATGAAAGCAAGAAGTCGGTGTGTGCTGTACTCTCCAAGGTACCATGAATTAAACTAAACCTCTGTTTGAAATTATTTAATTTATTCCCTTATTTTTATTCAGCTGTTTGTTTACCTAATTTCAGCTTGATAACCACGTAACTGGGAGGCTGTCGGACCTTCGAGTCAGCCTGAGCTCCATAGTGCAAGACACAAATAGAAAATTGTAAATAGAATACAGAATTATACCACTTTTTGAAAGAATGTCAGTTTGGCAAAATGCAGAAGTGGAATTCAAGCACAATATTTTCATGTTCACCCACAAATATGGTGCTTATGAAAGTATATACTGATGACCACACATTTTCATACTCCCATGATTGTGCTACATATATCTCTGAAATGCATATGCTCTGCATGATAACACTTATTGCAAAGTTTAGCCTTGCACAGTGTGCTATTTTTAATTTCTGAATAATAGCCTACTGTGTTTTGTCCGTTTGAGTACCAACAGTATACCTAGAGTATATGGTACCTGTAAACAAACATGTCATTGTGCATTTTAATAAAAAAAAAAATTCAAGCAAATGGATTTGTGCTTTCTAAGCCTCCATGAATTATACTTAATCTCTGTATGAAATCATTTAATTTATTTAATATTTGTTTACCAGGTTAGTCCAACTGGATAGCTGGTGTCCCTTTTCAACGGAGGCCTGGGGGAAAAGCTCCATGCAGTAAAAAATTAGAGTAATAAAAACTTAAAGCAATAGTCAGAAGATGGCAGTCAATTGTAACAGTAAAAACATGTAAAAGTAGCAATTGAAAAAGTAATCTGCAGTTGGAAAATCATCATCAAAAAAGTAAACTGAGTCAAAGCAGTTTACAATGAATCAACAGTTAACATATTATTGGTCCTTATTGGATTTAATTTACTCCCATGATAGTTGTTTACATATTAATTTCAGTTTGGTAACCATGTAAGTGGACTTGTCTGGACTCTTCTCAGTCCCAACCTGACCTCCATAGTACCACACCAGCAGAAAATGGAAGATAGCATTAAGTATTATACCACTTCCTGAACAAATGTAAAACAGTTTGGCAAAATGCAGAAGCGCAATTCAAGCCAGATGACTGATAAAAATATAAGAAATGGAAGTGAAGTCAAGCTATAACTTTGAAGACCAAAATAATAAAACTGCATATGGTGAGACAAGATGAGGAAAAGTTTGAAAAAAAAAAAAAACATATATATAAAGATACTTCTCATAATAAATCAATCTGAAGTAGTTAACTTCATTTTATCAGCAACCTGTGGGTATTCAGATCCCTATATGATCCGAGCCGGCAACTTTACAAGCATCTGCTCCGAGCTCCTCCCCCTTACCCATAACCCATTACCATCTCCTACCTTCCCATAGATCTCGTTTGCCACTTCGTGCATCAACATTGTGGTCTCTGTAGTGCTGAGCCTTAGGGTTTTCGTAAGTGCTTTTGGGAATACTTTTTTTTTTTTTTTCCATGTGTGAGTGAGAAAGTTTCTCGTTGGTTCCCTTTCTTCCCACTAAATGCTTGTTCGTCTGTTTAAAAAAAAAAAAAAAAAAGTTTTTAGTTAAGTTTTAGTTTGCCAGGCAGTTGTTGTGTAGGCCATTCCCATCCCTATAGGTGTGCATGGTCATAGTGTGTTGGGGTTTGGTAGGTGTGGCTCTGTGTGAAGATGTCAGATCAGCCGAAACCTACTTTTAAAAAAATGCACAGTGTGTGGCCATAAGCTTTCACCGGTGGATGGTCACACGCTGTTTGTTGTTTGCCTGGGCATACCCCATTTATCCAGCCAGTCCAGTGTGTGCTGGATTCAATCCGAGGGTTCTGAAGGATAGGAAGGCCAAACTGGTGGCTAAAGGCCTGCTCCCACGTTGGATTCTTCAGCCTCCGCAACTCTCACCCAACCTCCCCCTCAGACTGGGACTCAGCCTCTCGCTAGACCTGCTGAAGGGAATGCCAAAGGGAGAGAGAAGAGAAGATTCCGCAGGAGAGACTGAGAAGAAAGGGGATAGGCTCCGTAAATGGTCTCCAGATCGGGAGTCCTTCACCAGCCCACCTTCCAAGGTATCTAGACCCGTCTATCCTCCCCCAGATTCTCTCCAGAGCAGAGACTTTCCTCCAGATTTTAGTGGCCAGCCAGATCAGGGTCAGTCGCTTCCTCACACTTGACTCTGAGCCTCTCTGAAATGGATATGGACAGGATGATGAGATTTATTCAAACCCAAATCCAGATCGGAGTCTTACCAGGCTCCTCTTCCTCGGGAGGGGGGACCTCCATGCCCTTCTTTCATGCGATTTCTCCTTCCCTGATCCAGCCTGCGGTTTCATGGTTTATGGATCCAAGGATCTTCGGAGCTGGGGATTCGGCGCCGATGGTTCCTCCAACCTTGACTCCGGTGATTACCTTGAGTTCTTTGGATCCGACCAGCTCTCAGGGCCGAGGATGGGGAGTCGGACCCGAGGGGATGGAGGTGTCTTCGGCTCAGACTGTCTAATCCGAGCCGTTCCTTCGGAGCTCCGGCTACCCTAGTCTCTGCCCCGATCCTCACGGCGGACCCGGGGAGAGCTTCCTCCTTGGGTGCTAAGGAGGTGTACTCTCCATCGGCATTCGATGTGGTGGAGAGGGTTCTCTCCCAAGGATAGAGACCCCAACCTATTTCCTTGGATTCTGCCCAGACTCCCTCTGATTCGGTTACTACTCCCTTCAGCCTGTCTCAGGGACAGCCCATGCTAGAGGAGCCCCTGGTGGTTCCTCTGAAGGAACCCCCCGCGTCTTGCGAGCCCTCTTCAGTGTGTCCTGGTAAGCACACATGCAAAAGGAGGCACATGGAATCCCCAGAGTCCTTGATAGAAGACACGGATTTAGATGGAGAAGGTTCCCCCAGGTCACCTCCTGAGGATCTCTCCTGTGTAGACATCATGGAGATCCTCCGCCAGAGGGGGAGGTTGGTCAGTTCCAAAACTTTCTACGGATGAATCTGTGTTCCTGGAGGCTTTTGGCACGGGCCCATCTATGTCGTGGGGGTGTCCCCCCCGGTGGATTCCTAAGTGGATCTTATCACCATGTGGGAATGGAAGGAGCCTGACACCATAGAGCCCGATACTTAAACGCCCGGACAAGATTCTTTCTCCACCCTCGGACAGACAGGCATGGTGTAAGGGATCCCCTGTGGATGCTATGGTGGTTGCAGTAGCCACCAAGAGGGAACTGGCTCAAGAAAGTTCCTCGGTCCACCCTCCGGGCAAGGAGTCCAGGAAGGTGGATTGATTTGGGAAGCAAGTATATTCTTCAGCGATGTTTTCCATCCGAGTGCTGAACTATTTGGCACACGTTATACCACTGCAGAGAGACCTAGTCATGGAGTTAGCTGAGTCGCCCCCAGAGTCTTTGTCGCAGGAGGACAAACGCCTGTTCTCTGCAAAAATTTCTACTCTGAAGTCAGTATCAAATATGTCCATGTGCCTCCTTTCGCATGCTATGGAAGGAGTAGCTAGGGCGGCTGGGACTGACGTAGCTGTGAGGCAACACACTTGGCTCATACTGTGTCAGTTTACAGACCCCTTCAAGAAGGCATCTTTTATGAATCCTCCCTTCGATGGTTCTTTTCTTTTTTGGAAGACCGTACGTGACAGCCTTGTCCAGAGTGAAAAAGACTGGAAGACCTAGTCTGCCATCGGAATCCCCTTCTCTAGTCCTCAAAGATCCTTTTCCAGGAATCAGAGAGGGCAAAAGAAGATGTGGTTCTGGAAATTAGTTTTCCTGGTACTCTCAGGACAACTTGTCACCTAGAGGCAGAGTGGGACATGACAGACATCGCCCCAGAGGCAGAGAGGGGTCCGAGGAACTTTGGGTCTAGGGAGCCCTTCTCGGACAGGCTCGTGCAGTAGCCCTGAGTGGTTGCCCAACTTTCCTATACTGGAGGCAGTCGGGGAAAGCTTATTGCACCCAACGATGTGGTAGTCCATAACTGCAGACCATTTGTTGCCCTTCCGATCCAACCAAAGCACGTCCCAGATGTCCCACCTGCTCAAAGGGAGACTGCAGCGCTAGAGATTTCCAAGCTGCTTCACAATCGAGCCATCGAACCTGTCCCCCCCGATCAGTCTGGGTCAGGCGTTTACTCCAGGTTCTTTTTAGTGTCAAAAAAGACTGGGGACCTCAGACCCATTTTAGACCTGTCAACTTTAAACCTGGCTGTCGCCAAACAGAAATTCCGGATGCTCACCCTGCAGTCCATTCTACTTTATCTTCGAGAGCGCGACTAGATGTGCTCGATAGACCTCCAGGACGCTTACTACCATATCAAGATCCGCAGAAACTCCAGGAGATTCCTTCATTTCCGACTGGGAGCCAGTCATTTCCAGTTCAGAGCCTTACCCTTCAGTCTCACCACAGCCCCCAGGGTGTTTACCAAGGTAATGGCAGTCGTAGCGGCTCACCTGAGGCTTTAGGGGATTCAGGTATTCCCTTACCTAGACGATTGGCTCCTCACTGCTTCCACCAAGCATCTTTTTTGCCAAGCCAGAGACTTCTTCCTTCATCTGGCAGACCTGCTAGGGATTACGATCAAAGCTTCCCAGTCCCTCTTGGACCCAGTACAGATCTTGGACTTTGTCGGGGCACGGCTGGACACCCTTCGACTGAAAGCCTTTCTAACTCCAGACAGGGTCCACTGTCTACGGGCTCATGTATCAGTACTTCTTGTCCCCAGGTTACCGAAGGTGGGCGACGTTCTCAAAGCCCTAGGCTCTATACCTGCAGCAATCTCTATCCTCCCCTGTGCGCGTCTTCACATGCGTGTTCTTCAATGGACTCTAGCCGTACAGTGGTATTGGTGAGATCTCCCCATGGAATACCCAATTCAGATCAGCAAAGCCTGCAGGGCGTCACTCCTCTGGTGGCTCCAATCCTTGAAGATTGCAGCGGGATGCCCATTTGTTTCAGCCACAGCCCAAGCCACAGTGACCATGGACACCTCTCAGCTCAGGTGGTGAGGGCATTATCTGGGGAGGACAGTCCATGGCACGTGGTCCCAGATCGAGACCAGATTGCAATCAATGTGCTGGAGATAAGAGCAGTGCTTTTAACGTAAGTTTTTCCACACTGTTCTTCCTCCGGGGACTATTGCAATTCAGTCAGACAACGTCTGTTGTCTGGTACATCAACAAACTGGGAGGAACCAGATCTTTACCCTCTGTGTCTTGAGGCCATGAAAGTGTGGGAGTAGGCGATCTCCACCAGTTGGTTTCTGAATGCAATGCACATCCTGGGACGCTCCAACATTTTAGTGGACAGATTGAGTTGGACTATTCTAATGCCATACGAGTGGTCTCTGAAACAGTCAATAGTGGAGGAGATATTCCTTGCATGGGGACAGCCCTGCTGCGATCTCTTCGCATCCCCTTCCAACGCGAAGTGCAATGAGTTCTTCGCTCTGATTCCCTCACCAGGGAATCCCCCCCCAGAGACACTCTATTACATGCTTGGCCTCCTGGGTTACTGTATGCTTATCCCCTGTTACCACTCATTCCAAAGTTTCTTCAGAAAGCTTGCCAACTGGGGTGCAAAGTGATCCTCATTGCCCCGTTCTGGCCTCAAGTGTGGTTCCCCTTCCTCTGGTCTCATGTTCTTGCTCCTCCTTGGATCCTGGATCCCTGCCCAGATCTTATTTCTCATCCCGCGGGCACCTTGTCCGTCCAACCTGGACAGCCTCAAGCTGACAGCTTGGTTGCTCCAGTTCCCTTGATTGCCAGGACTCTTGGTCTTTCGTCTTCAGTGAAAGCTGTTCTGGTGGCATCTCATAAGGCTTCCACTAGGAAGATTTAAAGCAGTAAATGGAAATGATTCTCTAGTTGGGCTTCTCAGAGAAACCTGGATCCTTTTACAGCCCCTATCTCTGCAGTGGTGGATTTCTTAGCCAGCATTTTTCAGCAGGCGGCTAGTTCCTCCACGGTGAAAGTACAACTGGCAGCGATTTCTAATTTCCACATTGGTGAAAATATGAATGCCCTGGCCTCTTCTAGACTATGTAAGGCTTTTCTTAAAGGCACCTTTCTTTTGCGTCCTCCAGTTAAGGACTCTGTCCCTCCTTGGGACCTTACCTTTGTTCTCCAGGCTTTAGTTGCTCCCCCTTTGAACCTGCAACATCAGTGGATTTGGAGTTCTCATCATGGAAGACAGCCTTCCTACTGGCAAGTACGTCGGTCTAAGCTTCAGGCTTTGTCTGCCGTGCCCCCTTTTTTGATCTTCCATAAGGACAGGGTTTCTCTCAGTACCAAAAGTGGCTTATGAATCAAACATTAATCAAACAATTAACCTGCCGGTTTTCTTTCCAAAATTTCAGAGCAATGGTGAATATAAACTGCATTTGCTAGATGTTCATAGACAACTTTGTTTTTATTACATAGAACAAAGCCCTTCCATAAGTCTGACCAGTTATTTGTCTTTTTCTAAGCCCTTTTTAGGGAAAGCCATCTCCAAGCTTTCCTTACCTAGATGGATTACACTCTGGATTTTGCAAATTTACAAAGACAAAGGTTTGTTTCTACCTGGTCCTGTTAAAGCTCATTCTACCAGATCTATGGCAACTTCTGCTGCCTTTTGGTCTAGAGTCTCATTGGATGACATTTGTGTGACAGCAGCTTGAGCAAAGTCACATACCTTCATTTCTCATAAGTTTGATTTGATCTCCAGAGGAAGAGCATCCTTCAGCTCTGCGGTGTTCAGGAATATCCTTCCAGGAGGGCCCCCCCAGGAATTTGAATAGCTGGGGACTCTGTCCCACAGGTTGCAGAAGAAATGAAGTTAACTACTTCAGATAAAGAAGTTATGTACTCAGATGGAACGTTGTGGTGAATACATAACTTCTTTCATATATATGTGTGTGTGTGTGTATGATATGGTAGGACTGAAAACATACCTATGAAACGTTATTGACATCGATTGAAGGGCGAGTATAAGCACACTGTGATTTACAATGTGGATTCTTTTAAGAACCTGGATATATGGATAGATCCAGCTTTGGAGGGTTTTTTCTTTATATCAGCAAATTGGTAAATGATCAATTTTTCAAACTATCTGCTGTAGAAAAGGATTAAAAAAGTCTAGAAAGTCAGAAATGATGGATTGTAAGTTGCACTAGACCCAAATTAGAGTCTAGAGTAATACTTTAGAAATCTTACCATAAAGTTAGCATGAGTAAATTGTAAAGAGCACAGCAAAATATACCAAGGGCATTCATGGATGTGAAAGTTTAATTTGTTACAAACAATTGAAATATTCAAACTTTTCACTCCATCTCTTGTTGATATTTAAGTGGAGATTTTAAGTAGACAGAAATCACAGACCTACCTCTAGGATTGTTTGGAGTCATCATGGAGTAGTAGAGAATCTTTAGATGATCTGTCTAGGAGATGATACAGGAATAAGAGATATAGTAACGTGTTCCCTGTAAGACAAGCTGACACGTGGAATAATTTCTAATTATATTAAAGCAATTGCTACTGTTGAAATTTTTAAGAACATCCTCACTTGTATGGAAATTACTGCTGTTCATAGTGTTTCACTGTTGCAGTCCTAACTAATGGGATGTTCTTAGTGTTACACTGTAGCAGTCATCATATCTTGGTTATCTGCCTGCAGGTAGCCCTCAGCCAGCCTGAATACCAGAGTCTTCAGATTTCTGTGTTGGATGCTGTCGCTTCTTCTTGACGTCAGGTCGTCAGGGATATAAAACATGCAGCTGACGCATTTCGCAAGTGCCAGTCGGCTGACTTCTGAAATTTTCGTTTTTCGAGTTATAGACCCGAAGTCTTCAAAAAGGCTAAGTACCCCATTGGGATCTTTTTTCTTGCTGTAACCGATGTCAGTAAAAGTTAACAGTTGTCTTACCTGTGGAAAGCACATACCTCAAAGATTTTCATTCTTACTGCATTCCCTGCTTAGGCCCAGACCACGACATCCCTCGTCAGTTTTGTGCCTTATTCAACGCCCAAACTATTCGTCGCCGGGCAATTTTTGCAGCTAATTACTTTCGTAGTTCTGTGCACTCCAAAATGGCTTCATCAAGCCAACCGACTACCGATCATCTGAAAATACTTAAGGATAAAAGCAGAGACTGCATGGGTCCAAAACTGCTGATGCTTCCGTTAAGCTAGTCGCCAGTACTCGGTGAGGTGCTTTCCCAGCCTCTGATACCTGCTACTTCTGATTCGCAGGCCTCTACTGAGGCCCATTTGGAGTCCAGTATGCCACGAGATGCTTCTTCGACTATGGAACCTGCAGATGTCTGTATCTTGGATGGGTCTGTAGCTGCTGTGTAGGCACCGGCTTCTGAGGGTGTATTCCGGCCGACATACATTCATATTAAACAGACACCATCGTTTTCAATCAGGCCTAAAACTCGCACCATGCCTAGAAAGCAGATGACCAAACCGCAGTCTCAGGCCCGTATGCCTAAAAAACAAATGCTTAGAATGACTGAAGACATTGCCTTAATTAGGGGAAGCCAGCCTTCCCCCTCTGAGACCTAGAGTGGAGTTTCTTTCTGATCCTTCTGATAAGGAATCTGATATTTCTGTTCCTTCTGATTACCAGGATTTGCCCTTATGTACCTATGAGGATTCTGATGCAGAGGATTCCATTCCCTTTGCTTCCCCACCAGAAGACTTTTCTTTTGGTGAAACCTTGCACATTCTTGGGTAGCATTTCCACTGGGAAAGCCAGGATTACTCTCACTCCAAAGAGAGTCGGGGAATTCTTACTCCTTCCTCAACGCAGGCCTTTAGCTAACCCTCCTGTTCTGGACATTGATAATGCTTTCTTGGAATCTAGCTTGTCCCCAGACACTTTACCTCCTGCTCCCAGAAAACCTGACCGGTATTAGAGTACTTGACTTTCACAAGTTCCTCTTCAAGAATCCTTCTGCGGGTCTAGAGACCATTTCCCAAGGACCAAAAGGCATTAAGGCTACTGCTGCCAAAAATCCTACCCCTTCTGATAGAGGTTAACGAGCCTTAGACAGATTGGGTAAGAAGGTATACACTTCTGCTACTTTGGCCATTAGGGCTTTAAATTGCCAGTTTCATATGTTAAAGTATCAGCAGCATGTTATGTGGCTACTGAAACAGAAAATTGTTGATGCCTGACTGTACTGAACACAAAGAATTACAGGATTTAATGCATTCTGCAGAACAGGTTGGTAAACATACTTTGCAATGTGGTTTTGATGCTTTAGAAGCATCTTGCAGGGCTGCTGTCACTGGATCTTTACTTAGAAGGCATGCTTGGCTTAAGGAGCAAAACTTGTCAGATCATTTATTACTGGATGCTCCCTTAAACCAAGACTGTCTTTTTGGCAACAAAGCAGAAGTCCTCAAAAAGATGGAGGAAAAAGTGAAATCTGTGCAAACTGTTAAAGATTTCCTACAAATACAGATGTCCTTCAAGGATGCATCTGCAGTCATCACATATGGGTTGTCCTGCCTCAGGCAGCCCTTCGGTCAGCCGGATTCCAAAGTCTGGGTCCGGTGTCGGCTGATGTCGCCCTTTCCCCGACGTCAGAGCGCCTGGGGTATAAAAGCGTCAGCCGACGCCATCTTCCTCTGTCTTTCTTGCCGCGTGGTGCCCGAAGCAGAAGCAGTTCGCAAGTGCCGGTCGGCCAGCTCCTGTAATTCAGCTAAACCGAAGACTTCAAAAGCTAAGTACCCCGTTGGGGACTCTTTCTTGCCTCAGCCGATGTCAGATAAAATTAATTGCTTAACTTGTGGGAAACAAATACCTCATAAGGATTTCCACTCTTACTGCCTACCTTGCTTAGGCCCAGACCACAACGTCTCGGCCTGTTCCGCCTGTGCTTCCTTCAACCGACGCACTCTAAGACGTCGGTCGGAGTTTGCAGAGGAATTTTTTGGGGCTAGTTTTGCTTACAAAATGCCGTCGGAGACTCCGACTTCACATTTAATACAGAAATGGAAGGACAAGGACCGACACGTGCGGTCCGCGGTTGCGGCTGAAACCACGGCCAGGCCTACCGCGAGTGTCTCGGTCTCGGCTGAAACAGATTCCTTGGTACTACCGTCCTCCGAAACCGTACAACCGACAACCTCGGCCCCGGAGGCCACTACTGTATCGGTTGTTGAATCTTTATTGGAATCTGGTGTCCAGGAACCTTCCGACACCATTCCCTTAGACAAAACTACACCAGCACATGGTGTAGCCAGGCCTCCTGCATCCATGTCTATTAAGGCATTCTCTAGGGCTAAAGCTACTAAACACTCAAAATCTATGCCTCCCAGGGTTATCCCTCAGGGACCCACTACAGGTTCTCAGATCCTTAGTCTAGCAGAGGACCTTATTTCATTAATTAGGGGCTCTCAGCCTCATCTGGACAGGGGCTCTCAACCTCCTACAGAAAAAAGGCCCAGGGTTGAGCCCTCTGATCCCCTCTCCACAGATGAGGCCTCTGATGGCTCTGCTCTCTCGGACTACCAGGAGGAGGCTTTTCCGGCCTACGAGGATTCAGATGCAGAGGAATCTATCCCTTCGGCCTCCCCTCCTGAAGAACTGTCTTTTGGGGAAACTCTGCACACTATGAGGGAGCATTTCCAATGGCAGGGACGGGAATTCTCCGATTCCAGGAAGAGATTAAGGACCTTCTTGCATTTGCCTCAGCATAGACCTTTGGCTGTTCCCCCTGTTTTGAATGTCATTGATGATGTGTACTTTGAATCTAGCACAACCCCTGACACTCTCCCTCTGGCTCCTGCCAAACCCGATGGGTACTACAGGGTCCCGGAATCACATCTTTTCCTTTACAAGGCCCACTCTGCTGAGCCAGAAACTATCTCCCAGGGCCCTAAAGGGGTTGCAGCTGTCGCTACAAAAAATATACTCCCCTCTGAAAGGGAGTCCAGGGCTTTAGAGCGATGGGGTAAAAAAGTGTATAGTTCTGCTACCCTTTCTATGAGGGCTTTAAACTGTCAATTTCATATGATACAGTACCAAGAATATTTGTTAGATGAATTGCATAAAAAGCTGTCTTCACCTGAACCCCTAGATCGCAAATCACTTAAGGATCTGGTACATAACTCTCAACGGGTTAGCAACCATTTCTTGCAGTGTGGTTATGATACATTGGAAGCTTCATGTAGGTCAGCTATGACAGGTGCAGTCATACATAGGCATGCTTGGCTGAAGGAACAATCTCTGCCAGACCATGTTAAAGCAAAGCTTCTGGATGCTCCACTGGAAAAGCAAAAGTTATTTGGTTCCACTGCTCAGGAGGTTTTAAAGAAATTTGAAGAAAAGGCAAAATCTGTACAAACAGTCAAAGATTTTATGCAAGTCCAACCACCAAGATTCAGCAGAAATTGGCCTTCCAAGAACTGGTCCTTTCCAGACACAGACAGAATTCAGAGAGGCAAAAACAGGCATGCCAGAGGTAGAGGGCAAGCTAGAGGCTCCTACAGAGGACGTCAATGGCAGCCTCCCAACCAGAGAGGTAGTGCAGGGCCTACAACTGCTGCACAAGGACAGACTCAATGACTTTACTTTGACACCGCCAACCAGGGCTCAATTGGAAGCACCTTTGGGCGGAAAGCTTTCCTTATTTTCAGAAAATTGGCACATTATTACAAGGGACAAATGGACACTGCAAATAATAGACAAAGGATACAGGTTCCATTTCCACACATTACCGAAAAGAAAAGGCATGCCAGACCTGCCACCAAATCAAAGGGCAGAGGCTTTGAAACAAATCTCCAACTTAATGAAAATGAAAGCAATAGAAAAGGTTCCTCTCAGAACAAGGCCAAGGATTTTATTCCAGACTCTTCCTTGTTCCAAGAAAAGAAAAGCAATGGAGGCCTATTCTCGACTTGTCCGCACTAAATACTTATCTCATTGTACCAAAATTCAAAATGCTGACTCTACAGCAACTCCTTCCCATGCTGGGCAAGGGGTCTTGGCTGGTAACTCTGGACCTCAAGGAGGCATACCTGCATGTCCCTATCAGACAAAGCTGCAGAAGACACCTCAGATTTCTTGCAGGTTCAGAGCATTATCAATTCTCAGCATTGCCCTTTGGCTTATCTACTGCGCCCAGAGTATTCACGAAATGCCTGGCATCAGTAATTGCACACTGCAGACTTCAGGGGATGCAAATATACCCGTATCTGGACGACTGCCTTATACAAGCGGACAGCCAACAAATTTTGGTAAAACACTTGAATTATGTCATCTATCTTCTTCAGGCCTTGGGATATACAGTCAACATTCACAAGTCAAGACTTGTACCATCCCAAAGAATAACTTTTCTGGGTGCAGATCTAGACACAACCACCCAAATGGCTTTCCTCACAGAAGAAAAACAAAACCAACTACCGGATTACTTCAAAAACCTGTCAAGACAAACTCAGCTGACTGCAAGGAAAATCCTGCAGGCCCTGGGTTTCATGGCTTCTTGCATTCTTCTGATTCCTCAAGCAAGGCTACATATGAGGAAACTCCAATGGTACCTAAGGAGTTTATGGGCTCAGCACAGTCACAGCTTGGAAACTTTGATACCACTCATCCCATGCCTTCAAAGGGAATTTCTGTGGTGGGCTCAAGCAAGCCAGTCAAACAGGGGTTTGCCCTTCAGCAAACCAATAGCCAGCCAAACCATTACAACGGACGCTTCAGACCACGGATGGGGAGCGCACATGGAAGGAAGATGCATTCAAGGACTATGGTCACAAAAAGAGCTACACATGCACATAAACCAAAAGGAAATGCTGGCAATGATACATGCAATCGAGGCCTTCAAGTTATTTCTACATCAAGGCCACCTGCTAATAAGGACAGACAACACTACAGTTATGTGGTACATAAACAAGCAAGGAGGCACCCATTCCTACCCTCTTTGCAGACTGGCAATGAATCTATGGGAACTTTCCCTGACTCTCAATATACAGCTGCAGTCCCAGTTTGTACCAGGAAAGGACAATATACTGGCGGACAGCTTAAGCAGGAACATCATGGATGCACACGAATGGATGCTGCACCCAGACATCTTCCATCAGATAACACAATCATGGGGGAGACCTCATTGCCTCCCCACACAATCAGCTGGACAAATTCTGCACAAGGACATACCACCCACAAGCATGGAAAGTGGACGCTCTCTCTTTCAGCTGGAGAGCGCTAACAGTGTATGCATTCCCACCTCTTCCATTAATGACCAAGGTCTTACTGAAGATCAGGGCAGAGCAGCCAAGAGTGATTCTGATAGCTCCGGACTGGCCAAGACAGCACTGGTACCCATTGCTAAAGAGCATGTCACGGACAAAACCATGGCTTCTGCCACAATGGCCACTTCTCCTGACACAGCACAATTACAAAAAACTGCATTCCAACCTGAAAACATTACAGCTAGCTGCCTGGAAAATACCTTGACTCATCACCAGGATAAGCTATCCAAGAGAGTGAAGGATATCGTCATGGAAGCTCGCAGGCCTTTCACAAGAAAGGCATACTCAGCAAAATGGAAAAGATTTCACACCTGGAGCACCTCAAAGGGCCTAGATGCAACAGTTATGAACATGGTGCATATCCTGGAATATTTAGCAGAAATGCTCCACAATGGCCTGTCTTACTCTTCCATTAAAATTCATGCTTCAGCAATTTCAGCAGAGTACAATACTGATCCACCTGTCTTCTCTCATCCTCTGCTAAGACAGTTTCTAAGAGGAATTAAAAACATCAATCCTCCAAGGAAACCACCACTGCCTACTTGGGACCTTAACTTCGTGTTGGAAAAACTAACTCTGCCTCCCTTTGAACCAGCAGCATCTGCAGAACTACAGTTCCTCTCTTGGAAGACTGCCTTCCTTCTGGCCATAACCTCAGCAAGAAGAGTGTCTGAGTTATAGGCCCTCATGGCAGTACAGCCATTTCTTATTTTTCATCAAGACAGAGTCTCATTGAGAGCCAATCCTTCATTTATGCCAAAAGTGGTATCCAGGGTCTCATTAAACCAAGCTATTCACCTGCCTACCTTCTTTCCAAATCCACAAAACAAAGGGGAAAAGCTTCTGCACACCCTGGACATACACAGACAGTTGCGCTACTACTTGGACAGAACTAAAAATTACAGAAAAACTTACCAGTTGTTTGTAGCATATGCTGCTGGTGCACAAGGAAAAGCAATTTCAAAACAGACAATTTCAAAATGGATAGGGAATTGCATTCGTTTCTGTTACTCCTTTCATGGAAAAACTGTGCCAGCTAACATTAGACCTCATTCGACCAGAGCCACAGCCACCTCCACAGCCTTCTTAAGAGGGGTGGCTACCAAGGACATTTTAGAAGCTGCTACATGGAGCTCCATACATACATTTTCCAAGCATTACAACTTACCTTTATATTCCAGATCCAGAGCAGGCTTTGCTACGGCAGTCCTGCAGGGCATTTTAGCTACACCATCCTTTACATAGATCCTCCACCCCCAGATTGGCTATGGTATTCTACCCATATGTGATGACTGCAGATGCATCCTTGAAGGACATAGTACAGTTTTGTACCTACCATAAATGTAGATGTCCGATAGGTATGCATCTGCAGTCAGGTTTACCCTCCCTCCTTCCCCTCTGTGGTATTTCTCGGGTACATTCCCCTCTCCTAGCTAGCTGGGGTTATCTATTATGGTGTATTTGTTTTTATATATGTATATATTTTTGTGCATGTTTGGAATTTATTGCATTTCTCCAAATTTAGCCTTCCTTAGAGGGCACCTGGGGCAAGAAAAACTGAGGAAGATGGCATCGGCTGACGCTTTTATACCCCAGGTGCTCTGACGTTGGGGAAGGGGCGACATCAGCCGACACCGGACCCAGACTTTGGAATCCGGCCGACCGAAGGGCTGCCTGAGGCAGGACAAACCCATATGTGATGACTGCAGATGCATACCTATCGGACATCTACATTTATGGTAGGTACAAAACTGTACTTTTCCCAATTTCAGCAGGCATTGGCCTTCAAAGAACTGGTCCTTTCCAGTCTCTTCTTGGCCTTATTAGTCCAAATCCAGGAACAGCAGACCACATTGGCTACAGTCTCAGGCCAAACCTAAGCAGTGGGAGGCTCCCACTTCCAAAGCAGGGAGTATTAAGCCACCCCCGTAGAGAATAATTGCACAATGACTTAACCTTAACCCTTCCAAGCCCTGCTCTACTACCTGCTCCCTTAGGAGGAAAGCTTGCCCTGCATGCAAAAAACTGGGAACTTGTTACCCAGGACAAATGGGTTTTGAACGTAGTTTCCCAAGGATACAGATTCCACTTCCACACCGTACCAACACCAAATGGTTGGCCAAACCTACTCCCAAATCAGTGGGCGGAGGCCCAACAGCAGGTCTCTCTCTTCTCAATATCAGGGCTATTCAGCCTGTCCCAGCAGAACAAAGGGGACGAGGTTTTTACTCAAGACTTTTTTTGGTACCCAGAAAAGACAACTCCTGGTGTCCTATCCTGGACCTCTCTATTCTCAACACCTTTCTGGTAGTTCCAAAATTCAAAATGCTAATTCTGCAGCAGCTTCTTCCCATGCTATCCAAGGATGCCTGACTGGCAACCCTAGACTTAAAGTAAGCTTACCTGCACATCCCAGTAAGGGAATCTTTCAGGAAATACCTATGCTTCAGGGCAGGCTCCATGCACTGTCAGCTCTCTGCACTTCTCTTTGGCTTATCTACTGCGCCCAGGATATTCACAAAGTGTATAGCTCCACCCATATCATTTTGCAGGCAGGGAAATATTCAAATTTACCCATACTTGGACGATTGTCTGATTCAGGCAGAAAGCCTGGACTTGCTATTACAACACCTGGGATTTGTAAAGAAACTTCTAACCTCACTGGGGTACACCATCAACGAAAATAAATCTCACCCAGTACCCTGCCAACAGATTGTATTCCTGGGAGCAAGCTTGAACACAACTTCCCAGATGGCATTCCTCGCTCCAGAGAAACAAGATTTTCTTCGTGTGTCACTGTTGCAGTCATTACATTTGGGTAATCTGCTAGCAGGTTGCCCTCAGTTGGCCTGATTAACAAAGTCTTGGGTCCTGCATCGGTTGCTGTCTTTTCTTCCATGACGTCAGGTAGTCAGGGGTATAAAACATGCAGCTGACGCCATTACATCAGTTTTTCTTGCCGCACGGTGCCCGAAACAGAAGCAGGTTTGCAAGTGCTGGTCAGCAGACTCCTGAAATTTTCGTTTGAGTTTCAGAACCGAAGTCTTCAACTAAAAAACTAAGTACCCCGTTGGGGAAACTTTTTCTTGCTCCTTACCGATGTCAGTTAAAGTTAATAATTGCATTACTTCTGGGAAGTAAATACCTCTTAAGGATTTTCATTTGTACTGTATTCCTTGCCTAGGCCCTGACCACAACGTAGCTTGCTGTTGGTTTTGTGCTAAATTTAATCAATGCACTATTAAGCGTCAGTATATTTTTGCTTCTAAATATTTTGGCTCACGCTTTAATTATCCAGAAATGTTGTCTGTTAGCAATCCGACTACTGGAATACCTAAAAAAAAGCAAAGAAAAAGACAGGCCATCGAGGTCCAAAACTGACTACGACGCTTCTAAGCCAGTCGCCAGTTCGCCGGTACTCAGTGAGGTGCTTTTGCAGCCCCTGATACCTGCTACTTCTGATTTGCAGGCCTTTACTGAGACCCAGTCGGAGTCTGGTATGCCGTGAGATGCTTCAATTATGGAACCCGCGGATGTCTCTACATTAGATGGGTCCGGAGCCGCTGTGCAGGCACTGGCTTCTGAGGGTGTTTTCAGGCCTGCAGATTTGTATATTAGACCTATGCCATCTTCAAAACTAAGGCCAAAATCTAGAGATATGCCTAAAAAACTACTCCTAGGCCACATGTGCAGGCCCCTGTGCCTAAAAAACAAATGGTCAAAATGGCTGAAGTTTTAATTTCTCTGATCAGGGGTAGCCAACCCCCCCCCCCTTTCTAAGAGGCCTAGGCAAGACATTGTTTATGAATCTTGTGGACAGGATTCTATTTCTTCTGACTCTTTTAATGAACAGGAATTTTCTATTCCTACTTATGAGGACCCTGATGCAGAAGATTCCATTCCTTCTGCTTCTCCCCCTGAGGATTTTTCTTTTGGGGAAACTTTGCATACCTTAAGGGAACATTTCCACTGGAAAAGTCAGGATTTCTCTGAATCTAAAAAGAGGCTTGGGGATTTTCTTCTTCTTCCTCAGCATAGGCCTTTGGCTATACCTCCTGTTCTAGACATTATTGTTTTTTCAGACTCTAGTATATCTCCCGATTCTCTGCTTCCGGCTCCCTGTAAGCCAGACTACAGGGTTCCTGACTCCCACAAATTCCTTTTCAAAAATCCTATTGGAGATCCTGAAACCATTTCTCTGGATCTGAAGGGTATTAAGGCTTCTACTGCTAAAAATTCTACCCCTTCTGATAGAGATTCCAGGGTGCTGGATAGATGGGGTAAGAAGGTTTACACTTCTGCATCCTTGACAATCAGGGCTTTAAACTGTCAATTTCATATGCTTAAATATCAACAGCATATCATGGGACTGCTTAAACAGAAAATGATAATTTCAGACGGTGTGGAAAGTAAAGATTTACAGGATCTATTGCATTCAGCTGAACAAGTTGGAAAACAAACTTTGCAATGTGGTTTTGATTCTTTGGAAGCCTCTTGCAGGGCTGCTGTAACTGGGTCTGTGCTAAGAAGGCATGCTTGGCTCAAAGAGCAAACTCGGCCTAATCATGTTAAAGCAAAATTGTTGAATGTTCCTTAACAACAGGACTGTCTCTTTGGTAATAAGGCTGAAGAAGTTTTAAAAAAGATGGAAGATAAAGCTAAATCTATGCAGACTGTGAAAGATTTTTTACAAGTGCAACCTCCAAGATTTAGTAGGCACTGGCCTACTAAGAACTGGTCCTTTCCAGTTCCTTCGAGAGCCACTCCAGTCAAACCCAGACATTTCAAAGGCTCCAGGTTTTAGTCGCAAGGAAATTTTAGAACAAAACAATGGGGTGCCGCCTCCTCCTCCAAATCTGGAAACAACAAGACACCTCCCTATGGTAAGCAGACTCGACGACTTCCCTCTACACTTGCCAAGCACTTAACTTTTAGCTGCCCCTTTTGGGGGAAAACTGGCACTTCATCCAAGAAACTGGTAACTTATATACCAGGACAAATGGGTTTTAAATATAGGATCCCAGGGATACAGATTTCATTTCCACACATTGCCAATCCCAAACAGATGGCCAGACCTGCTTCCAAGTCAGTGGGCAGAGGCCCAGAAACAAGTACTGTCCCTCATGAACATGGGGGCTATTCAACCTGTACCAGAAGAGGAAAAGGGACAAGGTTTCTATTCAAGACTTTTCCTGGTACCCAGAAAAGTCAAATCATGGCGTCCAATTCTGGACTTATCTACTCTAAACACATTTCTGGACATATCAAGATTCAAGATGCTGACTCTTCAACAGTTCCTATGCTAGGCAAATATGCCTGGTTGGTAACTTTAGACTTAAGAGGCTTACCAGCATATCCCAATCAAGGAATCTTGCAGAAAATACCTCCGCTTCAAAGCAGGCTACTTGCATTACCAGTTCTTTGCACTGCCCTTTGGCTTATCTACTGCGCCCAGTGTCTTCACAGAGTGCCTGGCTCCAGTAATTGCATTTTGCAGGCAAAGAAATATTCAAATATATCCATACCTGGACGATTGTCTAATTCAGGCAGAAAACAAGGACATTCTTCTAAAACATCTGGCGTTTGTAAAAAGGGTTCTAACTTGTCTAGGGTACACTATAAACGAAAAGTAGTCACAACTGGTACCCCTTCAAAAAATTACATTCCTGGGTGCAAGCTCAAATACAACTGCCCTGATGGCTTACCTTATGTCAGAAAAGCAGATTCATTTGGTAACTTACTTCAAACAGGTGGCCACAAAAACCCTGCTTATCTGCAAGACATTCTGCAAGTTTTGGGGTTCATGGCCCCCTACATTCTTCTAATTCCATATGCAAGACTGGATATGAGGAAACTTCAGTGGTACTTAAAAAGTTTATGGAGTCAACATTGTCACAACTATTGCCTGCAACTAGAGTTCCTATGGTGGGCAGAGGCCTGCCACCAAAACAAGGGACTGTCATTCACTCCACCCCCTGCTGCCCAAACCCTAACTACAGACTCATCAGACTATGCTTGGGGGTCTCATCTGGCAGGGAAGTGCACTCAGGTCAAACGGAGCCCAAATCAAATGCACCTTTGTCAATCAAAAAGAAATGCTAGTTGTACAGACTGCACTGACAGACTTCAAAGACTACCTTCATCCAGGACAATTAATGATAAAGACAGACAACACCACAGTTATGTGGTACATAAGCAGGGGGGTACACACTCCTACCCCCTTTGCAGACTGGCCATGGCATTGTGGAACACGGCCTTGACCTGTCAAATACAACTACAAGCTCAATTTATGCCAGGAAAGCTGAATACTGTGGCAGACTAAGCAGAAATGTCATGGACCCACATGAATGGAAACTGGAACCACGGATTTTCAGTATGTTGACACGCAAATGGGGGAGTCCAGACATAGATCTTTTTGCCTCACCCCAGAACTACCAGTTGGACAAATTCTGCACAAGAACTCATCACAAAAAAGCCTGGAAAGTGGATGCTCTATCCTTCAGCTGGAAAAACCTATCAGTCTATGCCTTTTCCCCTCTGCTTCTGCTCTCCAAGGTTATACTAAAAGTCAAACAGGACAAACCAAAAATGATTTTGATTACTCCAGACTGGCCTCGCCAACACTGGTACCCACTCCTGTGCAGTGTGTCATACCTTCCACCGTGGCACCTGCCTCAGACACCTTACTTACTGTTTCAGCAGAACCAAATTCTGCACACTCAGCTCCAAACTTTGAATCTTGCAGCGTGGCTAATCACCTAAATTCACCCTTAGCATCCCTCAGCAAACCTGTGCTGGATGTCATTTTGGAGGCAAGAAGGCCTAGTACTAGAAAATCTTATGTTGACAAATGGAAAAGATTCTGTGCCTGGAATCAGTCACGGGATAAGCACAGCAGTGCCCAATATTCCTCAGATTTTACAATACTTAACTGAGATGCTTCACAAGGGCCTGTCCTTTTCTTTCTTAAAAATCCATGCCTCAGCTATTTCAGCTCATTACAACACAGAACCTCCAGTCTTCTCTCATCCTCTGCTAAAACAGTATCTCAGAGGGGCCAAAAGCTTAAGACCACCCAGGAGAGCTCCAACCCCTGCCTGGGACCTCAGTTTTGTATTGGAAAAACTCACTCTCCGTCCTTTCGATCCAGCTGCTACTGCAGACTTAAAATTTCTATCCTGGAAAACAGCTTTCCTTTTAGCAGTCACTTCAGCTAGAAGGATTTCCGAATTTCAGGCTCTTATGGCAGTGTAGCCTTTCATCATTTTTCATGCGGACAGGGTGTCTCTCAGGACCAATCCATCCTTCATGCCTAAGGTGGTATCCAGTGTGGCTCTTAATCAGACCATTCATTTGCCAACTTTCTTTCCCAATCTACAGAACAAGGGGGAACGGATTCTGCATTCATTGGATGTACACAGTCAACTTAGATTTTACTTATACAGGACAAAATCTCAAAGAAAATCTGAACTACTGGTGGCATTTGCTGCAGGGCCAGAGTGTAAGGCTATTTCAAAACAGTCTATTTCCAAATGGATAAGCCATTATATTAGTTTCTGCTATATGCACCATGGTAAAACTATCCCCCAGGGGATCAGATCTCATTCCACCAGGGCTGCATCCACTTCTACAGACTTTCTCAGAGGTGTTCCTACCAGAGACATTCTAGAAGCTGCTACCTGAAGCACAGTTCATACGTTCACCAAACATTGCCATTTACTTTTCTCTAAATCCAGAGCTGGCTTTGCCACTGCTGTCCTGCAGGGCCTTATAGCTGGTCCTAATGCTGTATAATTTCCTCCACCCTACCATAGCTTAAGGAATCTACCCAAATGTAATGACTGCAACAGTAAAACACGAAGAACATAGTACAGTTGTGTACACTTGCAATAAATGTAGATGTTCGAGTGTATTCACTGTTGCAGTCCTGGTTACCCTCCCTCCAGTCCCCTATTTTTCTCTGACTATACTTACACTTCCTTTCACTATGCTTATAAGCCCTTTTGATGCATTTGCGTTTGGGATTGGAGGTATATTTTTTGTGTTTTTAATTTTATTTGCTCCCCGTTTGGGGGGCACCTGACATCTGGGGCAAGAAAAACTGATGTAATGGCGTCAGCTGCATGTTTTATACCCCTGACGACCTGACGTCAAGGAAGAAGGGACAGCAACCGACGCAGGACCCAAGACTTTGTTAATCAGGCCGACTGAGGGCAACCTGCCAGCAGATTACCCAAATGTAATGACTGCAACAGTGAATACACTCGAACATTTACATTTAAGTGTACACAACTGTACTTTTATGTGACAACCTACTTCAAACTATTGGCCGCAAAACCCCAGCTATCTGCAAGGAAAATACTGCAATCCCTGGGGTTCATGGCCTCTTGCATTTTACTAATTCCATATGCAAGACTGCATATGAGGGAACTCCAGTAGTATCTAAAAAGCCACTGGTGTCAACATTCTCAGGACCTGGAAACCGTGATTTCTATCATTCCTTGTATCAAGGCAGAGTTCCTTTGGTGGGCAGAAGCCTGCTACCACCACAAGGGACTACCTTTCACTCTACACCTTGCCGCCCAAACCCTAACAACTGACGCATCAGACTATGCATGGGGGGGGGGGGTTACATGGCAGGGCAGTGCATTCAGTGCAAATGGAACCTGAGACAGATGCACCTGCATATCAATCAAAAAGAAATGTTAGCTGTACAGAATGCTCTGACAGCCTTCAAAGACCATATTCTTCCAGGACAACTATTGGTAGACAGACACCATAGTTATGTGGTACATAAACAAGCAGGGGGGAACACACTCATACCCTTTCTGCAGACTAGCTGTGGCTCTGTGAAACGCAGTCTTGATCTACCAAGTACACCTGCAAGCTCAATTCCTGTCAGGCATTCCAAATTCACTGGCAGATGGCTTGAGCAGAAATCTCATGGACCCACACGAATGGAAACTAGAACCCAAAATATTCAACCTCTTGAGGAACAAATGGGGGACTCCAGAGGAAGACCTGTTTGCCTCCCTCAGAATTACCAGTTGAACAAATTCTGCAACTTCCCACAGCCAAGACTGGAAAGTGGATGCCCTGTCCTTTACCTGGGAAAACCTCAGTTTATGCCTCCCCCCCCCCCTCTCTCTCCTCTTGAAGGTTCTACTAAAGAAATAAACAGGACAAGACCGATTGCACCAGACTGGCCGTGCCAGCACTGGTACCCCCACTTGTGCAGTATGGCACGGCTACAACCATGGCACCTACCTCAGACCCCTTCCCTGCTGTCCCAGCAGATGGGCCATATTCTGCACCCTCAGCTTCAAACCCTGAACTCTGCAGCCTGGCTAATTCCTTGAGCTCTCCAATAGCATCCCTCAGTAAGCAGGTACTGGATGTCATTCTGGAGGCAAGGAGGCCTAGTACTAGAAAATCCTATGCTGAAAAGTGGAAAAGATACTGTTCCTGGAGCCTGGCTCAGAGGGTGGACAACAACGGTGCCCAGCTTACCTCATATTCTACAGTACTTAACAGAAATGCTCCACAGGGGCCTGTCCTTCTCGTCAATTAAAATTCATGCCTCTGCCATTGCAGCACATTATTAATACTGAACCACCTCGCTTCTCTCACCCCTTGCTAAAGCAATTCCTTAGTGGGGCCAAAAATCTAAGGCCCCCCCAGGAGAACTCCCACTCCAGCCTGGGACCTTAACTTTGTATTGGAAAAGCTCCCCCCTCCCCCCTTGAACTAGTTGAACAGAGTTGAAATTCATTTCTTGGAAAACAGCCTTCCTTCTAGCCATCACTTCAGCACAGAGTGTCTGAATTACAGGCCCTCATGGCAGTGGAGCCTTTCATTATCTTCCATACGGACAGGGATTCCCTCAGGACTAATCCCTCCTTTAGGCCCAAGGTGGTGTCTTCTGTGGCTTTAAATTAGTCCATTCATTTGCCAATTTTTTTTCCCTAATCCACAAAACAAATGGGAATGAATAATGCACTCTGTGGATGTGCACAGGCAACTTAGATTCTGTTTGGACAGGATTAAACCTATCAGAAAATCTGAGCAGCTGCTGATTAGCTTTGCTGCAGGGGCAGAGGGGAAGGCCATTTCAAAGCAAACCATTTCCAAATGGATAGCCCATTGCATTCATTTCTGCTACAATCACCATGAAAAACCTGCCCCACAGGGGATAAGATCACATTCCACCAGGGCTGCATCTACCTCTGCATTTCTCAGAGGGATCCCTACCAGGGACATCCTAGAAGCTGCTACCTGGAGCTCTGTACATACCTTCACCAAGCACTACCATTTGCCTATCTTTTCTAAATCCAGAGCTGGATTTGCCACTGCAGTCTTGCAGGGATTAATAGCTGGCTGGTATCGGAGTCCTCCATTTTGCATTCTGACAGCAAACTTCTTCCTTCTGCTGCAACTACGGCGGAGTCTCGAGTCCTTCAGGCTTGCAGGTAAATCTTCCATTTGTAAGCCTGTGAAAAAGCAGGCTACAGTTTCTTCTTGTTCTCCTCAATCCCAAATGGTTAAAGTGGTCAATGATTTGTTAACCCTCATTAGGGGTTATCAGCCTCCTCTCCTCCCCTCCTAAAAGGAGCAGGTATGTTTCTCCTGAGGTTTTGTTCTGTTCAGGTTCTGATTCTTCAAGCATTTTTGCTGATGAGGAATTTTCTTAGGCTTTTTCTCCTTTTGAGAATTCTGATGCAGAGGAGTTCATTCCTTCGGCCTCTCCTCCAGAGGATTTCTCTTTTGGTGATACTTTAAATACCCTCAGAGACCATTTTAAATGGGAAAGTCAGGCTTCTCCCCAATCTAAGAAACGGATTAGGGAGTTTCTGGGTTTACCTCAGCATAAGCCTCTTGCTATTCACCCTGTGTTGGAAGTTGTTGTTTTTCTGGAAAATTCCTTTACTCCAAATTCGGTTCCTCTTGCTCCCTCGAAACCTGACCGAACTACAGAGTCTCTGATTCTCATCTGTTTCTTTTCAGGAATCCGTTGGCAGATACAGAGGTTAGTTCTCAGGGCCCTAAAGGAATTAAGGTCTCTGTTATTAGGAGTCCTGTTCCCTCTGACAGGGAATCTAGGATCCTAGATAGGTGGGGCAAGAAAGTTTATACCTCTGCCACCCTAGCTATTAGGGCTACCAATTGTCTTTTTTCATATGCTGAAGTACTAGCAGCACTCCTTGGAGTCTAAGTCTTGGATTGCAAGTGTACCTCTTTTGGCAGAGAGTAAAGACATGCAGGATTTACTGAATTCTGCCAGTCTGGTCAATAAGCATTCTTTGCATTGTGATTTTGCCATCCTTGAAGCCTCCAGCAGGGCTATGACTACTGGATCTGTTATTAGAAGGCACGCTTGGCTTAGAGAACAGCCTCTTCCAGAACCTGTCAAGGCTAAGCTTTTGGATGTACTTTTGCATAGAGTGTCTTTTTGGCAGCAAAGCAGGAGATACTTAAGAAGCTGGAGGATAAGGCCAAGTCCATGCAAACTGTTAGGAATTTTCTGCAAGTGCAATCCCCTCACTTTAGCAGGAATTACCCTTCCAAGAGTTGGGCCATTCCTGATACCAATAGACAGAGCCGTTCCAGGACTAGAGGTTACAAATCATCTAGGGGGCAGGCGGCTACCCCTCAAAGGAATAGGTGTTGGCAGGCTTCCACTTCTAAGGAGGGAAGATCCAAGCCTGCATCTTAATCAAAACACTCTGACTTTTTAAAACTTCTGCTTGTTCTTGCTTGCCTGGAGAGTCCTTTAGGGGGAAGGTTGACCCTTTTTGTAGATGTCTGGGCCACTACCACAGACTACAAGTGGGGTGCTCAGAATGGTGTCCCTAGGGCACAAGCTTTCTTTCCACACCTTTCCAGCTCCCAAGGGATTCCCGGACGTTCCCCCAAACCAAAGGGCAGAAGTAGAAAAGCAAATGTCTTTGTCTCATCTGGGCACAGTAGAATCAGTTCCAGGGCTTTTATTCCAGGCTTTTCCTAGTTCCAAAAAAAGAAGGCACTTGGCATCCTATCCTAGATCTTTCCATTCTGAACTCTTTTTTTTTTTTTTTTTTTTTTTTTTTTTTAGTAATTCCAAAGTTCAGAATGCTCACTCTGCATCAGTTGCTACCACTGCTAGAAAAGAATTCCTGGATGGTGTAACGTTGGATCTCGGAGGCTTATCTGCACATCCCTATCAGGGAAAGTTGCAGGCAGTATCTTCGTTTAAGAGTGGGCAAGCAACATTATCAATTCTCTGTGCTGCCCTTTAGCTTATCTATTGCTCCCAGAGTCTTCATAAAGTGCCTGGCCCCAGTCATTGCTTTTTGCAGGCAGAAGAAAAATTCAGATTTACCCATATGGATGACTGTCTGATTCAAGCAAGTTCTCATGAACAGGTGTTAAAGGATCTGGAATTCGTAAAGACTCTTCTCTCTTCCTTGGGTTACACTTTAAACGAGGAAAAATCAAAAATGGTACCATCCAAGGAGATGACATTCCTGGGAGCTAGTCTGAACACAGTTGCCCAGATGATATATCTCACCCAGGAGAAGCAGGCAACTCTTTCAGTTTACTTCAAGGATTTGGCAAGCTTGTCCCAGCTCCCTCAAGCTCTGGGATACATGGCCTCTTGCATTCTTATGATTCCATATGCAAGACTGCATATGAGGAAATTGCAATGGTACCTCAAGAACATTTGGTGTCGACACACAGAGGACCAGGATGTGATGATTCCTCTGCTTCCATCTCTGCAGACGGAGTTGCTTTGGTGGGCAACAGCCGGTCTACAAAACAAAGGCATGCCTTTTCGGACACCTCCTGCCACTCAGGTTCTGACTACAGATGCATCAGACTATGCCTGGGGAGCTCACCTGGATGGCACATGCATACAGGGACGTTGGAATGCCCAGCAATTGCACCTGCACATAAATCTAAGAGTTGATTGCAGTTCAGCAGGCCTTACTAGCTTTCGTTCTCCAGGGACCCTGCTTGTCAGAACAGACAACACCACAGTCATGTGGTACATCAACAAGCAGGGAGGGACTCACTCTTACCCCCTATGCAGACAAAGCATGAATCTTTGGTCCATGGCGGCATCCCTGGACCTGCATCTCCTAGCTCAGTTTCTTCCAGGAAGTCTCAATGTTTTGGGAGACCAGTTAAGCAGGCAAACACTGGATTCTCATGAGTGGCAGCTGAACAGAGCAGTCTTTTACAGCATCATTCATCATTGGGGCATGCCTCAGGTGGATCTTTTTTCCTCCCCAGGCAACCATCTTCTAATTCTCTTTTGCACCAGACAGCATCACAGCAGAGCCTGGAAAGTGGATGCTCTGTCCTTCCCTTGGACGTTGCTATCAGTGTATGCCTTCCCTCCTCTTCCTCTTCTTCCCAGAGTATTAGTGAAGATCAGGTGCGAACGACCAAGGACTATTCTCATAGCTCTGGACTGGCCCAGACAACATTGGTATCCGCTGATTCGCATTCTCTCCCTTTTTCCTCCTTGGCATCTTCCTCTGAAGCCAGATCTTTTTGGTCAGGAAAGGGGAAACATTCTACATTCTCATCTTCGGTCTCTCCATTTGGCAACATGGCTCATTGCATGACTCCTTCCATTTCTCTTCCTCCCTTTCCCAACAGTTGGTTGACATGTTGAGGGAGGCCAGGAGTCCTAGCACTAGAAAGTCCTACGCTGGCAAATGGGAAAGGTTCTCTCAGGGGATGCTGGCTAGAGGGGAATCTGCTTCTCAGCCTTCCCTTCCTCTGATCCTGGAATACCTGGCTGTTTTGTTTCAGGGTGGTCTTTCTTTTTCCTCTAAGATCCATGCTTCAGCAATTTCTGCTCATTGTTCTCTTGAACAACCCATTTTCTCTCATCCCCTGATGAAAATGTTTCTCAGAGGTGCTTGCAACTTAAAACCTCCCAGAAGAGTACCTACTCCAGCCTAGGATCTCAATTTTGTTCTGGAGAAACTCACTCTTTCTCCTTTTGAGCCAGCTGCCTCTGCAGATTTCAAGTTTCTTTCTTGGAAGACTGCCTTCTTGGCTATAACTTAAGCAAGGAGTGTTTCGGAGCTGCAAGCTTTGATGGCTGTGGAGCCTTTTCTTTTTTCCATGCAGATAGTGGCTACAGCATATCACAAATAAAGAACCTAAAAAATTCTGGGCCAGTATTAACAATCTTCTATCTCCAGGTCACTCCATTTCACCTAATCCCCAGGACTCTAACCCTACACAAACAGCGAATGACTTCAACTTGTTCTTCACAAATACTATCAAAACACTTGCTAGTCTATTTCCATCCTAATTAACAGATCTATAAAGGAAGGAATCTTCCCCTCTATCTGGAAGATATCTCATATCATCCCACTACATAAAGGGGGAAACTCTGAGTTTTCCAATTTTCGACCAATAGCTCTCCTCTCACCACTCGCAAAAATCATGGAAAAATGTATTCACAAACAAATACTAAATCACCTTCTTAACAACAACTTACTCTCTAACTGTCAACATGGTTTCAGACCCTCACACAGTACCACTACAGCTTTACTCTCCTTCACTGACTCCATTAACACTAACCGTAACAACAACTACTTATCATCCTCAGTCTTCATCGACCTATCCAAAGCTTTTGATATGGTGAATCACAAACTTTTACTACATATCCTCAAATATCTTGCTCTTGACCATCTAGCCTTATCCTGGTTTGAATCTTACCTAGAAAATCGTCAGCAGGCAGTACTTTGGAAAAACCCACTTTCAAATCTTCTACCTATCTCCATAGGCGTACCCCAAGGCTCTATCCTAGGCCCTTTACTATTTTCAATTTTTATTAATGACCTTCAATCTGCTATTCCTTATGCTACCTGTATTCAATACGCAGACAATTCTACTATAATCTGTACTGCTAACTCTCTAACAGAACTCCAGTCACTTACTCAAAATGCTTTTAACACTGTAGAACAATGGTTCTCTGACCGCTGTCTACTCTTTAACCCCAAGAAAACCAAATTGTTATTTTTTCACCTACTCGCAAATTGACTCCACCACACTTTACTCTTAAGTCCTCTGACAGAACACTCATTTCTCCTGACTTGACCACAAAACTATTAGGAATAACTATTGATAATAACCTCAACTTCGACTCTCACATCAACAACACCATAAAATTAGTAAATAAAAAAATAGGATCCCTTTACAGAATCAAACCTTTCCTAACACCTACAGCAAGATCCATCATTGCTAGGTCTCACCTAATTTCTACTCTTCTCTATGCTTGTCCCATTTACACTAATCTTTCCAAAAACAACATGAAGAAACTAGATTTGCTGTAGGATCTCCTTTTCGAACTCATCACTGCCAGAACCTAAAAGAATTAGGCTGGTTTGAACTTCCTAACCAACTTGTTCTTCAACAAATCTTAATAGCTTATAAGATTCTGTATCAGCCAACCAATACTCTCTAGCCTTATTTCTCCATACAAAAACCTGAAACAACTTCGCTCTTCTAACAAACTCCTGATTAATATTAGCAAACCTAACAATCATGCAGGTGACAATTTATTCTCCAACTCTGTTGGAAAAACATGGAATAAACTACCCTCTGATATCACTTCTTTAACCTCTTTCCAACTTTTTAAAAATCAACTAAAAATTCATCTCAACAAACACTGGCTTTGCTCCTGCACTAATCCAGACTAATGCACACAAAAAAAAAAAAAAAAAAAAAAAAATTTCTTATCTTATTTATCTTTTTAAATCATCTGTTTAAATTGCTATTTTCTCATGTAACATTTTTATGCCTTTTGTGAATTTGTACAACTTATGGAGCTTTTCTCCCCGGGCCTCTACTGAAAATGGACATATATACCCAGTTGGACTAGCCTGGTAGTAAAAATAATAGTCTGTGAGAACTAATCCCTCCTTTCTGCCTAAGGTGGTTTCTAGCCTGACTCTTAAATCAGTCCATACACCTTCCTACCTAATCCTCGAAATAAAGGTGAAAGAATCCTACATTCTCTTGATGTGCACAGACAGCTCAGGTTTTACCTGGACAGGACTAAAGACCTTCGGAAAACAGCACATTTGTTCCTCAGTTTTGCCCCTGGAGCCCAGGGCAAGGCTATTTCTAAGCAGACCATTTCTAAATGGATTGCACATTGCATTACTTTTGTTATTCCTTTCATGGCAAAGCTACTCCTCAAGGGGTTAGGACCCACTCAACTAGAGCGGCCTCCACTTCTGCAGCCTTTTTAAGGGGTGTCCCTAGTAAAGACATTTTGGTAGCTGCCACATTGTCTTCTGTTCATACTTTCACAAAGCATTATAATTTGTCTCTGTTTTCCAGAGCCATGGCAGGGTTTGCTACTGCTGTGTTACAGGGCATCATCTCCAACCCTTGATGCTGTTGGTTCCTTCCCCCCTTTTTTCTCTGGGCTTTGTTAATCAACCCATTAGTTAGGACTGCAGCAGTGAAATAAGATGAACATAGTACAGTTGTGTACACTTACAATAAATGTAGATGTTAGAGTGTATTCACTTTTGCAGTCCTGGTTTTCCTCCCTCCTTCCCCCTTTTTTGGTCCTCTCCTATTCTCTTTTTTTGAGGTACAGGCTGAATTTATTTGTCAAATTTGTTTTTGTTTTAAGCCTTATTTTTTGGTGACTCCTGACTGTTATGGCAAGAAAGACTGAGGAAGTGACGTTGGCTGCCTCCTTTTGTATTGGACGCCTTGACGTCCTTTACAACAGACTGCATTTTTACTTATCTTTGGTATTCTGGCCGACCGAGGGCTACTGGGAGCCGGATAAAACCCATTAGTTAGGACTGCAACAGTGAATACACTCTTAACATCTACATTTATGGTAAGAGTACGCAACTGTACTATCTGGTACATTTATAAGCTAGAAGGGCACTACTGACAACGCCTAAAAAATTTTACTTTTTGTACATGTATGTGAAATGTGTAAATGTAAATTAGAAGTGTAAAGTGGCTGTTACACATACAAGGATGCCTCCATTTTTTATTAATTTTTTTTTTAGTGTTAGGTGCAGTGGTATTCCTAAAACTAATTTGTATATTATTTACTTATTTAACATTTGTTAACCGGGAAAGTCCGACTTGGAACGAGCCGGTTTTCAGCGGAGGCCCGGGGAGCAATGCTCTAGATGCATGTCTTTGTAACGTGGGAGGAAACTGGAGCACCCAGAGGAAACCCAGACGAACCAGAGAGTACATGCAGACTCCGCACAGAAGGCACCCCAAAAGAGAATCGAAGCAGAGAAGCTCTTGCTGTGAGGCGACACCTCTACCGCTGCACCAATGCGAATGTCTTGCATTGCTGTGATTGTTCAGTAAATTGTCTATTTGCAACAAAGTATCACTTTTGTTCTCAATTGCAGTTTGCACTGTTTCACTTTACAACAGTTACATTATATCAAAAAGAGCTATGTATGCCTAGATATGTCATTAAATGTGAAATATGCAAATAAAACCTTGACTTCCCAAGAAACCTGTTTGCTTGGTAATTTATTTTGTAAAATAAATGAAATCATAGTTTCACGGAATGTCTGTCTTTCTGCTTATTTATGTGTGTGAGTATGTATGTATGTGGGAATGTAACTTAAAATTGCACTGGCTAGTTCTACTTTAAAAAAAAAAAAAAAAAAAGTCTGCCTAATCAATATGAATATACTGCAAAAAAAAAACATTCATTTCTGGTGAATTTGTGGCATTTTGGTTACAACTGAAGGCATACCTTTCGAATTGTAAGTTTGGAGAGAAAAGTCTTGACAAAAACATGTAATTTGCTGAAGTAGTTACCAAAGTCCAAGATAAAAGTGCAGTCAACAGTAACTTTAAAGTGTTAAAAATAACAATAAGGTATAAGCAGAAGTCAGAATCCATATGGCTTTGAGATGTTTGGATATTCCCCAGTAAATACCCTATACAATTTCTCTTCCAACTATTACTAAAGAACAGGCCCTCACCGTCCTCTCCACATCTAAAAAACATTGCTTCAGTGGGCCGTAATAATATCCACAGATGCATTTTTAAATTTCTCCAAGTCTTTTGGGTTTCTAATATTTTGACAGGAGTGGACCCCATTCCTAAGTCAAAGTCTGATTAAAGTTAATGAAATTAGTATTGTTTCAGGCTTTGATGTTAGCCAGAAGTGCCCTTTGCAGCACTTGCAATATGCCCAGCAATGACTCCTACTGAAATTCATATAGAGTTACATGTATCGGTAATATATCAAAGTATGATTGTAAATAATATTTTATAAGATCTGTTGCTTCTATTACAACTGGAACTGTCTGGGTGTCCTTCCCCGTTTTTCTGCCAGAAAATCCTGATTTTTTTCATCAGTAGGTGTAGCAATTTCAGTGATCAATGCTACTTTTGTCTTCTTTTCATGGACTATTATATCTGGTTTTCTCATATCTGTTTTTTTTGAGCTATTGGTGATCCCATGTGATATAAGCTTCATCATTTTCTATGATGCTTTGTGGCTCATGTTTCCAGTGGTTTTCAGCCACTTAAATACCCTAATGTTTGCACAATCCCCAATGCAACAGTTTTGCCACATTATTATGCCTTTCAGTATACAGTCCTTCTGCCATTAGTATATTACAACCGGCTACAAGGTGTGCGACTGTTCCAATTCCTTTTTTTTTTTTTTTTTGTTTTTATAAAACCTACGTTTCTCCGACTTGTTAAGTGGAGTTAGTAAACCAATGTGTACATAATCCACTATCTTAGGACGCCAGTATTAACTTTTCATCTTTTGGTTTAAATTCACCTCTCCTTAACCATTCCTGCACTTGATCCTGATCAACATGAGGTTGTTGGAAAAGTGTCCTATACTTGCAACTGTATTTATACATTTTCCACATTTCTTGCCTTCTCATCTGATCCTTTACCTTATGTTTTCTTTTTTTTTTTTGGCACATTCAGTTGTTGCCTGATTTTTCTCTACTTCTGGTTTGATTCTATTCCCGCTTGACGCCAAATTGTTTCTGCTAAACTAAGCATGGAAGTCGTCTTAGATTTGTTCTTATGTTTCAAAACTTTCATTACATTTGGGTCTTTTGAGGTCAGCAGACATGCAGTCCCATGATTGCAGATCTATACATGTAATCTATTTCAAGGAGGCCCATATCTCCTTTGGAATGGAGAATATTTAATCTTGGTATGCACTCATTTTTATAAAGTATTTGAGCATGAAGCATCCTTTTTGTTTTCCTGTCTAATCTGTCCAGCACCTTTCGGGGCCAGTCAAGTCGCTCCAAAACTGTTAGGACAGGAAGAGCAAATTGATTTACAAGTTGAACTTTGGTCCTAGCTGTTAACGCTGTTTTCAGGATTAATTTAAGTCTTTTAAAACATTCCTTACTGAGTTTTATTTGTATTTGTTCGATCCCTCTTCAATTCCGATATATTTATACACTCCCTTTTGCTCAAGCTCTTTCGTATCACATTCTTGTCCCAAACGGATGTTTTCTTGGTGCTGCAGATTTCCTGCTTTAGAGTTTGCTTTTGCACATTTATCAAGACCAAAGGCCATTCTTACAGCATCGGAAAAAGTTCTGGCTGCTTGCAGTTCCTCATCTGAAGAGCTATACAGGTTTAAATCCTCGACGAAGAGAAGATGAGAATGGATTTAAGGGCAAGGGAAAAGAGCAGTGGTGACAGTTTCATCCTGGAATATTCCCCTTTGGATTTTTATTCCTGGAATAATTTGTCCTTTCTCATGGCTTAACTGCAAAGTGGTTTGCCACGGTTTCATGGTTGCTGTGATGTTGTTTATCAGTGCTGGGTGATTCTTGTGCATTTTTAAGCACACTGTTATCCATGAATGTGGGATGCTTTCAAATGCTTTTTTGTAGTCTAGCCATTCCACACTTAGATTCTGCCCATTTTTACAGTTCTCCACTATGACTGTTTAACAACAAATGATTATTTGTTCCATATGACTCTTATTACCCTTTTGTTCTGTTACTATAATTGAGTTTTCTTCTAAATTACTATAAACTCTGTAAGCATCAACCAGAGTGTATAGTTTATACGTCGTCAGTGGGCAAGTTATTGGTCTGTAGTTTTTAGGGTAGCTTGCAGGTTCACTATTAAGTAGGAGCAGTGTTTTCCCTGTTAGCCAGGCTGGTGTCAGTTTGCGATGTAAATATAAATAGTTCTTACTCATGGCTAAATATTCATGCAGAGATGTTAATACTTTTAGCCAGAAGTTAGGTACTGCATCTGGGCCTGGGAGGATTTTCCAATTAGAGGTTTTTCTTAACTTTTTTTAAATCTCTCTGACCGTTACTTCTTCCCATTTCATATCATCTACATTTCAACTTCTTATTCTTTATTTTACTTCTATCCATTTAGCATCTTTGCTGTGTTCCACAGGATCTTCATAAATATTTCTCATAAATATTTCTCCTAAATATATCTATTTCTTTTTTTGGTCGTTTTTCAATTCTTTTTACCTTGTTTCCCAGTTCTCTTTAAAACCTTTTTTGGTCATTAATAAATTGTTTTGTACTTTTTTTTTATATTTATCTGTGTGTCTTCTTTTTCTGCCTGTGCTGATATTTTTAGTGCATTATTTGCGTTAGTGCATATGATACTACGCATTGCTTTTTTCACATCTATCTTTCTCAGTAGTAATTTTTTATTGTTTTTTTTAATTTTTTGTATTGTAAAATGTTCCATATCTGGATGTCTGCCTGTATTTCTCCAAGTATTTCTGGTGCTGCTCTTTTTGCGTTGATTAGTTTTGCTTTCTCCTTTGCATAAATATTGCAGGATGTTATCTTTCTTTCCCATATCAGTATTTCTTCTTCAGCGTCGTTTCCCCTTACTTTGGGAACCAGTTTCTCACTTTTATTTCTCCACATCGTTTTGGTTTCTAATACCATGATGGGAATAGACCCCACTCCTAAGTCGTGTGATTAAAGTTAATGAAAATAGTATTGTTTCAGTCTTTGTCAGCCTGAAGTGCTCTTCGCAGCACCCACAATGTTCCCAGTAATGACTCCTGCAGTTTGTATGGAGTTACATGTATTGGTAACCTATCTAAATACGATTGTAGATTCTTTTTTATAAGACCCGTTGCTCCTACTACTATTGCAAATGTCTGGGTATCTTTCTTCCACATTGCTCCCATTTCTGCCTGCAAATCCTGATATTTTGTGACATTGTCTCTCTGTATATAAGACCCTGAAGTCACTGGGTGTGGCGATTTCAATGATCAGTGCTACTTTTGTCTTCTTTTCATGAACCGTTATATCTTATTTTCTAGCATCTATCTTTTGAACTGTTGGTAATGGGGTAATCCCATGGGGTATAAACTTAAGCATTTTCTATGATGCTTTGTGGCTCATGTTTCCAGTGGTTTTCAGCCACTTCAGTGCCCTAATGTTTGCACAATCCCCAATGCAGCAGTCTTGCCACATTATTATGCCTTTCAGTATATAGTCCTGCTGTTAGTATGTCACAACCAGCAACGAGGTGTGAAACTGTTTCCAGTTCTGTTTTACAAAAATATACATTTGTCTTTCTCCCACGTGTTCAATGGACTTTGTAATCCAATGGGTACGTAGCCCACTGTCTTGGGCCGCCAATATTAACCTTTCCTCTCCTTGGTTTGAATTTGCCTCTCTTTAACCATTCCTGCATTTAATCCTGAGTAGCATGATGTTCTTCCAGAAGTTTTCTATACTTGCAACTATATTTATACATTTTCCACATTTCTTGCCTTCTCATCTGGTTCTTCACCTTGTATTCTTTGTTTTTTTTTTTTTTTTGCATATTCAGTTGCTGTCTGATTTTTATCTACTTCTGGTTTGATTTCCATTCCTGCTTGACACTGATGTGCTTCTGCTAGACTATACAGGGCAGTCATCTTGGATTTATTCTCCTCATGTTTCAAAGCTTTCACTATGATTGGGTCTTGTGAGGTCAACAAATGTGTGTGCAGTCCCATGATTGCAGATCTATACATGTAATCAATTTCAAGGAGGCCCATACCTCCTTCGGAATGGGGAATATATAATCTTGGTATACACTTATTTTGATAAATTATTTGGTGAGCATGAAGCATCCATCTTGTTTTCTTGTCAAATCTATCCAACATGTTTTGGGGCCAGTCAGTCACTCCAAAACTGTAAGTTAGGATGGAAAGAGCAAATTGGTTTATAGCTTGAATTTTGTTCCTAGATGTCAACTCTGTTTTCAGGATTAATTTAAGTCTTCTAAAGAATTACTAAGTTTTATTCACATTTGTTAATGTTTTATTGTTGATCCTTCGGTATCCAACAAATATTTATACACTCCCTTTTGCTCAAGTTTATATGTCATGTTCTTGTCCCAAACTGATGTTTTCTTGGTACTGCAGTTTTCCTGCTTTAAAGGTTGCTTTTGCACATTTATCAAGATCAAATGACATTCTTATATCATCCGAAAAAGTTTTGACAGCTTGCAGTTGTGCTTTCAGTTCCTCATCTAATGAGCAATACAGTTTTAAATCATCGATAAAGAGAAGATGAAGTATTTGCACTTTGTTGTTTTCTAGGAGCCAAATTTATAGCCATGGCCTAAGCTGTTAAATAGACAGCTTAATGTGTTAAGGGCAAGGCAGAATAGCAGCAGTGACAAGTCTCACCCTGGAATATCCCCCTTTGAATTTTTATCCCTGGAATAATAATTTGTCCTTTATCATGGCTTAATTGCAAAGTGGTCTGCCACTGTTTCATGGTCACTGTAATATAGTCTATCAGTGTAGGGTGTACCCAATAAAATTTTAAGCACTCTTTTATCCATGAATGTGGCATACTATGAAATGCTTTTTTGTAGTCAATCCATGCCATACTTAGATTCTTCCTCTTTTTACAGTTCTCCACTATGACTATTTAAGAACAAATGATCCTTTGTTCCATATGACGCTCATATTGCCCTTGTGTTATATTGTCATAATGGAGTTTTCTTCAAAATTCCTTTAAACTTTATTGGCATCAATTCCAGTGTATAGTTTATACATCATTGGAAGGCAGGTTATTGGCCTATAATTTTTAGTGTAGCTCTTTCTATATAGCATGAAACCTGACGTGTCCAGCCCACTAGAATCTCTGTTCAACCACACCCTCCAGACAAACTTTGTCTCTATGGAGTGGAGGACTGCAACTGTCATCCTACTACACAAAGGTGGATGATCAACTGAGCCAGGGAGCTACAGACAAACAAGTTTGTTTAATCTTACATGCATATTCATGGATACAATTATCAGGGACCTGAACAGAGACACAGAAAAAGCCTGAGAGAAATAGGAAACTGCACTGCTGTACTGCCAGGAGAGAGCAGGCTAAATGGGTAGTAGTATGTCTGGGTAAAAAACTGAAAAGACGGTGTGAATGTTTGTGTTGCAAGTAAGATAGCAGTTGAGCCACCTGAGGTGAGAAGAACAAAGTAATGAGTACGTAGTGCATATGACATCAGAGAGATACTGTGAGAAGGACATTGTAATGAGGTACAGTAAAAGAATACTGGGAAGTAGCTAAATAGAGGAAAATGGAAGTAAAAAAGGGAAGGGATTATGTTGGGTAAGGATGAGCATTACCAGCATAGCAAAGTCAAACCATCTGAACTTCAAGGTGTTAATTCTCAATGCCAGGAGCCTAAATAAAAAATTACACTCCCTCCAAGCCATCCTCACACTCAAGAACATAGACATCTAGGAAGTTGCCTAGACATGGTTTAAAACAGCAGACAGTACCCTAGAAACCTTTTTCAAATGCATTACACAAGAGCAATAAAGTATAAGCAGAAGACAGAGTGCATTAGACTCAAATGAATACTTACTCTGGTAAAAACTTGTTACAGAACAAAAATTGTTTATTACAGTCCTTTTTAAAAAACTATTTACAATTAAAAAAAGTGTATACTCAACAAAACAAAATGTCTCCAACTGTCTAATCAATAAAAATCGGTCTGTTGACATTGATATGAACTTTCCCACTACCTGTGTTACCAGCTTGGTGGATATGGGCATCTTGAAGTAATGTAGAAATTTCCTCATGTGTAGTAATGGCTAGTTAATTCTTAAACTGATATAGTATGTGAGAGATGTATTTACACAATGTTACTGGAGGCAAAGCTGTCCTACAAAAGCACTCCTAATATTAATAGGGTTGTCAGTACTACATACGCTACACACATCACACACCGTTCAAAGCAGGCGCATAGACCCACATATGCTGAGACAATTAAATGTAAACTACCTAAACCCTAAAGACCTCCAAGACAAAAGTACATATAGCAAAGCCCTTCAACCCTGAAGCCACACTTTCAAAACTACATCAGTACATACAGCTACATCTCATGGAGCCTCTACTTCTAAGCCCATAAGGCAAGCCACCACAGAAAGCAACATTCTAGCCATTGGATACTCCATTGAGAGAGACACTGATGTCCCTCTTACCAGGCAGAGTAAAAAGAAAGACACAGTTGCTTATCAGGGGCCAAGATCCATCATATTACGCATGTACTCGGGTCATTGCACCACAAACACCAGTATGACTCAGTCACAGCCCATGTGGGTGTAAATAACCTGAGACGTACCTCCCTAGAGTATATGAAGGCAGACATGGAGTTCTTGGAATGTGTCCCAAGCTAGTAGGAGCCTAGCATTGAGCAACATTTTACCTTTTCCAAGGATGATGCTACAATATGAAAACAGATGACTAACTTTAAAAATTGGCTTACTTTTTGGTGCCATTCTAAGGGGGCGCAGTATTTCTCAGCATGGAAGGAGATGGTCAACAGACCACACTGCTTTGCCAGGGATGGTCTGTACCTCTCCCCTCTAGGCATTCTAATATATTAGCTAAAACATTGCCTAAAAAGGCACTATGGGAAAAGACAATGCCAAACTGAAAGTACTTCTGACATAGCAAATCAAAACCAAGAAAATCTAAAGGTGTTAATACTCAATGCTAGGAGTCTAAACCAAAACCTCACTGCCTAGAAGCTCTCTCTACCTTAAAGAATGCCAATGTCTGTCTGGTCACTGAAATATGGTTTAAAGCCACAGATACAGAGCAGTTACTACACAGACAGGGCCTAAATGTGGAGGGGTCTCGATTTACATAACAGATATACAGCAAGGCTGGTAAACATAATGCACTTGAGTCTCTCCATGTTTAAATCACTATAGGCAAAAATCCCATACCATTTTCTTGCAAGCTGTAGGCCCCCTCCTATGACCTAGGAAACCCATAACGTGTTTAAGCTTACTGAAACTATTCACCATCCAACCCAATACCATGTTCATATTAAAAGACCAACCACAAAGCATTCTACAGCTGTGTCAAGAATCTCTATTGCAACACTCAGATCTGCTCTGAACTACATCACAGTGGCAACAAATATATAGAACCAACCGATATTACGAACAGCCTACTCCCCTGTCACCCTCCAAAGGGCCCATCTTAATACCTGAACTACAGAACGAACTGGCACCCCACCTAAGTACCATGTTCAATCATAGCCTCACTAATGGCTATGTGCCTACTGAATGGCGCACAGCTACAGTTATCCCACTCCACAAAGGGTGTGCCACCATGGACCCCAGAAACTACCACTCCATTAGCCTGACAAGCCTGTTCTGCAAGGCCATGGAATGTATCATCTTGGAGCTTATAAGCAAAGACATGGGTAACCTCCAAACCCTGTACCCCACTCAGTTTGGGTTTGTAAAAGGTAGATCATGTCTACTAAACCTGATTGACTTCTTTGAAGCGGTCACCAGAGCCATAGACAAGGGCAAGGTAGTGCACACAGCCTATGTTGACCTCACCAAGGCTTTCTATACCACCCCCCACACTGGAATTATAGTTCAACTCAATAAAATGGGCATAAATCCCTATGTCACAAGATGGGTGGCCAACTGGCTCACTGACAGAACCCACACAGTAAAAGTAGCAGACTCCAAGTCCGACTTCAGACCAGTGACGAGTGGAGTACCACAGGGTTTGGTCCTGGGTCCTTTCTGTTTGGCATCTACTTCTCTGAAGTGCAGGCCAACACAAAAGGTCTTCGGCTAACAAAGTTCGCAGATGACTGCAAACTGGGAGCCATAATAAAATCCCGTAATGATGCAGACATTCTACAAAAGGGCCTCACAGAGACAGATACTTAGTGTCAAAGTCATGGCCTCAAGCTCAGTGCCAAGAAGTGCATTGTCATCCCCTTTGGGAAAAACCCTGTACCGATGAACTACCACATAGGCAGTAGCTCACTAAACACCGAAAGTGTTATGAGAGACCTCGGGACACAGGTGGACAGTAGTCTCTCCTTTGATAACCACATCGCTACAGTAATCAGGAAATCCTAGGTAGCACAGCTCATCACAAAAGGGTTATTCTCTAGAAAAAAGGTTTTTCCTCTATACTCATCACTAATCAGATCCATTGTAGAGTACAATGCCCCTTTTGGCATGTGTCTCAAGACACCACCAACAATTGGAAGGGTCACAGAAATACCTTACTGAGGATTACTGGCCTTAAACAGATGCCATATGCAGACCATCTCAAAAATCTCCAGCTGTACTCAGTCGCATATCACCTACTCAGAGGCAATCCTTCCCTAACATACAAATCTATGTCAAACCCAGAGCTGTTGGACATGCTACACTTAAAGAAATCCCAGTCTCTCCGAGCCACATGCTCCAGGGATTTAAACCTTGTCACCACAACAAACAGAACATGCTGGAAGGATAGATTCCTGTCCCAGAGACTTCCCATAATCTTGAACAAACTACCCATTCTTGTCGAGCAAAGCTCCTTTTTGGCCCTCTTTAAGAAAAATCTTGACGACTGGATGAGAAATGGAAAACTCACCCCGGGGATCACTTCTGCCGCACTGCTCGACAAGGACACAGGAAAATAATTTTCTTGGGTGGCGAAAGCCAGGGAACCTTTTTGACTAGGCTTGTATAGGCCTCAGGGCCGATAGCCTAGTACCTACCTATTAACCTATTGAAGGGTGACTTTAATTATTCCAGTATTGAATGGAAATCATTTATGACACCAAATGTGGAGGTACAGAGATTTAGATTTGTTTCAACACAAAGTTCCTGGACCAGGTTGTCTTCATGCCGACCAGAGGCACAAACAAGCCTGGGTCTTGTCCTCGCAAATATGGCAGACTGCTGCAAATCACCTAGAGTAATGTTCTCTCTGGAAAGGTCAGACGCAAAATGGTCTCTTTCGAAGTAAAAATAAGACCCAGAAACCCAGCAAATCCTAGAAATGTACAGGAACTACTCTAAGGCTATCTTCCTACTATTAAGTGATAACTTGACAAAATTTCAAGCTCCCATAAACCCTGAGAACATTGCTGTCTATGCACAACTATTCACAAAAACTCTATACAAGTCTGTTAATTGTTGCATAGTGGCAGCTGTACTCACCAGGAATAAATACAGAACTAATTCAAAAAACAAACCACCATGGTGGAATGGCAACGTCATTAGGCAGTATAACAGAAGTAAGTCCACAGAAACTCAACATGTGAGAGATGCAACTATATTAAAAGCCTTGAATCCATGATCTATCACACGTCAGTCAGTACATCTGACACTGAGTGGGTTGTCAGCACTCACACCTCACCACCGACTTCACCCAAACCCACATCACATATACACACATATGTGGAGGCCCTTGCCAGAAACATAAAACACCGTAGACCTCCCAAACAAGCATGCTATACATAATACTCCCTCTACAGAACACAGTACACAGTAGCTCATGCACCACTGTCTCACCTGTCAAGCTCCTAAGGCTAAACCTAGCAAATGTCACAGGTGACTCCATCGTATGAGAGACAGATGTCCCTCTCACCAGGCTGGATAACGAAAAGGTCATGTTCAGCTGTCTGTCAAGTGACAAGATCCACTGTATCACTCATGCACTCAAGTCACTCAACAACAGGTACTTTTATGACCGTCATAGTCCATGTTGGTGTGAACGACTTGAGAAGTACCTCTCTGGACTACATGGAGAGGGACATGACTGAGCTCTCGGGACTGTGTCTCTCAGGCAGATATGTCTCTAGCCTTAAGTAGCGTTTTACATTCACCTAGAATAATGCCTCAATACAAACAGAAAATGATTGACTTTAATAATTGGATTAGTTTTTGGTGTCATTCTGAGGGGAACTATATCTGTCTGCCTGGGATGACACGATTGACAGACCTTGATGCTTTGCCAGAGGTGGTCTTCATTTGTCACCCTTGGGATGTCGGCTACTGGATAAGGCTCTTGTCCCCATCATAGTGGCTTTAAGCAGTGTTACAAGGACAAAACTCCTGATGTAAAAATACCATTGAAAAACAACCTAATGGTCGTGCTGCTAAACGCTAGGAGTCTTGACACAACTGCAGTCACTGGAAGCAATCCTTATCCTAAAGGATGCAGCATTTGTACAGTCAAGGAGACCTGGTTCAAGGGTGTGGAGAGCACGACAGCCATACTGGGGTTACACCTGCTTCCACACGTTAAGTCCACAAACTGAAGGTAAGATTACTAAATGAAGCTGTGTATCAGTATTCATTAAAGATAACCTCCAGACTGGTTAAACAGCATCACACCCTACAGGTGTTTCAATTGCAATTAAATATTGGTAGGACACCTATCCAAGTCATTGCCAGGTAGAAAATCCCCTTCATGAATCAGGACACCCACTCTGCCTATTTGGATCAACTTGAGTCTATAAAGATACATTTGAATTCCATGATTTTGGGTGACTTTAATACCCTATCATTGACTGGCTGAATTACTTGTGCTCAAACTCACCTGCCCCAAGGTTCCTTGACATTGTCAGCTCCAATGCCCTGGACTAGCTGGTTGACACCCCCACTAGGGGAGCCAACATCCTGGATCTGGTGCTTACAAATATGTGAGACCACTGTAGCACCCCACTATGAGTTCATCCCTGATGAGATCTGACCATGAATCAGTCTCACTTGAGGTAACTATCACACCTGACCCCCCCCCCCAGCAGCAACTAGGCCAAAAAACTTCTCCAAAGCAGATTATAACTCTTCCCCCCTCCCCCCACAATAACCCTCTGTACCATCATGCACCCACTTCAAAGTTTTACTTAAAGCTCACCTAAAAACATGCTGGCTATGTCATTCTAACTCTCCTAACATCTCCCACTCCATCTGCCGTCAACCTCTCTTCCACCCCACTAACTACCTTTATTACAACAAACTCTGATGCTTGTATGCCTATCTGTTATACTGCAGTAATTTCTTACTGTAACAATGTTAACTGCTATTTACTTCGTAGAATACATGCCATCTTAGATGAGACAGATGCTAGGTGTCTACTGTATGCACTATCTTCATCTGTAACTGTTTGTAATAATTTTACTTGTGGAGCTTTTCTCCCCAGGCCTCCGCTGAAAAGGGACCTGCATCCAGTCTGACTTTCCCAGTCAACAAATTTAAGTAAATAAATACATAAAAATAAATAACCTCCTGTTGGATGATAGAAATAGCTTAGCTGCACCTACCCCCTCAGATGGAGCCAGTAACCATGCCGAGCTATACACCTGTTCCCTATACAAGCACCTATATAACTGCATTGACTCAGCAGTACCTGCTAGGACCAAAAGAAGCTCTTAAAGGAAGAGCCTGATAGACAACTGCCATTGACAGGGTTTACAGTAAAAGGAAGAAACTGCTGTCCAAGAGTAAGAATTAGCAGGCTCTAAACTGGAGACACTCCCTCCTCCGCTTAAATAAGCGAATAAGACTTCTTGTGTAGTCTTCCAAGTCAAACTACAAATCCAGGTTAGCTTCCTCAACCAAGTACAACCATAAGGTGTTCTTTAGTTACATCCGTAACCTAAAAGGTAAGGCCCAGATTTTCGCTGAACTGGTACTTAATGGTATCACAAATACTGAGCCGGTGGACATAACTAACTTGCTAGCAAAGAGGTTCAGTGAAAACTTCACTTCCTCATCCCTACCACCTGCCCCTGAACTTACAGCTATAAAGAGCAGGTCACAAACGCCCTCTCTAAGACCAGAACACAGCATCAGTGGGACCTGATAATATCACAGGCTGCGTCTTACATGGGCTCAAACAAGAATTAGCGTCATCATTGGTTACTCTTTTCAAACAGTCTAAGCACAGGCTTCATCTCAGCTGAATAAAAAATGGCCACAGTTGTCCCTCTGCACAAAGCTGGTGCTTCTACTGACCCTGGGAACCACAGACCTTTTAGCCTGACTAGCCTTAGCTGCAAGGCCATGGAGAAGAACATTATGGACCTTAAAGATATAGGTAATCTCCAAAAACTAGAGCCTACCCAGTTTGGATTTGTCAATGGGACATCATGCCTGTTAAACTTTGAGACACCCACAAGGGCCCTAGATGAGGGAAAATCTATGCATACAGCCTACCTAGACCTAGCTAAGGCATTTGACAGTCCCTCACTCAGGGCATCATTGACAAACTGTCACAGCTAGAAATCAACCCTTGTATCATAAGGTAGGTTGTGAACTGGCTCACTGATAGAACCCATAGAGTCAAAATAAGGGAATCCACCCAACAACAGACCCGTATCCAGTGGAGTTCCACAGGGATTGGTCCTGGACCTCTACTGTTCGGAATCTATTTCTCTGAAGTACAAGCTAAAACCAAGGGACTGCGGCTGACAGTTTGCTGACAACTGCAAACTCGGTGCAGTCATAGAATTTCCAAACTATGTCAACATCCTTCAAGAAGGTCTTAGACAATCGATTGGTGCCGGAGTCATGGCCTCAAACTCGAAGCTAAAAAAATGTATTATCCTTTTTAGTAAGAGCGATGCTCCTGCAAATTATCACATCAGTGGCAATACCCTAAGTATGCACTCAGCGGTGCAAAATCTTGGTCCCTCAAGTTGACATCAACCTTGCCTTTGATCTCTACATCCCCACAGTGGTAAGAAGGGCATTCTGTATGTGTCATCTCATAAGTAAGGGCACTGCCTTGAGAAAAAAGAGAAGTTATCACCTCTCTGTACTCTTCACTCATTAGGCCAATAATTGAGTATAATGGCCCTTTTGGTATGTACCTTTCAAAGCACCTGAAGCAATTGGAGAGACCACAAAGGTTCCTCACAAACAAAATTCAAGGTGTTCAGCAGATGTGCTATGGGGATTTTTTTTTAAATCACTTTGAGTTTCATGCAGACTACTCAGAGTAGAACTCTGCCTTGCATATAATGTGATCTGACCCTGCTTTATTGGAAATGCTGCACATCTTGAAGTCAAATAGCACACTGGTTATTCACTTTAAAAGCCTTAACCTGGTATGTGACATGAATAGAACCTGCTGGAAGGATAGATTTATCTCCCAGAGGTTACCACACCTTTGGAATAGATTCCCACTTCACGTCAAAAAGAGCACCTCGCTGATCTTCAAATACAGTCTGCACGATTGGATGGATAAGCAGAAATTCACTTCAGGGGTTCCACCTGTGTCCCTCTTGGACAGGGGCAGTAGGTGCTGATCGTGGTAACAAGGGTAAAATTTGGCTAGGCTTGAAAGGGCCCTTGGGCCATTAACCTTATGATCATCTTTTAAAAATTAAGAGGTGTAGCACCCAGCAGAATCAAAGCAGTCGCAAACTAAGCATACTACAAATAATGTCTACCAAGCCAAATTTGAGGTAAATTTGGCCTCCCAAACCAAGGACAAACACAAGGCATAATTTTGCTGTGTCCACAATCTCAGCGTCAATGCACAAATGTGTAGATCTCATTGTTAATACAGCCACATCTGAGTCAGAAGATATAGCAGTACTATTGGTGGACAAATTCACCTGTAACTTTGGCCCTCTCTCCCCCTTCCAGGAAATATAATAAAATATACTCCCCTCTGCTATCACAGCAGATCCTCAATGCCCTGTTTAAGGCCAGCAACACTGCATTGATGGGCCCATACATTATCTCAGGATGGCTTCTGTGTAACGTGAAACCTGACCTATCAGGCCTTCTGGATTGCTATTTAAACTGTAGCCTCCAGACAGGCTTCTTGCCTAATGAATGGTAAACAGCAACAGTCATCTCTCTGCCCAAAGATTGACTATCTACAGACCCTAGAAACCACAGACTCAAGTCTCGCTGGTCGCATATGCAAATCCAGGAAAAGAATGATCATGTAAATGATCCAGTAATGACATAGAAAACATCCAGACACTGAAACCAACCCAGATGGGTTTCGTGAAGGGAAGGCCCTTACTTACTCAAGCTGGTGGACTTCTTTGAGAAGGTCACGAGAGCAATGGATGAGTGCAAAATGGTTCACAGTGCTTACCTTGACCAGGCCAAGGCATTTGACACAAACCCCACTCAAGCATAGTTGACAAACTCGAGGTTACATGTAAACCTTTGTCACCTGGTGGATAGCCAGCTGGCTCACAAGAAGACTCTTGTAAAAACATGCGCGCACACACGCACGCATGTGTGTATATGTGTATTTGCAAGTGTATTATATAAATGTCTGATCTAACTGATCTGTGCTTTAAAAAGTTTAAATTGCATTTGCCTTCTGCTTTTTACAGTTTTTGCACTTGTTTTATATCAATTTAAGTCGTTTTTGTATTGTATAACTGTTGTAGGCTACACACTAAAGTGCGCTAGCCTGTTTATAGCATTTACAGTGTTTTCTGTGTGTTTTTCTGCTGTTTCCTGGAAAAAAAAAGAAAAATATTCTCTTTTCTCACCTTTGCTGAACTAGATTAGTCCAAATTTCAGGTTTTGCTGAATTCTGGACTGTGGTATAGTTTCCTGTGTTGCCCATGTCCTTACTTGGATAGGAGGAAGCTTCTCTGTTCACCAGTGAGATTGGGGAGCTTTGAGCAGCCTATCTGTCCCTGGAGGAGTAGTCTGAGCCCTGAAACTAGTAGCTTATTGGCCGTTTTGTCAGTTCCTATCTCTTTCAGTTTCCCTGCTTTAAAACCCGCATTTGCGCGGTTTTGCATGATTTTGCGCATAGCGCAGCATCGGGCAGCGCCGCTTAAACGGGTTTAAACTATTCCCGGCTCCACAAAGTCTGCTCTTCACTTAGAGCTGTTCTAAATCTCAAAGTAAGCACTCTGTTTTCATTCTAAAGCCCTGCAGTTGCTTGTATAAGTAATCTTATAAGTAAGCACTAATAAACTAAAGCACTACACCCTCTTATATTCCCTTTAAGTACTTGGCTCCCTATTGGTCCTTTCTGATCAGTCAAAAAGTAGTTCCTTATACTATTCTGGCATGTCCAAAAGTCAGTTTTGGGTTTACTCTCCAGTCCAGCTGGTGAATCTGGGAATTTTGAGGCAATGTTACAACTGCCTTATGTACACAGACCACCCTCTCCTCCTCCCAACAAGCTCAAATACATGTTAGAGATGCAACTATATAGCCAAACTGGAGGCTAAGCTCTCTCAACCCAGTACTGGCGCAGTCGGTCAGGAGGAGAAGGTAACCACACACACCACAAATCTAGTCTCTCATAGACCTATCACAACAGCAAAATAACACATAAACACACAAAAACATACTCGGAGGCTCTAAATAAAAATCTGCCCAAGCAGCAGAGACCTCCAAAGCAGACATCCAAGCAACCGCTACCCCACAACAATACCCACATATCACATAGTTCACAAAGTCAGTGTGCCGCACAGTCACAGCCCTTGAGGCTAAACACACCTAATACACTTGTATTAGGTGACTCTATTGTCAGACACACTGATGTCCCACTCACCAGGCTGAACAAGGAGGAGGTCACTGTAAGCTGCCTGTTGGGTGCCAGGATCCGACACATAACACAAGCACTCAGATCACTCCAAAGCAAGTACAAATATGACTCCGTCATTGTCCATGCTGGTGTGAATGACCTGAGACGTACCTCCCTGGACTACATGCAGAGAGAAATAGAGGAGCTCTCTGATCATGTAGCCCAGGCCGGTATAACCTTTACCTTGAGTAGCGTCTTACTCTCACCAAGAATGATGCCACAGTATAAAGACAAAATGATCAATTTTAACAATTGGCTAAAGTATTAGTGTCATTCAGAGGGGGTCCAGTGTCTGTCAGCCTGGGATGACATGCTCGACAAGCCACGTTGCATAGCTAGGGACGGCTTGCACCTGTCACCCCTGGGCGTTCGAATACTGGCTAAGGCTCTTGCCACCCCCATAGTGCCTTTTTTAGGCAAGGCTCTAAAGACCCACCTCCATAGACAACACAAGGAAAAAGAAACTAGGGGTAATGCTGCTCAACGCCAGAAGTCTAAATCACAAGATGCAAGCACTTGAGGCTCTCCTCAGTATGGAGAATATCGATATCTGTGCACTAACAGAAACCTGGTTCAAGGCTCCTGAGAGCACCCCAGCACTACCAGGTTATACCTCGTACCATGCTTTTTAGCCCCAAAACTCTGACCGAACCACAAAAGGAGGGGGGGGGTATCCATATTCATCAGATACCCACACCTCTAGGTTAGTGGCACTGCACAAAGCATCGGAGACCATCCATGTGCAACTAACAGTGGGCAAAACTGCCTTTCAGTTTGTAGCCTGCTACAGACCACCCTCCCAAACTCAGGAACCCCACTCGGCGTTCCTGAGAACACTGGAGAATATGAAGGTCTCTCCAATCACCATTATATTGGGTGACTTCAATTACCCAAACATAGACTGGGAACACTACTCAAGCCCCAACACCCTTGCCCAACAGTTCCTAGAATTTATAAACTCAAATGCTATGGAACAACTGGTCACCACTCCCACAAGAGGGGAAAACATATTGGACCTGATCATCACCAACATGGGAACTCTATGTTCCATACCAGAGGTATAGGTAAGATCTGACCATAAATCTCACTGGACTTCCATATCCCGTCCCCACTCCCAGCCAAGGAAACCACAGTGAAGAACTTCTCAAAAGCAAATTTCACACTTCTCAAAACCAAGGTGGAATCCTTCAAAGCCCCCGGGCCAGTGGGAAATATGGCCCAAACCGCATAATCCTTTACAAACGCATTCTATGGACACGTACAGGAATGCATTGATCGTGCTATCCCAAATAAAACCAAGACTCAATCCTCCAAAGGCAGGAGACCTGTCTGGTGGACCCCAGCCATAAATAAGCTATACAACAGAAGCAGGAAGCTACTACATGATAGAGCAAAATCCCAAAAAAAGGAAGGCATCTCTGATCAGTACTAGCAAGAAACTACGATCCCTCATAAAATCATCTAAGGCCAGCTTCGAACGAAAAATTGCACAAGACGCTAAAGATAATCACAAGGCCGCCTTTAGTTATGTCAGAAACCTGGGTGGCAACTCCCAGATATGCTCTGAGTTAGTGCAAAATGACAAAAAAATACACTGAACCCACAGACATTGCCAACATCCTGGCAGACAGGTTCGGTGCAAACCCCCCCCCCCCAAAAAGAGCAAATGTCTATCTCAGAGTGTAGTTTCCCTGACATCACAGATGCACAGGTGAGAGCTGCCCTCTCCAAAGCAAAAAAAAACAGCATCAGTGGGACTGGACAGTGTCTCAGGCTGCATCTTACACGAGCTCCAAGAAGAACTGAACCCTCACATAAAGTCACTGTTCAATCTCAGCCTTACTACAGGATATGTACCCAAGGAATGGCGTACAGCAATAGTGGTCCCACTCCACAAAGGTGGTGCCACAATGGACCCTGGAAACTATAGCCCTATAAGCCTGACTAGCCTGGTCTGCAAAACTATGGAGCATATCATCATGGAACTCATAAACAGACATTGGGAACCTCCAAACACTGGATCTTACCCAATTTGGCTTTAAGGGCAGATCTTGCCTCTTGAACCTGGTCGACTTCTTTGTAACAGTCACCAAGGCCATAGATGAAGGGAGGGTAGTCCACACAGCCTACCTGGACCTCGCAAAAGCCTTCGACACAATACCCCACTCGGGCATCATAAATAAGCTCACCAGCTTAAATATCAACCCCTATGTCACAAGATGGGTTGCAAACTGGCTCAGTGATAGAACCCACATGGTCAGAATTGCAGGTGCCATGTCCGACTCTAAACCAGTTACAAGTGGCGTCCCACAAGTCCTGGGACCTCTCTTGTTCGGTATATGTTTCTCAGAGGTACAGGCTAACATGGGAGGACTATGGCTGACCAAGTTCGCAGATGACTGCAAACTGGGTGCCATAATAGACTCGCCGACTGACACAAGCATCCTCCAAAAGGGTCTCTCAGAGAAGGATAACTGGTGCGAGAGCCATGGCTTAAAGCTAAATGCCAAAAAGTGCACAGTCATCCCCTTTGGGAAAAACAAAGTGCCCGCAAATTACCACATAGGTGGTAATCCATTAAGTACGGAAGAAGTAATTAGGGATTTGGGGATCCAAGTAGATAGAAATCTCTCCTTTGACAATCACGTTGCCAAAGTGGTTAGAAAGACCTTCTATATAGCCCTACCTTGTCACGAAAGGGTTCACATCTAGATCGAGAAAGGTCATTGTGCCCCTCTACTCATCACTCATCAGGCCCATAATTGAATACACTGCCTCATTTGGGATGTACCTTACCCGACACCTGCAGCAACTGGAAAGACCCCCCCAAAAGTACCTCACCAAGAGGATCAAGGGACTCAAACAAATGCCCTACGCAGTTAGGCTAAAGAAACTCCAGCTCTACTCAGTTTCTTACCGCCTACTCAGAGGCGATCTGTGCCTGACATATAAGGCCATGTCCAACCCAGAATTAATGGACATGCTGCACCTCAGGAAATCCAAATCCCTTAGAGCTACACGCTCCAGGGACTTAAACCTCAGCACAGAAATAAATGTGACATGCTGGAGGGACAGATTCATATCCCAGAGGCTCCCCTCACTCTGGAACAAAATCCCAATCCATGTTAGGCAGAGCCCCTCAGTGACCCTCTTCAAGAGAAATCTTGACGAGTGGATGGGAGATCGTAGGTTTACTCCTGGGATCTCTTCTGTGTCCCTACTAGACAGAGGCACAGTAAACTAACCTTAAAAGGTCTATCTTCTGTGACCCACTATACAGAGGCACAGTCAACTAATCTAAAAGGGTGGTGAAAGCCCAAACACACTCTGGCTAGGTTTATAAATGCCCTAGGGCAGATAGCCTAGTATCAACCTATGAACCTATGTTTTACATATATACACATGCATACGTATATACATGGAGACATGTATTATACACACTGAGCACACAGACAGATGTAGTCACACTTGCATCATACACACAAACACTGGCAGACTGAAATAACCTACCATAACATATCCAACAAATAGAACTAAAGAAAATAGGATGAAATAGGAGAAAATAGCAAGCTATGGAGAGGATCATAATGGAGCTCATAAACAAAGATATAGGGGACTTGCAGACATTGGACCCGACCCAGTTTGGCTTCAAGGGCAGATCATGCCTTTTGAACTTGGTCGACTTCTTCGAAACAGTCACCAAGGCCATTGATGAGGGAAAGGCAGTCCATACAGCCTACCTTGACCTTGCAAAGGCTTTACACAATACCCCACTCGGTATTGTAGAAAACTTACCAGCTTAAATGTAAACCCATATGTCACAAGATGGGTTGCAAACTGGCTTAAGGACAGAACCCACAGGGTTAGAGTTGCTGGCGCTATGTCAGACTCCAATCCGGTCACAAGTGGTGTCCCACAGGGCTCGGTCCTTGGCCCCCTATTGTTCGGCATCTACTTCTCAGAGGTACAGGCCAACATGGGAGGACTTTGGCTGACAAAGTTTGCTGACGACTGCAAACTGGGCGCCATAGTGGAAAGTGCATCGGACACGGATATCCTTCAGAAGGGGCTCACGGAAACAGCTGGTGCCAGAGCCATGGCCTGAAGTTAAACGCCAAAAAATGTATAGTCATACCCTTTGGGAAAAACAAGGTAACCCCAAGCTACCATATAGGTGGCAATCCACTAAGCACAGAAGAGGTTATCAGGGACCTGGGGACCCAGGTTGACAGTGGCCTTTCTTTTGACACTCACGTTGCTAAAGTGGTTAGAAAGACCTTCTACATTGCCCCACCTGATCATGAAGGGATTCACATCCAGATCTAGTGAGGTCATTGTTCCCCTGTACTCTTCACTTATCAGACCAATGATCGAGTACAATGCCCCATTCGGGATGTATCTCACCCGACATCTGCAGCAGTTGGAGAGACCCCAAAAGTTCCTCACCAAAAGGATAAAGGGACTCCAAAATCTGTCATATGCTGCCAGATTGAAGAAGCTCCAGCTCTATTCAGTTGCATACCGTCTGCTCAGAGGTGACATGTGCCTGACATACAAGGCCATGTCCAACCCGGAATTAATGGACATGCTCCACCTCAAAAAATCCAAATCCACCAAAACCACTAGAGCAAGCAACTTAAACCTTAGCACGGATATACATAGGACGTGCTGGAGGGATAGATTTATCACTCAGAGACTCCCTATGCTGTGGAATAAAATCCCGGTCCATGTGAGGCAGAGCACCTCACTGGCTCTGTTCAAGAGAAATCTTGACCTGTGGATGGGCGATCGTAGGTTTATCCCGGGAATCATCTCTGTGTCACTGCTGGACAGAGGCACAACAAACTAATGGGCACAGTATTTTTTCATATAAGGGGTGGCGTAAGCCACAAAAATTTGGGCTAGGCTTATAAATGCCTTAGGGTAGATAGCCTAGTATAAACCTATGAACCTATTCACTGAAATACATAAACGTGTAATAAGACTGGTAACCTGTAATAAATAAAAACTACTTAAAGCATAAAACACTAACAAAAGTTTTAATTAGTCCATCTCATGGGATACTGGCCAAGGCTCTTGCCACCCCTATAGTGCCTTTTTAGGCGGTGTTCCAAAGACCAAATTAGCACTGTAACAGCTACAAACAAATGAAATATCGGGGTCATGCTGCTCACTGCTAGAAGTCTAAATCTCAAAATGCACTCGCTCTAAGCACTCTTCAAAATGGAGAACATCGACATTTGTGCCGTAACAGAGACCTGGTTCAAGGCAGCAGAAAGCACCCCTGCACTACCAAGCTATAACTCATTCCACACCTTTCGGCCCCAGAACTTGGACCGAAGCTCCAAAGGCGGCGGTGTTTCTATATTCATAAAGGATGCACGCACCTCCAGACTAGTAGCTCAACGTAACGCATCTGAGATACTTCAGGTGCAGCTAACACACTGGGTAAAACAGCGATTCAGGTCGTAACCTGCAGTAGGTCCCCAACCATGTCCCAAGACTTGCACTCCACGTTCCCAAGCACCCTGGAGAATATTAGGGTCCAACCTAATACACACATAGTGGGTGACTTAAACTACTCCATTAACTGGGAAAACTACTCATGTACCAATACACTTGCCCAATGTTTCCTGGAATTAATTCCAATGCCCTGGACCAGATCATTTTTACCCTGACTAGAAGTTGTCACATCCTTGACCTGGTCATTACTGACATGGGCGATCATTTGTCTACACCAGTAGTAAACTCCTCCCTGGTTAAATCTGACCACAAACTAATCACCTTGGAAATCCACATCCACCCCCTACCCCCTCGCAAAGGTAACCACCATGAAAAGCTTCTCCTAAGCTAACTTTAGGCCTCTAAAAACAGAGGTGGCTAACTTCACAACACACATGCAAATGGAGATCACTTGCATGGCCGACACTAATGCATGGATCTTGCCATACCCAACAGAACACAGAAGCTCTCCTCCAAAAAAAAAAGGAAGCCAGTCTGGTATTCCCCTGCCATAAAACTCTACAAGAGAAGGAGGAAACTGATGGGTGGAGTAAGGTGAACTCCCAAAACTGGAAAATTCCCTTATCAGCCTCAACAAAAAGTTGAGATCCCTCATCAAATCCTCTAAAGCTAGCTATGAAAACAGAATTGTAGCAGATAGTAAAGACAACCACAAGGGCTGCTATAGTTATGTAAAGAATCTCCATGGCAATACCCGGATTTGCTCTGAGCTACTGCACAATGGTACTTCCTATGCCGAGCCAACAGATTCAGTGCCAACTTTTCCCCTCCCCACCGGACCAGTCACAATACTAGTAGATTGCCAGGCACCCAGTATTACTGCTGCACAGGTTAAAACAGTACTGTCCAAGGCCAAGAATACAGCTTCTGTGAGACCTGGCAGTATCCTTGTCTGTGTTCTACATGAACTAGAGTGAACTGGCACCTTACCTGTGTTCCCTGTTCAGTCACAGCCTCACCTCAGGCCTTGACCCTACCGAATGGCACACTGCTATAGTCATCCCTCTCCACAAAAGAGGAGTGACTACAGACACTGGGAACTGTCGCCCCATTAGCCTGACGAGTCTGATATGCAAAGCTATGGAGCGCATCATCATGGACCTAATAAACAAGGATATAGGGAATCTCCAAGCTCTGGATCCCACACAGTTTGGTTTTGTGAAGGGTAGATCATGCCTGCTCAACTTGGTCAACTTCTTTGAGTCGGTCACCAGAGCTGTGGATGAAGGCAAGGGGGGTTCATACAGCCTACCTTGATCTGGCTAAGGCATTTGACACAATTCCCCACTCAGGAATCATAGAAAAACTCACTAAGCTAGGCATCAACCTCTGTATCACTAGGCGGGTTGCAAACTGACTCACAGGTAGAACCCACAGTGTGAAAGTAGCTGACTCCAAGTCAAACTGCTGATTTGTCACGAGTGTACTCCCACAGGGTTCAGTCCTGGGTCCTCTCCTGTTTGGTATCTATTTCTCAAGTCCAGGCTAACACCAATGGATTCCGGCTGACAAAGTTAGCAGATGATTGCAAGTTGGGAGCTATTAAGTCCCCGAGTAATGTTGACATCCTTCAGAAAGGCCTCACTGAGACAAACGACTGGTGTCAAAACCATGGCCTTAAGCTCAATGCCAAAAAATGTTGTCATCCATCCCCTTGGAGAAAATCCCGGTTCCCATGAATTACCACATCAATGGTAGTCCATTGAATGCAGAAGGCATTATAAGAGATCTGGGAACACAGGTTTATAGTAACCTCTCTTTTGACCACCACATTGCCACTGTGGTCAAAGTCCTTCTGTGTGTCGCATCTCATTACTAAGGGTTTTGCTTCCAGGAAGAAAGAGGTCATTGTCTCCCTCTACTCTTCCCTCATTAGGCCAATCATTGAGTACACTGCCCCATTTGGCATGTACCTCACTAAACACCTGCGACAACAGGAGAGGCCGCAAAAGTAACTTCACAGAGGATCCTAGGCCTTAAACATTTATCCTATATGGACAGACTAAAAAAAAAAAAACGCCAACTATTCTCTGTCTCATATTGCTTGCTTAGAAGGCGATCTCTGCTTGACTTACAAAGCCTTGCTTGACCCACTTCTGTTAAAAATGCTACATCTAAAGAAATCCCAATCCATCCGCACCACATGCTCCAGAGACCTCAACCTTATAACCACAATCAACAGAACATGCTGAAGGGACAGGTTCATAACCCAGAGACTGCCCATGCTATGGAGTAGACTTACCATACATGTCGAGCAGAGCAGCTCAGCGGACCTCTTCAAGAGAAATCTTGATGAGTGGATGGGAAATAGAAAATTCACCCCGGGGTTCACTCCATTGGCTTTACTCGACAGAGGCAGTGGGAACTAAGGTAGGGTGGCACGATACCAGGGCAGTCCTATGGGCTAGGCTTATAAAGGCCCCAGGGCCATTAGCCTAGTACGAACCTATATACACTTACCTGTATGTCAAGTTGTGTAGTATAAGCTGGTTATGTGAAATCCACTCTCTACTGTTGATTTCATCTCCAGATGACTTTCACAAAGTCTATATACAAACTGACCATCCACAGCCATAGTCTCTTACACTTGCCACAGCAGGACCAGTACTTTTGTGCCCACCTTCTATAAAGCCGTTTGAGTCTTACTCATAAGCCTACTGTCACCAGCAAAAACAAATTATATTTTTTTGTGACCATGATTCTCAACTGAGCTGAATTCATTAGATACTTAAAAACATACCGAACTACATCCCACCCCACCCCTGAAAAAAAAAGAAAATTAGCCATCATTTCCCCACAGGATGTTCCCAGGAAATGCCTAAAGTTAGTACTCTGATGAATGCATTACTATGTAAATAAAGTCAAATAAATGCATTGAATCAATGAAGACATTTTAAACAACCCATGATTTAAGCTTCTAATTAAATAAAATGATAAGCCAACAGAGAGTTAAATATTAAGCGCAAAATATCTTCACACCCTAAGTCGTCTTATCAGGGGACCACTGGTGTGCAAAAGCAATCCCATTAAATGGCAAATAGGAATCCTAATTGCTGATCTTTGAATTCGTGTTAAGTTTCAATACATGTCCAACCCATTAGCACATCATTGTGTGTATCTTTCGTCTTTTCCCAGTTAGGGGTCGCCACAGCGGAACTCCGGTCAGCTAATGATTGGTAGTTGATTTTTACGTGCTGAGTTACCAGCCCTGATGCACAACCTTCAACGAAGGTATGCCCATTCACGCATGTCTCCACGCAGAAGACGCTCAAGCTGAGAATCGAACCGGACACCGTCTTACTGTGAGGCAACAGCGCTGGAATTCCATCATTGCTATTTACAGCACAGATGCATGGCTCTTCAAAGAGGATAACATTCAGAACTGGGTTTCTTTGAAGGTGTTAAATATCACCACCAGCTCTCCTAAATCTTGAAGCTTTGCCACTAAATATTTGCTGCATTCTTCAAATGAACAGTTTCTTTCCAGTCACAAATGTACAATCACACATATTCATTGTAACTCAAAATACAGACAGGATAAAAAGTAGTAAAAACTAAGAAAAAAATCTAAAATAAGTTAAAAAGGAGACCCTCCTAAATCAGCTTGTGTATTGCAGCTCTTTTGCAGCCTAGTTATACACACACTCACACTTACTTTACATATTTATATATATATATATATATATATATATATATATATATATATATATATATATATATTAACCAAAAGTTCTTATCCAACGGTGTAAATCCCCCTCTGTTCAGAAACCAAACAATAAAGAACAAGCCAAATATAAAGACAGAGAGGTAACCAAAGCTGCTCAATAATCCATTCATAAAGTGCCTGTAACTGCAACTGGGATATTCTCCAAGAACCAAGCTTAGATTTAAAAGCAAAAGAATTTATTTAATAAAATTGTTGTCGGTAAGCGCTTTCACATTTGCTTCCTCAGACCGTTAACATTCAAAAAATCAGTCTGCTCCTTTTATAGTAGTCATGTGTTTCATCTTATAGAGCTTTAAAGTGATACAAACCAGGTTATTGAAAGCATCATTAAAAAAGTTTCATTAAAAAAGTTCAGTGTCTTAACACTTCTATGCTAAACAAAATAAATTCACATCTATTAAGAATTTACAAAGTACACATCATTCAATGCTTACTAAGAACTTACTGATATATAATGCTTGTTGCTAAAAAAGACATATCTTAATAACAGTAACTGCAGCCATTAGAAAAGGCATCAACTGTTGTATAAAGCTCAAAAAATGAAAATTTCTCAGTCAGTATGTGCTATATATGCATTCAACTATGTTCAACTGTGTATACCATTTATGTAAAGAACTATCAAAAACATTGTAAGTATGCTAATCATACAAAACAATATTCACAAAACTGATAGAAGTCACTAATCGTTTAAATCACAAGTTGAGAAGTCACTAATTAAAAAATGCATGCATTTATAACAGATATCTTTAAAAACATTTCCTAAGGCATTTTCAAAAGCCTATCATTATATATTTACACTAAAAAACTATCTAAACATAGAATTACAAGTTGTTAATATTGTAAATAGCGCTTATAGTATTACGAATATTCCCTCGTCTTAATATTGGCAGGACACTATCTATAGCCATGAAAATAAAGCTGTGTTGGTTATCATACTGACCTACATGCTTAGCCAGTGCATTATTATTATGTCCAATCCTAATAGCATATAAGTGTTCTCTAATCCTAGTTTTAAATGCCCTATTAGTCTTACCAACATAGAAAGCTTGGCATTCTTGGCATCTAGCCAGGTATACCAAGTTAGCTGTATTACATGTGGCATCAACTCTAAAGGTAAATGTCTGGCCAGTATCTGGGTGCTCAAATGTATTCGCTTCACATATATACTTGCAATATTGACATTGTTTACAAGGATGGGTTCCCATCAAAGCCATTTTGTCTCGCCCATCATGGCGATGACAGAGTAACATGTTAAGGTTGTTCCTATTTTTATACTGAAACTTAGGGGTAATGCCCACTAATGACCCAATCTCCTGATTGCTGGTAAGAATCGGCCAGTGCTTATGGATAATGTCGATAATATCCTTTCTATCATTAGTGTAGTACATTTGTATTTTTATTTGCTCATTGTCTACTTGTCCAATTATAGGCTCATGTATATGATCAGAGAAGTAGGGTGCCGCTCTATTTGATCTCAATCTATGTATGTCTTCTATAGTTCTTTCGACTTCATGTGATTTGTAACCCCTTTGAGCAAGTCTCAATTTAAATGTATCTAGTTCATTCAGATAACCCTCTTGTGTGGCATTAAGTCTAGAAATTCTCATACCCTGGCCTTTAATAATATTCTGAAATATATAACGTGGGTGCATACTTGTCCTATGTAGGAGGGCATTCCTATAGCATTTCTTCCTATACACACCAGTATTCACTTTTTCTCCTAGCACCCTCTCCACATAAACATCCAAGAAGTCTATACGATGTGAAGAGTACTGATGTGTAAATTTCAAATAGGGGGTCAACCCTCTTTCTAAATAACATAGAATAGAGTGTATTTATTTGGATAATGGTTTTAAGTTAAGATATGTAGTAATGTATTTTAAGTTAATGTATGTTATTTAGAAATGTTTATGTAGTGTGTTTTATTTTTGTAACAAGTTGTATCTTTTTAAATAACTAGGCTGGCTACATCATGTGATTAATTGATTCCTCTATTTAAAGTTTTGTAAATTAACTGCTTAATGTGTACTGATGAAGGGTGTATTCCCGAAAGCTTTGCTACATAAAGTTTTGGTGTGTTTAGTTGCTGTTTCTTAGTACTTTGTTTCAATACAAGTATTACCAAAGTACTTTATTTAGTTTAGACTCTTTGGCCATCCCTTACCTCCTCTTTGGACACTTCCCTGGATCATCCTCCCAAAGAATTCCCTGCCAAGAAGTGCAAGAGGAAGCACCTAGACTCCCTGGAAGAGTCCTTCACTGAAGATACTGATTTTGATGAGGGGCAAGGTTCCTCCAGGTCACCTCCTGATAATGTTTCCTTTGGGGTCATGTTAGAAATCCTGAAACAGAGGGGTGGCTGGTTCTCCATTCAAGTAGTATACCTGGAGGCTCTTCATGCTCAGCCCTCTACTTCTTGTATCCCTCCTCCCACTGACTATCTTATTAAACTGATCACTCGGCTGGCGTGGAAGATGCACAGCTCCATAGAGCCAACCCTGAAGAGACCTGATCGGATATTATTGGCCCCTAAAGATGAACCACATTGGTCTAATGGCATACCTGTTGACGCCATTATGATGATGGCTGCAACCAAAATGGTACCCACTGAAGAGAGTCAGACTATGCACTTTACCAGATTGCAGAGAGATTTGATTAAAGTGCATTCAAATAGCAAATAAATAAATAAAAATACTGAATCAGGAGCAGTGGCTGAAGGGTTCCGTGACACAGTTTCCTCTCAGGTTGCAACACTTGATGCTATCTCCACAAGGATTATTGCCCATGCAGCTGAAGGGACAGCCAGAGCAGTGGGTTCAAGCATAGCCATTAGAAGGCATTCTTGGATGCACTTGTGACTTTGCAGAGCCATTTAAAGCATCATTTGTCAGTGCTCCTTTTGGTGGATCCACCCTTTTTGGCCCCAAGGTAAAAGACACCCAAGCCAGATGTGAGAAGAATGGGAAGACCCTGTCTGCCGTAGGCATACGTTTCTCCACTCCTCAGAGAGCTTATTTTAGGAACCAAAGAAGTGGGAGACTATGGTTTAAAAAAACTCCAAGGGCATTTCCAAGACTCTCAAGGCTAAGACTTCCCCCTGGGCAGAGGGGGAAGCAATGGAAGATGCCACCCTAGAGGCAGAAATGGACCGCAAAATCTGGGGTCCAGAGAATCTTTCTCTGGAACCTTCCTACCAGCATCCCTGAAATGGGGGCCCGATTGCCTTCCTCTGTAGGCATTCATGGGGAAATTTTTCCCTGCATCTACCTGCCAGGCACTTGATAACTTCAGACAAATGGGTGCAGGGGGTAATATCCACTCCAGAGGTTACAAAATTACATTATTTGCAAGTCCCAAACCCCAGAAAAAACTTTCAGATGTTTCATCCAGTCAAAGGGAAGCTGCAGTCTTAGAAATTCAGAAACTGCTCGTAAAAAGAGTCCTCTAAAAAGTCCCACCAGACCAAACAGAATCCGGGGTTTAGTCAAGATTCTTTTTGGTGCCCAGGAAACAGGGGACTGGAGACCCAATTTGGATCTCAGCCAGTGCAACAAGGCAGTTCAGCAAACCAAGATGGTCTCTGTTCAAGACATACTTGCGTTTTGGAAAAAGGCAACTGGATGTGCTCTTTAGTCCTCCAAGATGCATATTACCACATAAAAATGGGAAAAAAACTCCAGGAGGTTTCTGCGCTTCGGCTAGGAGCCAATCATTTCCAGTTCAGAGCATTGCCCTTTGGTCTGACCACAGCCCCCAGGGTCTTCAGTTGGATGGCAGTTGTTGCAGCTCATCTTAGACTGCAAGGTTTTTAAGTCTTTCCATATCTTGATGACTGGCTTCTGATCGCTACCACCAGGTGAATTTTAGAACAGGCAAGAAACTGCACCATAAATATTTATGTCTCTAGCCATAGTAATGAATTTCAAAAACTCCAGCCTTCAGTATTCTCAGCAACTGGATTTCATCGGTGCTCATTTTAGACACTGTTTCAGTGAATTGTGTCCCTCCCTCCAGAAAGAGTACAATGTATCAGAGTTTGTCAGGAAAATTCTTCAGAGCGACAGGGTTCTAGCAAAACTTGTTCAAACCTTAGGCTCCATGGCGGCATCAATCACTCTGGTTCCTCTAGCGAGATTTCATTTGTGATTCCTACAGTGGTTACTAGCATCCCAATGGTCTCTGATACATCAACCAATGTCTCATCTAGTTTTGATTACCAGCCGTTGCAAACAGGATCTAAAATGGTGGCTTCACTCAGACCAAATTCTGTTGGGCCGGCCATTCATTCATTTCTCAGCCCTAAACCGTAGTGACCATGGGATACTTCCCATATAGGGTGGGAGGGCAATATCTGGGAAGGACAGTCCAAGGCACATGGTCCCATTTGGAGGCCAACCTGCATATCAGTGTTCTGGAAACGAGGGCAGTGCTTTTAGCGTTGCAACGTTCCAAGATGCCCTTCTTCCCGGGACAGTAGCTAATTCAGACCGACAACATGTCGGTAGTCTGGTATGTAAACAGACAAGGGGGAACCAAATCGTACCCATTGTCGAGAACACTCAGTTTGGCAATGGGTGATTTCTTCCAACCACTTTCTGATAGCAACGCACGTTCCAGGAAGTTCCAGCGTGATAGCAGACAAATTGAGCAAGACTATTCTCATGTCTCATGACTGTTCTCTAAATCCTGTAGTGGCTAACAAGATTTTTCGCCATTGGGGCCAACCTTGCTGTGACCTCTTTGCCTCTGCCCTGAACAACAAGTGCAGGTTACTTTGCCATAATCCCCTCTCTGGGGGAGTCTCCCAGAGATGCTCTTCTCCACTATTGACCTCCCGGTCTATTATACGATAATTCAGTAATTCTTATTGCTCCCTTCTGGCCTTGCCAAGTTTAGTTTCCCTTCCTTTGGTCGCATCTAATACGGAAACCATGGATTTTGGACGCAGTTCCAGATCTGGTAACTCGCCCAGTCGGCATGGTTCATCCGAATCTCCAACATGTCTAACTCGGTGCATGGCTTCTCCAATTCCCATGATTGCCAGGCATACTTTCCTTTCATCCCCTGTCCAACATATTATTGCTCATCAGAAGCCTTCTGCTAGAAAACTGTATCGAAGCAAATGGGAAAAATTTACTAGATGGGCTTTGAATAAAGGGCTGGACCCTTGTACCAGTCCCATTCATGAAGTTCTGGAATTTCTAAATACACACTTCCAATCTGGTTTCTCTACCTCTAAGATAAAGGTTCATCTCGCAGCGATTTTAAGTTTCCATTCAGGCTTGAATGTCTCTTCTCTATTGTCTCACAAGCTTTTTAAAGCTTTCTTACAGGGACTCCTGATATTAAAATCCCCATTTAAAGAACCATCTCCCCCTTGGGATCTAACTTTTCTTCAAGCTCTTACTAAGACCCCTTTTGAACCATTATCTTGTGATTTGAAATATTTATCCTGGAAGACATTATTTTTGGTGACTATTACTTCTGCAAGAAGGGTTTCTGAGTTGCAGGCCCCATCATGCAAATCACCCTACCTAATTTTTCATAATGATAGTCGCTCTCAGAACAAATCCATCTTTTCTACCAAAACTAGTCTCCGAAACCAACATTAATCAGTCACTGCAATTGCCAGTGTTTTTCCCTAATATGCCCTTCATTTACTAGATATGCACAGACAACTATGTTTATATCTCTAAGGAATTAAAGAATTTAGAATATTCGATCAGTTGTTTGTAGCATTCTCTTCCATATGGTTAATCCAGTTGCTAAGGTTACTTTAGCTAAATGGCCCAGAGACTGCATCATGTTCATCTGTCACTCTAAAGGACTTCAGCATCCCCAACCAGTTCAAGCCTATTCAACTAGAGCTGTGGCGACATCAGCAGTTTTTCATGCCAGAGCTTCTGTAGACGACATCTGTGCAGCAACCACATGGTCTTCTCATCATACCTTTATCACTCATTACAAATTGGATCAGGTCTCGAGGGGATGAGCATCCTTTGGCTCTGGTGCTTAGGAATATTCTTCCATGATACCTCCCAAGACTAAAGTAGCTGGGGATTCTGTCCCACTGTCAAGGACTGGGTTAAGATTGACAACATCAGATAAAGAAATTATGTCTTGCCATAACATTCCATCTGTGCTGTCAATCTTTGCCAGTACTTGACATCCCCACCCACCTTCCCCCATCCTGAGACTCTTCATAGACTGGATTAGTCCTCAGCTAGTTTCCCTTTAAGGACTCGTTCTGTATATTTTCTATGTTTGACCATGTTTTGTTTTCTATATACCACTTATTGGGCAAACTCTATCTGAGGTAATCTCTCTGCGGAGCATTATGGGTAGTGCCTGGCTCGAGAGTTTGGAGAGTGCGAGCTGGAAGATATGACCGAGTCGGTTCCGAGGTTCAGAACCAAACCCACTGTCCAAGGATTGGTGAAGATCGACAACACAGATGGAACATTGTGGTAAGATAACTTATGATTTTGGTGGTGTTGCAAATTATAAAATTTTTGTATTTGAATTGCAAGCATGTCTGTGCTGAATTTTATAGTTGTACAGTATACACTCTAGGCTGATATAAACTTCAAGTTGATGCTTCTGTCAGAAAGCCCCTTTGATCAGGTCCTGTGGAAGTGGTAGTGCAAAAATGGGGTGTTCCAACATTCGACTGTTAATCGCACATTGCTAGGATCTGTTCCACACAGGTTTTAACCACTTGACAGACCAATGTGTTAGCAAGAGCACTCTAATGCAACAACAAAAAAAATAGTGATTTTATTAATGTAGCTAGTGTTTCAAAAAGCAAATTTTTCTAGTAGCATATCACTACTAATTTAATGTTGATAAAATATCACTTGTGTGTAAAGAAGCATACTCCTGTCAGTCAGTGGACTTTGAATGTATGCTTCTGTCAGTCAGAATTACTGTTTTTAATGTAGGTGGGATTTGGGTGGGGGTTGCTGCTCTATATCTGGTAAGGTATTTGTTTTGAGATACAGGCCATTCTTGAATTCTGCTAATATTTTTATCCCTCCCTAGTCTTTAGAGAAAACCTGAAGATTCTTGTAGTCTAGGATTCTTGAATTATGCATTCGCTGCCCTTTCAGTGAATTGTTTTTTTTTTTTAAATGTCTTTTTAAAGATGCTTACTTTGAATCACAGACTGTGCCCTAAAGTATGCTCTTTTTATACGTTAAGTACATTATTTCTTTGAGGTACAAGAAAATGTCCTACTTAACATTTTTTCCTAACTGCTGTACATATTAACTGCTGTTAATCTACCTTTATTATTTTTGACTTGGACTATGAAGTTAGCCTATTTTTCTTTCCTTTTTATAACTACCCGTTTTCTGTTTGTAGTATAGACAGATAAAAATGATCATTTTCTCCCTGCAAATCATTTTCTCATTTAATTATTTTGCTCACTTTCTTTGCTGCTTTGTCATAGTGCTTACTTGCCTGCCTTTATGGTATTGGATAATTTCTACAATAGATTATTTTTATCTTACATTAAAGCTGTGTCCTAATTTTCTTGATTGTTAATTTACCAATAACATTATATTACAATTTAAAACAGTTTTTTTAAGGGCCAGCTTTACTTTTTATTGTTTTTGTATCCTGCTGTCTGCGTACTGTCAGCTCCCCGTTAGTCAGTTAGCCATTTATTCCCCTTCCCTAAGCTGAGAGCTGAATGGGGCCTATTATTTAGACAGCTGTCAGGGATTTTTCCGTGTAAGCTATAACTTTCCTCCCCTTGTTGACTGCCATACATTTCGACACACAAGGGTTGTGCAGTGCCCATCTTCTAGTAAGAGGATGTGCATTCTTATATGCATTCTGCCCTCTAGAGACACTATGCCCTCAAAGAACTACTGCCAAAACAGCTTGGTACGAGTCAAGTGCACATCCCTGGTCCACACACTGCATGCTGATCTCCCATCTTCTGCAGGAACTGCCAGTGCAGCAGAGCTGTATGCTACTAAAACCTGGCTCCTGCAGAGCATGAACTTCTACTTGAACTGTTATCTGCATACCTCTTAACTTTGCTCAAGAATTAGGGCAAAGCCAAAAATGGTGGACAAAGGCCAAAAAATCAGTAATAATTTTTAAGTATTACTCCAGTTGACTTAGTAAATAGAACAGGTTTTCCACCAGTATGCGTGCTCTGAAGAATAAGTAGTATCCAACTTGGTCTGGTATTCAGTAATTGTAATTCTTAGTGCTTTACCAGAAAGTCAAGTATTTTGAAGTCAGGGCAAAATATGAGACAAAATTATACACTTGTACAAAATTAAGGGCAGCTGAAAGCTATGCTCATCTGAGTGCAGTGATGAGAGTTCCATCCTCCTAGCACTTAAAGGTTCATTTGAGACACTGACTGCTGCTTTTGGCACTAATTTAATACCCCCATTATGTCCCCCTGAGCTGCTTGTTTATAGGCCAGCGGTACAGCTCCCACAATTAATCACACTATCTTCTCTACTCGCCAGCTGAGAATGATTTTTACTTTGGTACTCCAAATATGTCTCATCTTTCCCAGCTGTGCATATGTAAATGCTGCTTTTTTTATTTTCTTTTTTAGTGTTTTTCTTTGTTGTGGGTTCACTATCTCCAGTACTACACATTCAGAGCTATATTTGTTACCTTGTTATTGTTTTTTAAAACAGCACCTAAATTATTTGACTTTTTTTCTGTAAATGATGGTGGTATACAAGCTGTTGGGTGTTTAGGATACATGATGTAATTTCAAAGACCATAATTGCAAGATTGTTATTTCGACAATCTTCTTCTTTCGGCTTTTCCCGGTTAGGGGTCGCCACAGTGGATCGTCTGTCCGCTCATGATTGGCAGAGGAGTTTTACAGTGTCGAGTTGCCAGCCCGGCGCCCAGCCTTCCACAGAAAACGCACACATGCACACACTCACACCTAGGGCCACTTTAGTGTGTCCATTCCCACCTATTGCATGTCTTTGGGATGTGGGAGGAAACCGGAGCACCCGGAGAAAACCCACGCGACCACAGGGAGGACATGCAGACTCCGCACAGAGGGCACCCCAGCCGAGACTCGAACCAGAGAACCTCTTGCTGTGAGGCGTATGAAGAGTATAAATTTAGTCCGAAGTTTTCTTGGCACATTATCCCTACTATGAAGAACAGTCATCTTAGTTTTGCTATGCAGTTAGCAGAGGTATAGGAAGGACACGGGGGCCGGTGCTAGCATTTTGGGGGTCCCCAGCAAGGTTCAAGTTAGGGGCCCTACTCAGGAGAATATAAAGTGTGACCATATTGCCATCGCACCCCGTTCCCTGTCAAGCTGATCCAGCACCATTTAACCACTATAGTGTCACTACATTCAGATGGGTGGCCGTGGTGGTGCAGCGGTTAGTGTTGCCGCCTCACAGCAAGAGGTTCCCCGGTTCGATCCTCGGCTGGGGTGCCTTCTCTGCGGAGTCTGCATGTCCTCCCTGTGGTCGCATGGGTTTCCTCCGGGTGCTCCGGTTTCCCCCCACATCCCAAAGACATGCTGTAGGTGGATTGGACACTCTAAATTGGCCCTAGGCATGAGTGCATGCCTTCAGTGAAAGGTTGGGCGCCGGGCTGGCAACTTGACAGCATTAAAAAGTCCACTGCCAGTAATAAGTGGACAGGTGATCTGCTGTGGCGACCCCTAACCATGAAAAGCCAAAAGAAATAGTGTCACTACATTCAGATAATTAAGAATTGATGTACCAGAGTACATACTGGCATTTAGTACCAATATTACATTACAGTAAACCCCTGTACCACTGCAAGGTAGCTACTCACAGGTACACACACACACTGACTGGCATTTAGTACCAATTTCACATTGACAAACCCCTGTACCACAGCAAGGTAGCAGCTCACAGGTGCATGTACACACTGACTGGCATTTAGTACCACTGTTACATTATGACAAACCCTTTTCCACAGCAAGGTAGCAACTCATAGGTGCACACACTGACTGGCATTTCATACCAGTGTTACATTATGACAAACCCCTGTACCACAGCAAGGTAGCCACTCGGCTACCCACACACCAAATTGCATTTAGAGCCAATGTTACATTATGGACATCCCCCTGTAACACAGCAAGGGAGCCACTCACAGGTGCAGACACTGACAGCATACTCAGCTGCCCAGATTTTCACAGAATGTCCATATATTACTCAGCTTTGGTCTGTTCCTCAAAATTTCTAGTTTTCTGGATTTTTTCCGGCAAAATCATTGACGACTGAATTCACTAAATGACAGACATTTCAGTTTAACTTCATATCCTTCAGAACATGCATGGTAGCACCTTTTATTCTAGCAAATTTTTTCAGTTTATAAGAGCAATATTTAAAATTTGCACAGATCTTTGGAGCTATAACCCCATTATCTGTGGCTTTGTTCAGATTTTCTGCCATGAGATTGAGAGCTATGACTGGCATTTAGTAGCAATGTTATATTATGACAAGCCTCTGTACAACATCAAGGTAGTCCATCTCAAGTACACAGACACACACACTAACTCCCACGCAGAGACACCTACACTGACTGGCATTTAGTAGCAATGTTGTTATATTACTACAAGCCTCTATACTGCATCAAGGTAGCCAGTCCCACAGAGGTACACAAAGACACCAACACTGACTCCGACACAGACACCCACAAGAGAAAGGCAACAAGACTGAACACAGACATCCTCACATAGGACAGAAGCACACTAAGACAGAGAATCTTGCACACAGGACAGACACACACACATGATAAAAACAGCATTATAGCAAGACTGAATAGAGAAGACAGCTACACAGACTCTTGCACACAGGACAGATACCCACACATTATAGACTGAGCTACAGTAAGACTGAATATAACACCCACACAGACACAGGATGGAGGCACCCACCCCCACAGTACAGAGACAAGACCAGAGCAAATCTACTGCAAGACTGAACATAAACCCACACAAGATAAAGTCAAAACTACCACAAAACAGAACCGAGACATCACTCCCAAACACTAGACGATGACAGCAATACAGCAAGACTGAAACAAGCAGCATTAGATGAGCTGACATCACTCAAGGCAGTTACTGCAGAGCAGTCACACTACAGACATACACAACACAGCTATGGGATGCACAGAAAAGACTACAGACACAAAAAACATACAAAGGAATGCCATGCGGATTACAGTGTCTGAGGCAGACAACTCGAACCTAAATGCAGAGCGCAATAGGGATTACTGAGCCTGAGGCAGACTTAACCCACACACACACACACGAGAACAATGGGTATTACCAAGTCTGACACAGGCAGACTCAAACCCAGAGATAAAAAGGTGAAGACCAGAGCTTCATTCGTCTTCAATGTGCATTTACCTCTTCAGCTTCTGATTGCTGCTAGTTGTCTGTTCTTCCTGTGCTTCTCTCTCAAGTCCTGCCGCTCCTAGCTGCCTTTGCCTAACATCCTGCTAATTCCATGCAGGGTTTGAATCTCGCAAGGGATAATTAGCTAGGCTTAAAATGGCTCGCAAGGGCAGTTATCTTTGTACTGATCTATGATCCTATAAACCTATGTCCAAGGTCAGAGTCATCAATGTCACAATGACCACATATCCTGTCAGTCGTTCTTTCAGAGCTTTACAGTGTTGGAGCAATGTGTCTTCTGCAACATCACTCAAGGCTTTAATATTTGATAAAAATCCAAAGGCCTTAGACTCTGAAAGCTGCTCAAACCAGTTCGTAAATGATTGGATTGTTGTGTCCAGCAGCACATTGAGGAACTCTACACGTAGTTTTACCACTGGATCCTGTACAGTCTCATCTTCTCCTTCATAGTCAAAGAACCACTTCATTTTTCTCTGCCTCTTTTCTTGAAATGTGGTGCCAGCATCCAGTTTTTCCACTATCTTGGAGGCTTTGACACCTGTAGAAATATCAACAGATGGACTCTGCAGAACTTTGCTTGCATGATTTACCTGTCCGCACATCATACCAAGCCACTAAATGTACAATGAACTGGTATGGCATAAGTTTTAAAGAGTCCCCTTGCTTGTTATGTTGCAGCATCACTTGTACATACTGCGTCACCTATCTCCTGTAATGCTTCAATGCCTCCCTTCAGCTGAACTCCTACTGCCTTGACAGAGTCTCTCCTGCATTCCCACCGAGTCTCAGACAGTGGCCTCACAGTGACGTTTGTGTGCCATTTCAATATCTGCCATCGGCTCATTGATGCTGAACCAGAGTATGTAAATGTTCTGCAGTCATCCAAAGAATAACACTGCCTATAGTGATGAATGTGCTCCATCTTTAACTGTAAGATTTAAGTTGTGGCAGGCATATACTGCACATAAAAAGCCCTTGAATTCATCTGTATTTATTTTGGCCTGCACTCCAGCTCGTTTCCTTTTCATGTTGCTGCCATTGTCGTATCCTTGTTCTCAACAGTCGTTAATGTCCAGTTAATGATTTTATATAGTCTGAAGAAGTGCTTTTGTAAATCCTGCCCCAGTTGTATCATTCACAGGCACAAATCCTAGGAAGTGTTCCTCAACTGTGGTTGCAGTCCTTGAAATATCCACATACCTAACTACTTCAGTAATTTGCTCTTGGTTGCTGATGTCTGGTGTGCAGTCAAGAATCACGGAAAAGTACCTAGTGCGTCCTTCACCTTCCCCACAAGGGTCTTTAAAATAGGTCACTCAGCTGGGTCATTTCATTCTGTATGCCTTTCCCAAGATAGCGATCCCTTACCTCTTTTTATTCCAAATATGACTCAAATGTTTAGCCATGACAGAATTAAACTGCGTCAAAAGTTGCACTTGGCCTAAGAAATTGTCATTGCCATAGGTGTCCAGGGCATCATTTGTACCAAGAAATGCCATGTTCTGTTCCGCCAAGTATTGGATAATGGCAATAATGCATTCTAACATACCACGGCAGTGAGTTTTCTCCTTTTCAATCACTGCTTGTCTCTTATCCATAGTCATCCTACTTTTCTATTGTCCAGATGTTCTTCATTCCACATTGCTGCAGTCCTAACAATTGGGTAGTCCGCTGTCCAGTCGGCCCGAATACCAAAGTATATGGCTGACGTCGGTCAAGGCGCATTAGTCTGACGTCAGGACGTCAGGGTACTAATGCGCATGACCGACGTCATATCCTCAGTCTTTTTTGCCGCATGGTCCGATGCAGAAGCAGTTTTGCGAGTGCAGGTTGGCGTTCTGAAATTTTCTGAAGTCGGAGTTTCAGACCGAATCAAAGTTGGCTAAGTACCCGTTAGAATATTTTGGTTTTTTCTTGCCTCAGTATTTAATCGGATGTCAGAAAAAGTGAATAACTGTATTTCTTGTGGGAAACAGATACCTCATAGGGATTACCATACCTTGTGTATACCTTGTTTAGGGCCTGAGCACGACGTTGTTGGATGCCGCTCTTGTGCTAGATTTAACAAACGCACTATTAAGAGAAGGTTAGACTGTGCCAGGTTAGTTTTTGGGAAGCGTTGTAATTATAAAATGCTGTCGGATGCTCCGACGCCCGCTTCGTCCAAAAAGCGCAAGGACAAAGCAGCAAAGCCTAGATTGAAAGAACCGACAGTCCCGGACGTCGGTTCTTTAGAAGGCTCAGTGGAGCCGGAGGTTCTGCCAGGAGTTTCTTTGGAGTCTCAGGGAGAGACTTTACTGTTACAGGATGTGTCCTCTCAGGAGGTAGGCCAGGCTGAAGGGGCTTCTCAGGTGGCTGTTCTTCCCTCTCTTCCTAAGGTGGTTAGAGCCTCCCCTTCTGTTTCCAAGGCTTCTTTGAGAGGCAGGCCAGGTTTAGCTTCAGTGGGGGTTTCTCCTAGCTCTTCAGGATCTTTGCCTAAGAAACATATGCTTAAAATGGCAGAGGATTTGATTACTATGATTAGAGGTTCTATGTCCCCTCCTGATAAGAGGCCTAGGGTGGAACCTGAGTTTGAGAGTTTTGAACAGTGTTCAAGGCTTCTGAGTCTTGACTGAAGACTTGCAGGAGTATCCTCCTTATTCTGATTCTGATGTGGATGATTCTACTCCTTCAGCTTCTCCTCCTGAGGATTTTTCATTTTCAGAGACTCTTCATTCCATGAGGGAGCATTTTAAATGGGAAGGTCAAGATTTCTCTGATTCCAGGAAGAGGCTTAGGGAATTCTTGTTTTACCCCAGCATAGGCCTTTAGCTATACCTCCTGTTCTGAATGTGGTGGAAGATGTTTTTGCAGAGGCTTCCCTGAACCCTGATTCTTTGCCTCCTGCCCCAGTTAAACCAGATAGGTACTATAGGGTGCCTGAAGCTCATAAGTATCTTTTTAAGAGTCCTAGGGCAGACCCGGAAACTGTCTCTCAGGGGCCTAAAGGTGTTAAGGCTTCTGTTGTTAAAAATCCTGTTCCTCCTGATAAAGAGGCAAGGGCTTTGGATAGATGGGGAAAGAAAGTGTATACTTCTTCCACTTTAGCCATGAGGGCGTTGAATTGCCAGTTTCACATGTTAAAATATCAAAATTATCTCCTTTCACAATTGAAGTCTAATGTGGATGCTCTGGCGAAAGGTATTGAGTGTAAAGAGTTGCAGGATTTAGTTCATGTGTCTGAACAGGTGGGTAAGCATTCCTTGCAATGTGGTTTTGATGCTGTGCAGGCCTCCTCGAGGGTGGCTGCCACTGGTTCTGTTCTTCGTAGGCACGCCTGGTTGAGGGATCAGAATTTAGCTGAGCATGTTAAGACAAGGATTTTGGATGCTCCATTACAGTCTGACGTGTTGTTTGGTTCGCCTGTGGAAGCAGTTTTAAAGAAAATGGAGGACAAGGCTAAGTCTATGCAAACTGTTAAGGATTTTTTGCAGGTGCAGCCTCCGAAATTTAGTAGAAATTGGCCTACTAAGGGATGGACATATCCTGCTTATGATTCCCAGTCTAGGGGTAGGTCTAGACGTGGTAGGGGCAGAGCTCAAGGTTCTTTTAGGCCTAGAACAGGGAGTTCACCTGCTCAGACTTCTGGTGAGGGCAGGGGTCAGTCCTTTCGTAAACAGACCCAATGACCTGCCTTTTCAGCTGCCAGTACATTCTCGTCTGGCAGCACCTTTGGGAGGAAGGCTGGCTCTTTTCAAAGAAAATTGGGATTTAATTACCCAAGACAGATGGGTTTTGGATATCATTCACCACGGTTACAGGTTTTATTTCCATACCTTGCCTCCTTTCAAAGGCATGCCAGACATTCCTCCTCTACAAAGAACAGAACAGAGGCTCGCAGACAAATTTCTCTGTTACTCCAAATAGGAGCCATTCAGTCAGTTCCAGTGCCAGAAAGGGGCCTAGGATTTTATTCTCGCCTGTTCCTAGTACCAAAGAAGGGGAACACGTGGAGACCAATTTTGGATTTATCTATCCTCAACACTTATCTGGACATTCCAAAGTTCAAAATGTTGACGTTACAACAGCTTTTACCTCTACTGGGCAAAGATCACTGGATGGTAACTTTAGATCTCAAGGAAGCTTACCTTCATGTGCCTATAAGACTAAGTTGCAGAAAGTATCTGCGTTTTCGAGCTGGAAATTCTCATTATCAGTTCTCTGCATTGCCCTTTGGCTTATCTACTGCGGCCAGAGTATTCACGAAGGTTCTGGCTCCAGTGATAGCTTACTTCAGGCTAAAAGGAATTCAAATCTATCCTTACTTGGACGACTGCCTGATTCTGGCTCAAGACAAGGAAGACCTTCTACAGCATTTGGAATATGTCATAGCAGTGCTAAGATGCCTAGGGTATTCTGTGAACGAAATAAAGTCCAGTCTAGTACCCTCTCAAGACATGTGCTTTCTGGGTGTGAGACTGAATACAGCAGCCCAGATGGCCTTTCTAACCCCGGACAAACAAAAGAATCTTTCCAGTTACTTCCATCAATTATCTCTTCAGTCCGGGCTGACTGCAAGGACAGTCCTTCAAGCCTTAGGGTTCATGGCATCTTGTATTCTGGTGCTTCCCAATGCCAAACTGCATATGAGGAAGCTACAATGGTATCTCAAAAATCTATGGACACAGCACTGCCAGGATTTGGACACTGTCATTCAAATAATACCTTGCATTCAAAAGGAATTTTTGTGGTGGGCTCAGGAATGTCACCTAAACAAGGGACTCTCTGTGACCCGGCCAGAGGCAAGTCAGATTCTAACGACAGATGCCTCAGACATTGCTTGGGGAGCTCATCTAGATGGAAAGTGGATACAAGACAAGTGGCCTGCCAGACTACAGCATCTACATATCAACATGAAAGAGATGTTAGCAGTCCAGTTTGCATTAATGGCTTTCAAGGAGTTACTTCTTCCAGGGCAGGTGTTGATTCTAACAGACAACACAACTGTCATGTGGTACATCAACAAACAAGGGGGAACACATTCTTACCCATTGTGCAGGCAAGCAATGATTTTATGGGAGACTGCGCTTAGCTTGCAACTTAACTCTTCAGGCAAGGTTTCTGCCGGGAGCACAGAACTCCTTAGCAGATGTGTTAAGCAGACAAATCATGGATCCCCACGAGTGGAAACTGGATCTTCATGTATTTCAAAAATTGACAGTGTCATGGGGAACTCCAGACATAGATCTGTTCGCTTCTCCACTAAACCACCAGCTGCCAAAGTTTTGCACGAAGGGATTTCATCACACAGCTTGGAAAGTGGATGCTCTTTCTTTCAGTTGGAAAACTCTTCATGTGTATGCTTTTCCACCTCTGCCTCTTCTCCCAAAGGTGCTTCTAAAGGTCAGACAAGACAAGCCAAGGATGATTTTAATAGCTCCAGATTGGCCTCGGCAGCACTGGTACCCATTACTGAGGAGTCTGGTAAGGAAGCCTCCATGGCCTTTACCCTTGATTCCACACCTATTGTCTCAGAGGGACGGTCATCTGCTCAATGTCAAGCTTCAAACTCTTCATCTAACAGCCTGGCATATTCTGTTTTGAAAGACAGCAGGTCTCAACTTCCTCAACAGGTTTTAAATGTGATTATGGAAGCCAGAAGACCTAGTACAAGGAAAGTGTATGCAGAAAAATGGAAGAGATTTTTATTTTGGACTGCAGCACAGAATTTGGAGATTTCGGAGCCTAATTTGAGTGTGGCTCTTCAATATCTTACTGAGTTATTGGACAAAGGTTTGTCTTTCTCTTCCATTAAGATTCATGCTGCAGCAATTTCAGCTCACTATGATTGTGACCCACCATTGTTTTCACATCCTTTATTCAAGCAATTTCTTAGGGGCAAAGAATATAAGACCCCACGTGAGCTCCTACTCCTGCTTGGGATCTCAATTTTGTGTTGGAGAAACTTACTCTACAACCTTTTGAGCCTGCAGCTACTGCTGACCTGAAATACTTGTCATGGAAGACTGCTTTTTTGTTGGCCATTACTTCTGCAAGAAGGGTTTCTGAGTTACAGGCCCTTATGGCGGTTGAGCCTTTTTTGATTTTTCATAAGGATAGGGTATCATTACGTACTAATCCTTCCTTTATGCCTAAGGTGGTTTCTAGTGTGGCTTTAAACCAAACTATTCATTTGCCTACTTTCTATGCAGATCCCCAAAATAAAGGGGAAAAGATTTTGCACACTTTAGATGTACACAGGCAATTGCGTTATTATTTAAGCAGGACTAAGGATTTTAGAAAGTCTCAGCAGTTGTTTGTTTCTTTTGCTTTGAGTTCGCAGGGCAAGCCTGTGTCAAAACAAACTATTTCTAGGTGGATTGGGTTTTGCATTGCATTTTATTATTCCCATCATGGCAAAGAGATTCCAGCTGGGATTAGGCCTCATTCCACTAGGGCTACTGCCACTTCAACAGCGTTTCTAAGGGGGGTGGCAACTAAGGATATTTTGGAGGCAGCTACTTGGAGTTCAGTGCATACTTTCTCTAAGCATTACCACCTTCCTCTCTACTCTAAGTCTAGGGCTGGTTTTGCCACAGCTATTTTGCAAGGCATGTTATCAGCTCCTGCTTCCTTATGATTTGCCAGCCTCCCTTACCTCTGCTTTGGGATTCTACCCAATAGTTAGGACTGCAGCAATGTGGAATGAAGAACATAGTACAGTTTTGTACCTACCATAAATGTAGATGTTCGAGGATCCACATTGCTGCAGTCCAATTTACCCTCCCTCCTTCCCCTCTGTGTTTAGGGGTGGTTGTGTAGGTGAGATTATATTCTGGTACCTTTGTATATATTGTATATGTTTTGGTGCAGGTGTGTTTGATGTGTTTTGGTTTTGGCCTTGTCTTTTTAGGGTCTTCTGACATCTGGGGCAAGAAAAGACTGAGGATATGGCGTCGGTCATGCGCATTAGTACCCTGACGTACTGACGTCAGTCTAATGCGCCGTGACCGACGTCAGCCATATACTTTGGTATTCGGGCCGACTGGACAGCGGACTACCCAATAGTTAGGACTGCAGCAATGTGGATCCTCGAACATCTACATTTATGGTAGGTACAAAACTGTACTTTTTGAAACACAGCAGGTCTCAACTTCCTCAACAAGTTTTAAATGTGATTATGGAAGCCAGAAGACCTAGTACAAGGAAAGTGTACGCAGAAAAATGGAAGAGATTTTTATTTTGGAGTGCAGCAAAGAATTTGGAGATTTCTGAGCCTAATTTGAGTGTGGCTCTTCAGTATCTTACTGAGTTATTGGACAAAGGTTTGTCTTTCTCTTCCATTAAGATTCATGCTGCAGCAATTTCAGCTCACTATGATTGTGACCCACCATTGTTTTCGCATCCTTTGTTCAAGCAATTTCTTAGAGGGCAAAGAATATAAGACCCCACGTAGAGCTCCTACTCCTGCTTGGGATCTCAATTTTGTGTTGGAGAAACTTACTCTACAACCTTTTGAGCCTCGGCTACTGCTGAATTGAAATACTTGTCATGGAAGACTGCTTTTTGTTGGCCATTACTTCTGCAAGAAGGGTTTCTGAATTGCAGGCCCTTATGGCGGTAGAGCCTTTTGATTTTCCATAAGGATAGGGTATCATTACGTACTAATCCTTCTTTTATGCCTAAGGTGGTTTCTAGTGTGGCTTTAAACCAAACTATTCATTTGCCTACTTTCTATGCAGATCCCCAAAATAAGGGGGAAAAGATTTTGCACACTTTAGATGTACACAGGCAGTTGCGTTATTATTTAAGCAGGACTAAGGATTTTAGGCAGTCTCAGCAGTTGTTTGTTTCTTTTGCTTTGAGTTCTCAGGGCAAGCCTGTGTCAAAACAAACTATTTCTAAGTGGATTGGGTTTTGCATTGCATTTTGTTATTCCCATCATGGCAAGGAGATTCCAGCTGGGATTAGGCCTCATTCCACTAGGGCTACTGCCACTTCAACAGCATTTCTAAGGGGGTGGCAACTAAGGATATTTTGGAGGCAGCTACTTGGAGTTCACTGCATACTTTCTCTAAGCATTACCACCTTCCTCTCTACTCTAAATCTAGGGCTGGTTTTGCCACAGCTATTTTGCAAGGCATGTTGACAGCTCCTGCTTCTTTATGATTTGCCAGCCTCCCTTACCTCTGCTTTGGGATTCTACCCAATTGTTAGGACTGCAGCAATGTGGAATGAAGAACATAGTACAGTTTTGTACCTACCATAAATGTAGATGTTCGAGGATCCACATTGCTGCAGTCCAATTTACCCTCCCTCCTTCCCCTCTGTGTTTAGGGGTGGTTGTGTGGGTGAGGTTATACTCTTGTAATTTTGTATATATTGTACATATTTTTGGTGCAGGAGTGTTTTGGTGTTTTTGGTTTTGGCCTTGTCTTTTTAGGGTCTTCTGACATCTGGGGCAAGAAAAGACTGAGGATATGACGTCGGTCATGCGCATTAGTACCCTGACGTCCTGACGTCAGACTAATGCGCCTTGACCGACGTCAGCCATATACTTTGGTATTCGGGCCGACTGGACAGCGGACTACCCAATTGTTAGGACTGCAGCAATGTGGATCCTCGAACATCTACATTTATGGTAGGTACAAAACTGTACTTTCCTTCTACTTTAGCATTCTTGCCATATGCTCTGGTGCTCTGTCATGTTCGTGTAAAGCTTTGGACATCTCTCTCCATACTCTGTAACCACTGGACCTGAGAAGATGGTTTAAATGTTTAAACAATTGCATGCAGAGCAAAACGGTGCATCCTTTGAGACCGAATATGTCAACCAAGAGCATTTTGCGCTCTCTCCATTAGGCAGCTCATGGAAATAGTTCTCAGATTTAAATATTTTCTGGTCATTGACTGGGAACTGTGGCAGCACCACTTGCACAGGTCCATGCTGAATGGCAGCTACCCTAAACTCATCCCTTATCAAGTCTGGCCAATTTCCTACATCCTCAAAAGATCTACCTGACATTCCCTGCAAGTCATAGGCCACATCTTTCACTACGGAAATATGGGCTCCTTCTGTATCAGTCTGGTGATCCAGGCAACACCTCTGTAGTTGAATCTGCATTTGCTGACATGCTTTCACCCTTGGTAGTGGCTGTAGGTTCACAGGAGGTAGCCTGTGGTGTAGCCACAAGACTGGTCACTTTGTCAGAAGGATGCTGGCCTTACATGCAGAACCATTGTGTTGTCCTGAAGGCAGACTTTTTCATGAATCTCTCCTCTCGATGGCACACACAAAATTTTCATAATGGAACCTTGTGTCTCTGCTTCTTCATTCCTCTGCTGCTGAAGCTTTCATTTTGCTGCTCCTGACAAATATGTAGGCTTCATCTCCAACTGAGAATGTAAGTAAAGCAGAATTACTACACATGCAGACATTGGGTCCTTTTTGTCGTACTGTAAAGCACTACATTTCAGGTACATGTTATGCAACTTTCTTTGACCTACCTGGACTGCATAGTGACAAACGTTAGCATTCCGAACACATTCTAAGGATGGCATTACACTGTAGGCAGAACTGAAGAGAAACAAGGACCAGTAGACAAAAAAAACTGCAGTGCAGCCATATAAACCAGAAAAATGCATTAGGTTCCAAAGTCACGTTAGTGTGACTGCAGGCACAAAAGAGTGAGCAACCTAATACTGAACACTGTTCATAAACAAGCTATACAGTACACAGTATCGTACCGTAAGCTGAAGAACTGCTGAGTAACAGTAAGCAATAGTGAATAACTAACGTAGGTAATGGGTACAATTGAAGTGCATTACAAAGTACATATTACATAATGACTTGCATTGACATCAGTCACTATTGCACCGCAGGCAGAAAGACTGAAGAATGACTAACCAGTAGGCACAAAAAAGTAATGTGAAAAGCCCAAGTTATAGTTTTATGTTAAATACTAACATTGAGGTGAACCTCAGCTTTTTCTATAACCTCTTTCATTCCCCAAAAATGTGAAGAGGTCCCACTGATGTAAAATATTGGTATTATAAGCTCTCAGGAGCAGACTAAAGTCTGAAAGAACAAATAACTAGAAGAGGCACAAGTTTGAAGGGGAACATGCCAAACTATGAGGCAAGAGAAATGTTACGATGCAAAAAAAAAACTACACCTGCCCAATACCTCTCAGTCTCTTGGCATGCTTGAACAAACCAAAATCATTGGTTGAACAAAGGAGTAAAATCATGGATTTGCTGGAAACCTCTTTGTGAGGAATGTAGAAGTGGCGCACACATCGGGAGACATTTCCACACCCCCCCCCCCTCCCCTTAGCACAGGACCTGTGGACAAAAGCATAAAGCCTGGGAATGTACCATGCATTACGTGGAGGATATGAAACATGAAGTTAATTTTTGCTACTAGCTTCAGCCCTCCGCGTTGTGCTATGCAATCATTTTGCGAGAGAGAACAGACCAAAAGCATCCTGACAACTGTGCACATTCTCACAGGCCCCATCAACCTCCTAACCTCTCAACATAATTCAGACAGCCAAAAATAACTGCAGAACAAAAGCGTAACATCATGGATAGTTTAAAACATTACTATAAATTTAGCAGAACAGTGTTTGCAGTAGCATGCATTAAGATATCAGTACTTTCTGTGGAATCCTCCCCCCACACAGTCTCTGCACAATAATTCTGGATGAAGTGAAAACAAAAAACAAAGGTGTAGCATTAACAATGTGCTTATACGGTGCGTGGCCCCATGTTAAAAAAAATTCCAGGCAAACATTGAACAGTGTAACGTTCTCACAGCTAACTACCCTCTCAACATTAGGCATTTTAAACGGTGTACAGGCCCCATCAACCTCCAAATAGCTTAATTCAAACAGCCCAAAATAACTGCAGAACAAGGTGCAACATCAGGGATAGTTAAACAGTACTATAAACCTAGATAGCGGAATAGTGCATTAGCATGCGTTAAGATATCAGTACATTGTACATATACAAAGTCTCAGCCCAATTCCGGATGAAGTGAAAACAGAAAGGCGTAACATTAACAATGTGTTTATACAGTACATGACCCCCCATTAAAAAAACTCCCGGCAAACATTGAACACTGCAACATTCTCACAGGCCCTAACCACACTCCCAAACTTTCAACACAATAACTACGGACAAGGAAAAAATTGCAGCCACTGCATCAGTGAGTTGAACATTGCGGTTATACACAATAGTAGCTTAAGTGTTTGCATTAGTATACATTCAAAACATCTGTACCTTCAGCAACATTGTCACAGCGGCTAACTATACCCTCCCAACATTAGGCATTTAAACATCGTACAGGCCCAATGAACCTCCTGTCCTCTCAGCATAATTCAGACAGCCAGAAAACTGCAGAACAAAGCGTAACATCAGGAATAGTTTAAAACAGTACTGTAAACCTAGATAGCAGAACAGTGTTTGAAACACTTATAAAAAAACTCAACTGCAAATTCAGCTGATAATCTAACAGCTGAATTTTAAAAAATAGCAGCCGAAGCCAGTTCTTACCCCGAATACTTAATAGATCCATAACTGAGCAATATGTCCCAATCATCTGGGAAATATCACACATTATACCCTTGCACAAAGGTGGAAACTTGACAACTTGCAAATTATAGGTTCAGAGCAATACTCTTCCCACTAGCTAAACTCCTAGAGCGATGCATTCATTCTCAACTTCTACAGTATGTCACAACCAATAATTTATGTACCAAATCCCAACACGGCTTCAGGCCTCATGGTGCAACTGCACTCCTCAGTTATATCAACACCATCAATTTAGAAATTAAGGTAAAATAAGATCTGACTTTCTCGATTTGTTAAAGGCCTTTGACTCAGTCTCTCAACAAACTACTAACCACTCTCACCAACCTTAATCTCATCCCCCTAGCCCTACACTGGCTCCAAAGCTTACCTAACAGGTCCTAAACGACCAATAAAATGCCTCCGGGATGTACCCCCCCCCCCCCCGTACTCCCAGTCACATTAGGAGTCTCTCAAGGCTCCATTCTTGGTCCACTTCAGTTTATTGGATTTATTATCAACCTTAATACCTCCACATCCCTAGCATCCACAATCCAAAATGCTGATGCCAATACACTTGTCACATCTACCATGCAACAGGTCATGTCTCTATCCAGGCTGAAATAAGCTAATCTTCACCACTTATCCCATATGCCTAAAACTATTCACTTAGACATCACCTCACAAGACTGCCCACCTATCCCTGCTCTAGCCACCTGCAATGTCCTTCTCTATCCCATTATTTATCTCCCCTCCTTTTCGTTACCCCAGTCCCATTCTCTCTACCTTTTACATATACTGCTTGGATACTACCAAAAAAAAATAAATAACTAGCCAACTCTACCTCTTTCCCCCAATAGCTAACTTTCACTCTCCTAACCACATGGCAATCACAATTAAATGTATATTACAGCTCAGATTCCCTTATATTGTCCCTCATACAAACAGATTAACTGTACTTATTTTTACATATTGATAGCACTTCCATACTAAGATTAGCTTTTCTCCCAGGCCTCCACTGAAAATGGGTTCTATCCCAGTCAGGCTATCCAGTAAACAAATGTAAAATAAGTAAAATAATACTGGTACAACCACAGCTCCTCACCCACAAATCCTCTTAGAACAAGACGTTGCTGCACAGAAGTAAAACTGGTACAACCACAACCCCTCCCCCATCCTCTTAGCACAAAAACTCTGCACAAAACCAAAAATAAAACTGGTACAACCACATCCCTCACCCCCCCCTCTTAGCACAAAAGATATGCACAGAAAAGTAATACAATTACCCACCCCCCCACAAAAAATAAAGTTTAAACTAAACTCAAAAACTTTTATGCTTTCTACACAAGTCTGCTTCCAATACTGTGCTCCCTCTTCACGACTGAAGGCTCACCTGCTCTGCTTGCTTTCCTCAGACCATTGCAGTCTTTTAAATTCCTCTTAAAAGGACAGTTTTTCAGACCTTTTGATAACTTGCCCTTAGAGCATTTGAAAAAGGTATTTTCCAACAACCACGTCAATGATCGCTTCAAAGGCTTGAATCCGCCATTGCTCCATTCTCCGATGTAGTCCGTCCTCATGCTGGTCCAAACCCTGCTCGATCTCCACAATTTGCTGGCAAGGAAAACTCCTCTGTTTAAAAAAAAAAAAAAAAAAAGAGAGAGAAGTGATCCTTGTTACTCTCAAGTGCCTTTTTAAAGGCAGTTTATACAGCAAGTGCTTTGCAAGGACCAATCAGGTCTTTGCTTCATCACTTCCTAGTTTAAAAAAGAAATAAAAAGAACTTAGTTCCCAGGCTGCTGCAGCCAATCAGATCCCTTGTTTCACTGAATGGACCTGATTGAGTGCAGCTTGACAACAAATCAAAAAAAAAAAAAAAAAAAAAAAAAAAAACACCCAGAAACACAGTTCCGATTTTCACGGTGACGTCGGGGAACTGTGCGGACATCCATGAGGAGCCGAGCCGAGGACACAATGGTTGGAGCAACCCCCATGGCTGCTGGATGGGGGCACTCATTTGCGAGGCGGTAATCTGGGGGCTCACAGAGGGTTTCATGAGTGCGTAACTCTGGCTATGGAAGGACAACTCCCTATACTGGGTGTTCCTAGCATGGCAAAGTCCCCCTACAAAAATGATTTAAAGTTGTAAGACAAATTTTAAAATTTGATGTTTAGGAGCTGCAGTTGTAATTAATTTTTCAGAGTTTCAGGAATCACTCTTTTTCAAGGCTCATCTTTGTAATATAGAGCCAACTGCTAGGATGGTAGCTGTAAAAGCTATGGGTTTCAGGGGCGAACTTTACTAGGTGTGTAGGAGACTTGCTGTGCACCCAACGCTTTGAGACATTTTACTATATGTACCCTGAATATTTTCAAGGAAGAAAAATGTTTAAATGTACAATGGGCTGCATACATGTTGGCAGTCTTTATTCCCTTCTGCAAATAATTATTTTCTGTCATGTGAAACTTCCACTGGTGATTCGGTTTAAACTACAGCAGCCCAGTTGCTGTTTGACGCCATGATCGCAGCAGTAATTTCACACTGTACCATTTCTGAACACTTAAGCAAACCAATCTTTCAGCACTTTTCCATACAAAATTTAGTGATTTAAATTGAATGTGGCAGAGATTCATAGAGAATAATGGAGTAACACAGCCTCTCCTTCTCATGTAGTCTGGATTGCATTGCTCCACTACAATGTAATTAATGGTCACGGCATTCATTTTTGAGCTGCATGCAATTATTGAATTTGCAATAGAATTAATCTGTCACCAGAGCAGTAATGCCCTACCACTGCAGTCTAGTAAGTAGCACAAGTACTATGAGACTTTACACAGGTGCACACTTCCACTTGCCACAGACAGGCACACGTGTATGTGTGCATACAGAGACAACTGCAAACACACAATGTATGACATATACACATGCCTTGCATACTGTTTATATACCAATGCTTCTCTCAGATAGGGGAGATTAAGTGCATCAGAGTTGTAATAAGACAAAGCTCAACTCTACTTAGTTTCCAGTATCTGATACTACAGAACTACAGATCGCGCATAGTCATACACCCCTGCACAAATAGTTGGACACTTGCACACCTGCACAGAAAGGAACAGTCCTTGACATTTACCCCCCCCCCCGACATAAATGTACACTTCCAGTTAGTCTTTCTCTTTCTGACACACAAATACACACGCACACACTGCACCACTTATCCATATTTGTAATCTGAGCCGGGTGGGGCTACTCAACTTCAACCTGCTTATAGGTTCATAGGTAGGTGCTAGGCTAGCTTCCCTTGTGGGGCATTTTAAGCCTAGCCCTTTGGTTATATATTGGCCTTTTCTCGTCCCATAGTCAAAGCATTTAGAGCTGCCTCTGTCCATTAGTAGTACAGGGGGCCGTCCTGGGTAAATTGTTTACCATCTGTAAATGAAGTTGCTTGTGAAATGGACAGAGATAAACTTTGTTTTATGTGGATGGGGAGCATGTTCCATAGCAGTGGTATCCTCTGAAATGTAGCTGACCGTCCAAACTTTTCTGGTGATGCGCAAGAGGTTTAAATCCCAAGACCGAGTATTTTGGATGCCGTCTGGCTTGCTGATGTACATCCATCAGTAATGGGTTGGAGGATGCCTTGAATGACTGACAGATAACCTCTTAGCAGTCTGTAGGATACAGAATATAGTGACTCAGCTTTGAATCGGTCTATGCAAGACCTGTTAATTAGAGCTTGTATCCTTTTAATAAGGTATCTCTGTGGGTGTTCCAGTTGTTGCATGTGTCTGGACAGATGTAGGCCAAAGAGGGCATTATATTCAATGAATACCCTAATGAAGGTCGAGTAAGGGGGGGGGGGGCAATGACATCTCTACATCTAGATAGATCCTTTTGTTTATAAGCTGTTTAATAGAGAAGGACTTCATTACAACAATAGACAGATGTTGGTCAGTTATCTCACTACCCACATGTTCCCACATGCCAACATCTGGGTCAGCACTTAGCGGAATGTTGTCAGTGTGGTAGTCCCCTGACTTCCCAAAGGATATAGTATTGCTTTTTTTGGCATTTAGTTTTAGACCATGATTTTGACCGCCTTTATTTCAGACAAGCCTTCCCGATGGCTGGCCAAGTCATCTGGGGATTCGGTGACTGCTGCTAGCTTAAGTCACCTGCAAATTTAGTCAACCAGAGCCCTTTCATTTTGGCTTTTACTTCAAAAAATATGCCAAGCCCTGGTGATGGGTTTCTCTGTGGAGGTAATTTTTCCTTTTTTAATTATCTACGTCCTGTTTGTTAGCTAGCGGTTAACAGAGATTTATTCCCAGTTTATTTAGCTTTTCTAGTATGCCTGATTGGGGTACTGTCAAATGTTTTGGCCAGGTCGAGGTATGTGGCATGTATCACTTTGTCTTTATCAATTGCTTTGGTGACCTTTTCAAAAGAATCCACCAGATTAAATGCTTAATTTGTCCCACTCATATTACAGTTGCAGTTTAAGTCATAGATGCATGCCCCTACTCAGTTTGTATGTCATTGAACCACCTTATTGTACAAGACTCTCTGCAGAGCAGTACAGTGGTAATCACTAGGGACTACATACCATAGGCACACCCACAGACTGCTGCATTTGCTTTTGGCTCTCAAAACCTCACTGCTCAGTAGAGTAGAGCTGCATTTAATGCACAGTGATAACTTTTTGTACTGGGCATGCAAGCAAAGCCTCACAGTTTGCTTTATGTATTGTGAAACCTTTGAGTACCAGTCTCTCTCTCCATAGGTAAGTATGAAAAACAGGCCTGTGTTATGTAAAGTTTGTTGCTGTCTGGTGATATTTCTGAAGGTGTGAATTATTTGCACTCAAAAGCTTTAAGAATGAAGTTCATGGTAGATGTGCATTCCAGGAACATGTGTTTATGTGCTCACATTTGTCTCGATCTCCTAAATTCATAGGTATTTCTAGGTTATTGATCTATGAGGATCTTAAGCCTAGCCTTGCATTCCCATGGTAGCTTTCAGCCCTTCTATTTTGCATGGAGATGACCCAGAAAAAGGCCGAACAAGGATATGTTGATTCATTTACATGTTTCCCATATTTGTGAGGGACAGGGGTGATAAAACCACTGATGAATTTGTAGTTACACATCCATTCATTAAAATTGCATTTGAATAGTGTAAGAGAAGTACTTTGCTGTATGTAGAATGGAAGATGGTTCCACAGAAGTGATGTTCTGTTTGATACAAACCCAGCAGCATAGCTAGGGTGGGGGTGAGAAGGGCAACTGCCCTGGGCACAATGCTGAGGGAGGGGTGCCATTAGTGGATCCCGATCTCGCTAATGCAGTAGCGGCAAAAATAAAATAAAAAATTAAATTAAATTCTGAGCGTTGTAGCACTTCCTGCAGGCAGAGTTAAAACTGTAGCAACTAGTTGCTATATTCATAGGAAGCAGTTTGCTACAGTATAAAAAAATATATATTTTTTAATAATGTGTTAGATGGTTAGGTTATGGAGAAGGGCACAGAAATGTGACCTGAATAGCTGGGGCAGGAAGGAGGGGGAATTGTGTTGCGTCTGGCCACCAGGTTGGTGTGCTGTAGAAGTAATGTCCATTTTTTTTATTATTACTGCTTTTCAATAGAAAAGCTGTGAAGGGGGTGTGTGTATCTCACTGTAGTTTGAGATTAGCTTGACACAGTAAAGTGCTTTTTGTTTACCTTTGAGGGAGGTAGGACACTGGTTCATGATACTGCCACTAGCTGCTGGTTGAGCCAGCCATGCTTCTATACAAGCTTATCCAAACAACATGTTTTATTTAGTTTGCAAAAGACTTGAGATCCCTTGAGTAGGTGTTTGACACCATGGACTTACGAATGCATGATAGGTCTGTCAGTATGTATGCTACTGAGAAGAGGGACAAAACTTTGAAATGATCTGCATAGTTTTAGTCCCTTGATTTTTTTTTGGTAAAATTGTGGCTTTTACTGTTGTGACTACTGTTTGGAGGGGTACATACAAAAAGGGGCATTATACTCGAATGTTTGAGTGCCGAATACAGTGGAACAATTTCATCCCTAGATATGGATACAGTACCTTTATAAGCAAGCTGTACAATACAAAAAGGAATCTGATGATGATAATCATTCATTCCTTACTGATAGGTGTCTGTTCTGTCTTTAGAACTGAGTCAGCCTTGTAACAAGCTTGCACCAGCCAAAAAACTCTCAGGCTAAGCTTTACCCTTAGTGTCTCTCTCCTATTATCTCCGATCTCATTTGCTGTGTAGTTGTCAAGACGTGTCAAGCTAGCTCCCAGCTAAGTGATTTAGAACTTTTTACTATTAAAACCTCTTTTGATAGCATTTCCTTACTAATCTTATAATATTTTACTTCATTAGTTGCTAGTCTCCATACCTGTTTTGAGTCCACTTTTTCTTAACAATTTTGGGTATTCTTAGTACCATCGCTGGTACAGGCCTTTCTTCTTCTACTCTCTGAGGTAATTTTTAATACCATTGTTGGTATTCTCTTTTCCCACTTTTTCTCCTTTTTGTCTGTCTAGATGCCTGTTCAAAAAAAAAAAGAAAAAAAAAGCTCTCTAGATTTTTCAGCTTTGAGAATTTTTGTGTGTGTCTAACTTATTTAGTGTGACACTACTCTTGGATGGCCCTACTCTGCTATATCAGAAAAGAAAGGAACGGCAGGATTTAAACAATGCGACCATTGTGGTCTTAAATTACCAATTTAAGACACCTATATCTCTTGTGTTTACTGCCTAGGTGTTCCTCACTTATCTGTACAACCGCAGTGTGAAATTTGGGAAAGATTTAGTGCAAGCACGTTAAACAAGAGGAAAAACAATTTAATCCTCAAGGGTCTTCTAAAAACACCTTTTTCGGAGGCTCTTTCTGGGTCAGAGGGTTTACCTCCTCCCAAGAAAGTACACAAACGAAGGAGCCATTCCTTTCCTTCCTCACCTCATGGCACTGACTCTAAGTCTTTGGAACCCAAGGCAAAAATTGACACCAACAACCTTAGCCAGCAGGGCCTCAACCCCCTTCCATGGTGCCATCCTTCGGTTCCAGCACCTCAACTATCCAGCTTGGTACCAACTACGGTACCGATATTGAGTGCTGTACCACCCATGCCTTTAGTTACTACTTCAGCTCCAATCTCCCTTTCGGCACCAAAAACAGATGTTCTTCGTGTTTCACTGTTGCAGTCATCACTTTTGGGTTATCTGCTTGCAGAAGCCCTCAGTCAGCCAGATTATCAAAGTCTTGGGTCCTGCGTCAGTTGCTGTCTCATCTTCCATGACTTCAGGCAGTCAGGGGTATAAAGCATGCAGCTGACGCCATTACATCAGTCTTACTTGCCGTGCCCAAAGCAGAAGCAGTTCACAAGTGCCGGTTGGCTGCCATCCGAAATTTTAGTTTTCGAGTTTCAGAATCGAAGTCTTCAACTAAAGCTAAGTACCCCGTTGGGAAACTTTTTCTTGCTCTAAACTGATGTCAGTAAAAGTCAATTGTATTTCTTGTGGAAAGCAAATAACTCAAAGATTTTCATTCTCATTGTATTCCTTGCCTAGGCACTGACCACGACGTACCTCACTGTCAGTTTTGTGCCTTATTTAAACAATGAACTATTCGTCGTCAGTATATTTACGCTTGTAAATATTTTGGTACTCTGTTCAATTATCCAGATATGGCTTCCGTAAACCACCCTACTACCGACATTCTGAAAAAATGCAAAGATAAAGACAGAGACAGGCCACCTAGGTCCAAAGCTGCTGACACTTCTCCGAAGCTAGTCGCCAGTTCGCTGGTACTCAGTGAGGCGCTTTCACAGCCCCTGATACCCGCTACTTCAGATTTGCAGGCCTCTACTGAGACCCATTCGGAGTCCAGTATGCTGCGAGATGCTTCAACTGTGGAACCTGCAGGGTGTCTCTACCATGGATGGGTCCAGAGCCACTGTGCAGGCACCGACTTCTGAGGGTGTATTCAGGCCGACTGACTTGCATGTTAAACCGACGCCATCTTCTTCTTCAAGGCCTAAAACTCGATCCATGCCTAGAAAACTGACGCCCAGACCGCATGGTCACGCCTCTGCCTAAAAAAAACAAATAAGAATGGCTCAAGACCTTATTACTTTAATCAGGGGAAGCCAGCCTTCCCCCCCTAAGAGACCTAGGACTGAATTTGATTATGATTCTTCTGATCAGGATTCCGAAATTTCTGTTTCTTCTGATGACCAAGATTTACCCTTATCTACTTATGAGGATTCTGATGCAGAGGACTCTATTCCCTCTGCTTTCCCTCCAGAGGATTTCTCTTTTGGTGAAACCTTGCATACTCTTAGGGAGCATTTTTGCTGGGAAAAGAGGCTTAGGGATTTCTTACTCCTGCCCCAATACAGGCCTTTAGCTACCCCCCCCCCCCCCCCGGTACTGGACATTGTTGATTATGCCTTTACGGAGTCTAGCTTGGCCCCTGACTCTCTACCTCCTCCCAGAAAAGCAGATATATATTACAGGGTTCCTGACTCTCACAAGTTCCTCTTTAAAAATCCTACTGCAGATCCTGAGACCATTTCACAGGGACCCAAGAGCATACTACTGCCAAAAATCCTACCCCCTCTGATAGAGATTCCATGGCGCTGGATAGATGGGGTAAGAAGGTATACTGTTCTGCAACCTTGGCCATTAGGGCTTTAAATTGCCAGTTTCATATGTTAAAGTATCAGCAGCATATTATTGGATTGCTTAAACAGAAAATGTTATTGATTCCTGACTGTGCTGAAAATAAGGATTTACAGGATTTAATGCTTTATGCTGAACAGGTTAGAAAGCATACTTTGCAGTGTGGTTTTGATTCGCTAGAGGCATCTTGCAGGGCTGCTGTTACTGGGTCTGTACTTAGAAGGCATGCTTGGCTTAAGGAGCAATCTTTGCCAGATCATGTTAAAGCTAAATTGTTGGATGCTCCCTTAAACCAGGACCACCTGTTTGGCAACAAAGCAGTAGTAGTACTTAAAAAGATGGAGGAAAAAGCTAAATCTATGCAAACTGTTAAAAGATTTCCTGCAAGTGCAGCCTCCAAGATTTAGTAGGCATTGGCCCTCTAAGAATTGGACCTTTCCTGCCTGTTCCAGGCCTTCTCAGTCCAAACTCAGAACCAGCAGAACACTCGGGCTTCAGTCCCAAGGTACGCACAGGACTAAGTGGTGGGGGGCTCGCACTTCCAAAGGCGGGGAGTAGTAAGACTCTCCCCTTATGGTAAATTGTCTCAATGACTTAACTTTAAAACTTCCAAGCCCTTCTCAACTGACTGCTCCTTTAGGGGGAAAGATGTGGGTTTTAAATGTAGTTTCCCAAGGATACAGATTCCACTTCCACACTTTACCAACCCCAAACGGTTGGCCAGATCTACCCCTAAATCTGTGGCCAGAGGCTCAAAAGCAAGTGTTCTCTGTCAAGTATAAGGGCTATTCAAACTGTCCCAGAAGAGGAAAAGGGGCAAGGATTCTACTCAAGACTTTTTCTGGTGCCCAGAAAAGACGACAACTGGCGTCTTGTCCTGGATCTTTCTATCCTAAACACTTTTGCTGATCCCAAAATTCAAGATGCTGACTGTTCACCAGTTGTTTCCTATGCTAGGCAAGGATGCTTGGTTGGCAACACTGGATTTAAAGGAAGCCTACCTGCACATCCCAATCAGGGAATCTTGCAGAAGATACCTACGCTTCAAAGCAGGCTTCATGCACTATCAGTTATCTGCACTGCCCTTTGTCTTATCTACTGCACCCAGGGTATTCACAAAGTGCCTAGCTCCAGTCATTGCATTTTGCAGGCAAAGAAATATTCAAATATACCCATACCTGGAAGATTGTCTAATTCAGGCAGAAAGCCAGGACATACTATTGAATCATCTGTCGTTTGTACAAAAAGTGCTAACTTCTCTGGGATACACCATAAAGGAAAAGAAATCACATCTGGTACCCTGCCAACAAATTGTATTCCTGGGAACAAGCTTGAACACAACTTCCCAGATGGCTTTCCTCACACCAGGGAAACAAATTAATTTGACAGCTCACTTCAAACTAATGACCACAAAGACCCTGCTATCTGCAAGACAAATACTGCAGGCCTCGGGGTTCGTGGCCTCTTGCATTCTCCTAATTCCATATGCAAGACTGCATATGAGGAAACTACAGTGATATCTAAAAAGCCTGTGGTGTCAACATTCTCAATCTAGAAGCAATGATTCCTATCATACTTTGCCTACAGATAAAGTTCCTTTGGTGGGCAAAGGGCTGCCACCAAAACAAGGGACTGCCATTCACTCTACCCCCTGCTGCCCTAACAGATGCATCAGACTATGCATGGGGGGCTCATTGGGAGGTGCATTCGGGCAAATGGAACCCAAGACAAATGCACCTGTATGTAAATCAAAAAGAAATGTTAGCTGTACAGAATGCTCTGACTGCCTTCAAGAACCACATTCTTCCAGGACAGTTAATGGTAAAGACGGGGACAACACCACTGTTATGTGGTACATAATCAGTCTGAAGAAGGTGGAATATTTTTACCACTGAAAGCGCTTACCATATTAAAGTTTTTAGTTGCTTTAGCATTACGTTGCTCGTATTTGCTTATTTCAGCTTTCTCCTACCATTCAACTCGTTTTTCTTTTGATTTTTAGTAGTTTTTTGGTTTTCTTGTTTCTTTGTAGGAAAGCTAAATACACTGTCAGACGATCTAAGCAGAAATCTAATGGACCCACACGAGTAGAAACTGGAACCAAAGAAATTAAACATGTTGTTAATCAAATGGGGGAGCCCAGAAAGAGACCTGTTTGCCTCCCCCAGAACTACCAATTGGACAAATTCTGCACAAGGACTCCCCACAAACAAGCTTGGTAAGTGGATGCCCTGTCCTTCACCTGGAAAAATGTCAGTTTATACCTTTCCTCCTCTGCCTCTCCTCTCCACTCCAAGGTACTACTAAAGATCAAACAGTACAAACCAAGGACGATACTGATTGCACCAGACTGGCCACACCAACACTGTTACCCCCTGTTGTGCAGTGTGTCACTGCTGGCACCTGCCTCAGACCCCTACCCTGCTGTCCCAGCAGAAGGGCCAGATTCTGCACCCCTCAGCTTTAAACCCTGAACCTGGCAGCCTGGCTAATTACCTGATCTCTCCGTTACCATCTCTCAGTAAACAAGTGTTGGATGCCATTCTGGAGGCAAGGAGGCCTAGTACTAGAAAATCTTATGCTGACAAATGGAAAAGATTCTGTTCCTGGAACCAAACTCTGGGGATGAGCACAGTAGCGCCTAATTGACCTCAGATTCCTCAATACTTAACTGAGATACTTCACAAGGGCCTTTCTTTTTCCTCCATCAAAATTCATGCCTCAGCCATTTCAGCTCATTACAACACAGAACCACCCCTCTTCTCTCATCCACTGCTCAAGCAGCCCCTCAGAGGGGCCCAAAACGTACGACCTCCCGGAGAGCCCCTACTCCAGCCTGGGACCTTAACTTTGTATTGGAAAAACTTACTCTACTTCCTTTTGAGCCAGCTGCAAATGCAGACTTGAAATTACTTTCTTGGAAAACAGCCTTCCTTTTAGCCATCACTTCAGCAAGAAGGGTGTCTGAATTACAAGCCCTTATGGTAGTGGAGCCTTTCATCATCTTTCATGTGGACAGGGTGACCCTCAGGATCCCTCCTTCATGCCCAAGGTAGTATCCAGTGTGGCTCTTAATCAGTCCATTCATTTGCTGACCTTCTTTTCCAATCCACAGAACAAAGGGGAACGGATACTGCACTCCTTAGATGTGCACAGACAGCTTAGATTTTACTTGGACAGGACTAAACCTCTCAGGAAATCTGAAAAGCAGAGGGGAAGGCCATTTCAAAGCAAACCATTTGTAAATGGATAGGCCATTGCATTCATTTCTGCTATAAGCACCATGGAAAACATATCCCACAGGGGATAAGACCACACTCAACCAGGGCTGCATCTACCTGTACAGCCTTTCTCAGAGGTGGCCCTACCAGGGGCATCCTAGAAGCTGCTACCTAGAGTTCTGTACATACTTTTACCAAGCATTACCATTTACCAATTTTCTCTAAATCCAGAGCTGGTTTTGCCACTGCAGTCTTGCAGGGTCTTATAGCTGGCCCCTAATGCTATCTAAATTCTTTCTCCCATCCTTAGCTTTGGGAATCTACCCAAATGTGATGACTGCAACAGTGAAACACGAAGAGCATAGTACAGTTGTGTACACTTAACATAAATGTAGATGTTAGTGTATTCACTATTGCAGTCCTGCTTACTCTCCCTCCAGCCCCCTGATTTCTTTTGGCTATACCTCTGTTCCTGTTTACTATGCTTAAAAGCTTTTTGGTATATTTGCTTTTTTGTTGGAGGTATAACCTTGTATATATAATTAATTGCTTCCCATTAGGGTGGCACCTTTCATCTGGGGCAAGAAAAACTGATGTAATGGCATCGGCTGCATGCTTTATACCCCTGACTACCTGACGTCATGGAAGATGAGACAGCAACTGACGCAGGACCCAAGAGTTTGATAATCAGGCTGACTGAGAGCTACTGCAAGCAGTTAACCCATATGTGATTACTGCAACAGTGAATACACTGTAACATCTACATTTATGGTAAGTGTACACAACTGTACTTTCTCCCTACACCAGTCACTTCCCCCCCCCCTTCCCCTGTACATCTTACTGGTCATGAGACCACTGTGTCGAAAGGGGAAACAGTCCCTCGGACCCAATATTCCCCCACGGCAGACCTCTTCTTTGGTCAACAATGTAGGCTTTTCTTGTAGAGGCATGACTCTCTTTGTTGGGGGTATCAACCCGCTCCTTCAGTAGCCTCATGGAATTTGACGTGGTGAGACACTTGTGGATCAGCTTCTGGCGGCCAGAGGAATCAGAATCCCTGTCAAATCCTCCCTCCCATCCAGAGCCGAGGGTTTTTCTCCACAGACTGCAACATATACTCCTCCTTAGACCTTGGAGGTATCGAAGCCCCTGACACTGATGCTTATCCCCGTTCCAGCTTATTCAGTTCCACTGGCAGACATCGCCATAGTTTTGGAGCCGACCCTTTGGCCATCGGCTCATTCGAAGCAGAGCCATCCTCTGGATCATGACTGGGCTTTCAGCACCTTGAACCCCTAGTGCGGTGCCTATTTTTTCTATGGGGCCATCCACTACGGTTACGGTGGTCTTGGTAGTGCCAAGTCCTGTTGGGGCTCCTTCCCTGGGAGTGGCTTGTTGGAGCGGGGTGTGACTCTAGTTCCAAGACTGGCCTCCTTTGTTCAGGGCTCCCATCCCTCTTCGGGTGGGTCAGCTTTTCAGGTGAGGGAGACTACCTTTGCCTCCTCAGGCACACCGATGGTTCCATCCGCGTCAGTGACAAATACATTTACCCCCTCTGGTCTGCAGCTGATACAGTCCACCACATTGGGACGTTGAGCACAAGAACCTCAAGATACCCTACCATAGGGCAACCTCTCATCAGAGTCCTCTTCGGACGTCCCTGCTGAGGTGATACTCGTAAAAGATTGTGCAAGAGGAAGCATGTGGACTCCCCTAAAGAGTTCCTCACAAAAGATATGGACTCAGATGAAGGGGAGGGGTCCCCATGGTCACCCCCTGAGGATGTCTCCTTTGGAGATGTACTGGAAATTTTAAAACTGGGAGGCTAGAAGCCCACCAACCTCTCCTATGAGGAGTCCATATTCTTGCAGGCTTTTTGTGCTCAACCCTCTACTTCTTGGGTGACCCCCGCCTGCAGACTAGTCATGCAGCGCACATGGAAAAGTTTTGATACTGTTGAACCAATCTCCTGGAGATCAGATAAAATTCTGTCCCTGCCGGAAGAAAGTACACACTAGTCTAAAGGCCTACCAGTAGACGCTGTGGCAGTGGTGATGGCCACCAAGATAAAGCTCACCGAGGAGAGCCATACTGTCCATCCTCCAAACAAGGAGTCTCAGGCGATGGGCAGGTTAGGTAAGTGGGTGTTTGCCTCATCTACCTTTGCCATTCGATTTTTGAATTATTTGGCACACCAGGCAACAGAGAGATCTGATCTCAGAACTCTCTGGAACCTTAGCAGGACTGCAGGAGTAGTCTCTAACGAGATGCATGACAAAGTTGTTTGCAACCCTGGAATCTATATCCAACTTGTCCATGTGGGTAATCTCTCACACTACTGAAGGGGCGGCTAGAACAGTGGGTTCAGGTGTTGTCATGAGATGTCACACCTGGATGCGCCTTTGTGATTTTGCGGACCCTTTAACACTACAGTGGAAGCTTCTTCCCTCTTTAGCCCGAAAGTGAAAAACACGTTAGCCAGGTGTGAAAAGGACAGCAAGACCTTGTCTGCCGTGGGTGTATGTCCCCTCCTCCCAGCAATCCTACTCAAAAATTCTGAGGATGGAAAGATGTGGCACAAGAAGTACCAGGGTCTTTTCTGTGATGCACGTGGCGAGTTTAGTCCCCCCCCCCCAGGGCAGAGGGGGTAACTCTTCCGGAAGACACCCCTATAGAGACAGAGGGGGGTCTGTGTAAGCAGAGATCCAGAAATTCTTTCTCTGCACAGCCCTACTAGCACTCCTGAAGAGCGGCCCGATTGCTTACCTTTGGAAGCAGTCGGGGGACATTTCTCTCTGCACCAACTTGCTTGGTGAATGATAACCACAGATTCTTGGGTGCTGATAATTGCCAGAGGTTATCACATCCCTTTCAATACTTACCCAAAGCTGCTAAGGCACATTCCCGACATTCCACCCAGTCAAAGGAAAACAGCAACTCAAGAAATACAAAAGCTGCACTGAAAAAGTCATCCAAACAGTCCCACCAGACCAAATAGGATCCGGATTTTACTCAAGATTCTTTTTAGTGCCAAAAAAGATGGGACTGCAGGCCAGTCTTGGACCTCAGCATCCTAAACTAATTTGTTGTTCAAAATTCTGGATGGTCGCTGTTCAGGCTGTCCTACCCTTTTTGGGGAAAGACTATTGGATGTGCTCGATAGATCTTCAGGATGTGTATTACCACATAAAAATGGACAGACACTCTAGAAGATTCTGCCACTTCCAGCTGGGAGCCCATCATTACCCATTTTGAGCGCTGGCTTTTGGTCTCTCTATGGCCCACAGTGTGTTCACCAAATGCATGGCAGTGGTTAACAGCTCACTTGAGACTGCAAGGTTTTCGGGTATTTCCATATCTAGAAGATTGTCTCCTTACTGCCCCCACCAAGCGTCTATTGGTTGCAGCTCTACATTACACCCTACACCTAGCAAAATCCTTGGGGATGTCTATAAACGAGGAGAAATACACGTTAATTTTCTGTCAGATTTTGGAATTCATAGGGGTAGTTTTCAATACGCAATCCTGCCTGGTCTCCCCTCACTTCACAGACTGACAAGACTAACCTCCCAACAATGGGTGATACTCTCTCGAGACAAAGTTCCAGTTTGGGTAGTCCTCCAACTACTCGGATCAGTAGCAGCATCAATAGCAATAGTTCTGCTGGCAGGATTACACATGAGATTACTATAGTGGTTGCTACTAGCACAGTGGTCTCCCTCAATTCATTTGTTGTCCTTCCAAATCCGAGTAACGAATCATTGCAAACAAGATTTACTTTGGTGGATGAAGCCAGATGAAGTTTTATGGAGTCGTCCTCTCCCCCCCCCCCCCCCCCAGCCCAAGTTCATAATGACCACAGACGCTTCCCTAACTAGGTGTGTGAGGGGGGGGGGTCACTTCCAGGGACACAGTCCAAGGTACTTAGTTACTGGTGGAGGCAATTCTGCAGGTCAGTGTTCTGGACCTGAGGGCATTGCTTCTAGTGTTGCAGGCATTCCACTCTGCTCTTCCGTCAGGGACAATTGCTATCCAGTCAGACAGCATGTCAGTGGTCTGGTATATCAACAGACAAGGGGAAACCAAGTACTACCTGTTGTGTCGAGAGGCCATAAGAATTTGGCAATGTGCGATTGCTTCCAACCACTTTCTCATATCAACACACATTCCAGGGGATTCCAACGTGACCGCAGACAAACTGAGCAGATGCATCCTCTTGCCTCATGAGTGGTCCCTTAATCCAACCATAGCGGCTAAGATTTTTGCCCGCTGGGGTCATCCTTGCTATGACGTATTCACCTCACCCACAAATGCAGGAGCTACATTGCCCTAATCCCCTGCTTGGGGTGCTCTAATACACGATTGGCCCACGGGACTTTGTTTTCCCGCCTCAGCCTCTGATTCCACACTTTATAAAAAGGGCCATTCGGTTGAGAAGCAGAGTAATACTCATTGCACAGTACTGGCCGACCCTTTCTTTGGCCTCGCCTAGTATGTCAACCATGGATTCTGGATCCAACTCCGGAATTGCTGTCACACCCGCAGGGGTTGATGCATCCAAACATACCCAGTCTCATGCTGACAGCTTGGTTTCTTCACTTACAGTAATTGCCAGGCGGAGTAACCTTTCCTTCCCCGTACACAATATCCTTCTGGCCTTACACAAACCATCCACCAGGAAAATGTATGTTAACAAGTGGAAGTGATTCCTTATTTGGTCTCGACAAAGAACTAGACCCCTGCTCAGCTCCAGTTACTGCTGTACTGGATTACTTGTCAAACCTTCATGTGGGGGTGTCAGCCTCCACTATTCATGTACACCTGGCTGGTATGTCAAATTTCCATGATGAATTCCAAGATACATCTTTAATTTCCCACGTCTTTGTAAAACCTTTTTGAAAGGGGGTCTTGCACATCAGACCATCCTTCAAAGAACTAGTCGAACCTTGGAGTTTGACATTAGTTTTACAATCCTTGACTCAATCTCCTTTCGAACCTGCTGCCACTTGTGATCCTGGAGGGTCCCTATTGATAGTCATCAACTCAGCAAGACGAATATCTGAACTCCAAGCCTTGTGCATAAAATGCCCTTACATGGTCTTTCATAAGGACAGAGTATCACTCCGGACTAATCCTTCTTTCCTGCCCAAAGTTATTTTGGATTTGACTATTAATCAGACAATTGGCCTACTGGTTTTCTTTCCAAACTTCTCAAATAAAGGAGAATACTGCCTTCCTCTATTGGTGTACATAGACACCTATGATTTTATCTAGATGGAACTAAATCAGTATGGAAATCTGACCAGTTATTCGTATGCTACTCAGGACCAAATTTGGGTAAATGTGTTTTTAAGGTAACTTTTATCTAAGTGGTTAAGAAATTGCATATGCTTCACCTACCAACATAAAACTCCTCTACCGGGTAAGGTCAAAGCACATTCAACCAGATTGGTGGCTACTTCTGTTGCCTTCCATTCAAGGGCTTCCATGGACGATATCTGTGCAGCTGCAACATGGGCTACTCCTCATACCTTTATCACTCATTAGAATTTGGGGAGAGCATCCTTTGCTTCAGTGGTACTCAGAAACATCCTTCCCATGGGGCCTCCCAAGACATAAAGTAGCTAGGGACTCTGTCCCATCAGTAAGCAATGAATGAAGAGTAATATCAGATAAAGAAGTTATGTTCTTACCATAACATTCCATCTGTCTTGTTTATCTTCATTCATTAAGTCCCACCTTCCTTCTTCCTTCAAAAGGCTTCTGGAGGTTCGGATTTGGTCCTAATCCTGTATTAGGGAATTTGCTCAGAAAAAAACTCTGCTTTCTTTCTTACGGGCAAACTTGATCTGAGGTAATAGGGAGAGAGACACTATGGGTAAGCATAGCTCAAGAGTTTTTGGCTGGCGCGAGCTTTGTTATAAGGCAGACTCAGTTCCAAGGACTGAACAGATACCCATCAGTAATGAATGAAGATCAACAACACAGATCAAATGTTTTGGTAAGAAAACTTTTGTTCAGTGTAACAATGGATACATGGATATCAAAGGACAGCTCTTTGCCAGCATAGGTTCCCAGATCCCTGTCTACAAATGACAGATTACCAATGGCTCTGGTAAATCCACCTCACATCCAGGAATCCTGTGTGTTACAAAGCGAGTCACAGGATGAATGAATACAAAAACTGCAACAGAGGTGAGGAGATAGCTGTCCCCAGCATTAAGGTAGAGGACTGACTTCACTTTTTATTTATGAAAAATAAAAATGGTGAGACAAATTGCAAGTTTACCACGAGCAAGAATAAACACTTCTTAGAGTCAAGCATCCCATGTCTTCTTTCTTCCCTTCCCTGCTAGCAAAATTGGTAGTACATCTCTTTGTATCTGTGGCAGCTTCCATAATTCTAGTTCCCTTAGCAAGGTACTGTATGAGGGTACTGCAGTGGTCAGTAAGAAGGCAGCCCTTGTCTGCACTGATGCAGATTACAAAGATTAGCAGGGAGCATTTAGCCTGGTGGTTCACTGTAGAAGATTCTTAGGGCCGCCCTTTTATTATTCCACCACCCACAGCCACAGTGACTGACACCTCCTAGCTGTGGGTGGGGGACTTTACTTGGGGAGGATGATCCAAGGCTCTTGGTCTAATTGGAGGTCAGTCTTCACATTAGAAAATGAGAGCAGTCCTGTTAGCACTGCAGATGTTTCAAGATGCTCTCCCTTCTGGGATAATCGTCATTCAGACAAGCAGAGGGGAACTAGATGCTATCCCCTATGTTGACAGGCTTCGAGAGTTCGGCAGTGGGCAATGTCTTCTAACCACGTCATTTTGGCAATGCATATCCTAGGGAGGTCCATTGTGCTAGCGGACAAACTGAGCAAGTCCATATTACAGCCTTGAGTGGTCTCTCACCCCTGTGGTGGAGGAAGCGATTTTCTGTGAATGGGGCCAGCCGTACTGCAGTCCCTTCACTTCCCATCTCAATTCCAAGTGCAGCAGGTACTTCACACTGATTGCCATCCTAGGAGGAGTCACAGAGAGCCTTAATGACTCGCGCCCTGGGCTCCTACACACGTTTCCGTGTACAATCCCTGCAGAAAGTATCTCACCAGAGGAGCAAAGTAATCCTCATTGCCTATTCTGGCCTCTACAAGTATGCCTTCCTTTCCTGTGCCTTCATCTAGTGCATCTCCCTTAAGTATTGAATCCAATGCAGAGTCTCCTTTCTCATCAGGGATGACTCACCTGAACATTTGGACCCTCAGATTAACTGCATGGTTTCCTCCACTTCAGTAATAGTTGGACAGCCTAGGTTTTCCTCTTCAGTTTGACACCGTCATATCCTCTCAGAAGGATTTTACTTGGAAGGTGTGTAAGAGCGAATGGAAGAGATTGTTGTTAGGCTGTCATTTTCAGCATCTGTTCCAGTTGTCCTAGACTTTCTTACTTCCATTTTTAACAGTGGATCTAGTTATTTTACTATAAAGGTCCACTTTGCATCCATCTTGAATTTTCATGAAGGAGATGGCCGTTATCCTTGGCATCATCTTGGTTATACAAAGCCTTTCTCAAAGGTACATTCTTTCTTTGATCCACTTTTAAGGATCTTTCTCTTCCTTGGGATTTAACTCTACTACTACTAACCCTGACTCACCTTCCCTCACTAAACCAGATGCCAAAGTGGACATAGTTTTGTGTTAGAAAACTTTCTGGTTGTGATCACATTGGCCAGACAGGTATCAGAACTCCAGGCTGTCCATTCTAAGCCACTGTACCTGAACTTTCACAAGGATAGGAGGTGTCTCCATACTAATCCTTCCTTTGTACCTAAGGTGGCTTTAGAAATGGCTCGAAATCAGTCCATCAACATTCCTGTTTTCTTTCCAAATGTTTCCAGCAAAGGGAAATGCATGCTGCACCCTTTGCAAGTTCTTAGAATCTAAGCTATCTCTACAGAACAAAAGACATCAGAAAATCAGACCCAACTATTAGTTTCCTTTCCCAAAGACAAAATGGGCAAATCAGTTTCAAAAGCAAGTCCGAGCTAAATGGCTCACTGACTGCATTTCTTTTGTCTATAAGAAAAATAGACAGACACTTCCTAAACCTCCTAAGGTGCCATTCAGCTAGATCTGTGGCCACATCCTCTGGTCTGGAGCTTCCGTAGATGACATTTGGTTTAATACTTGTACCGTCATTGCTCACTACAAATTGGACATTTTGTCAAGAAATAGGGCAGTGTTTTGCTCCTCTGTACTGTGGAATATTCTTTCTTGAAGACCACCTTGGGGGTTCTCTGGCTGGGGACTCTGCCCCATCAGTTGAAGAATGGTTGCAAAAGATAACATCGGATAGAAAAGTTATGTACTCACCATAATGTCTATGTTATCTGTTTTCATCCATCCTCAACCCTCCAGCCCCCTTCCTATTTGGAGTTTTTATTCCCTAGTCTTGCATGCCTGTTGATGAGCTGCAGTCCTTTATTTCTCCTTTGCTTCTTTTCCTTGCGGTCTGTCTGGGATTTTATTGCTAATTATACCATGCTGTTACTCACTATGGACAGTAATGTAGGCTGAATAGAGGGCAAACTCAGTCTGAGGTAATTCAACTAAACAGGAGGATTATTGATGAGGAGGAGCTCAAGCTACGGAGCCAAGTCTTTCTGAAGTTTCCAAATTCAGATCTGAGGTCAGATCAGGGACCCATCAGTTGAGGAAGGATGATAAAAAACACAGATGCATCGTTATGGTGAGTACATAACTTCATCTTCCCCTGCTATAGGATTTCTGCAATGACAGAGATGGCAAATAAGACAGATAAATTTTTTAGTGTAAGATGACAGAAACAGAAATTAATGCTCTAGAAATCCATCTATCCATTTTGTAAATCACATTTTCAGACAGCTGAGCAGGGTGTCCCAGCAATGGTCTCCACCTCACCATGTTGGATTCTAGGTGATCCAACAAACAGCTGGTAATTACTTAGTGTGTTGCGTCAGCCCCAGATCAACCTCTCTGTGGTGCATATCTGATCCTCCCAGGTGTGTTGTCTGGGAGGCAGCATCCCAAGGTTCCAGACCATAATGACTAATTCAGAACTGTTAACCCAAGTTAATTATTCCATTGGTAAAATACCCCTGAGAATCGACCCATTAGTAAAGGATCTGAACATATGCAGACAACTGTCTGGCATTTGACCAACATGTAGCTAAGGTAATAAGAAAATCATTCTATGCTGTCCAGCTTATAAGAAAAGGTGTAGCATCCAGGTCCAAGGAAAGTATAGTACCACTTCCTTATCAGACCGGTGTTTAAATACAATGCCACCTTTGGCATGTATCTAACCAGACACAACAGTTGGAACACCCACAAAGGTTTCTCGAAAAAATTCAGGGCATGAAAAGCATGTCCTACACTGACTGAATACAGAGAATGAGCCTTTAGACAGTCTCCTATAGGCTTCTAGCAGGGAATCTTTGCCTGGCTTACGGGGCTTCCTCAGACCCAGTCCTGATCTTTTTTACCAGTACAAAGCTAACAGCAGAAACACTGGATCCATGAATCTGAACTTCACTTGTGACTTAAAATGTGTTGGAACAACAGATATGTATCCTTAAGGATCCCTGCACTATGGACTAGGCTTCCCATCCATGTAAAACAGTCCTTCCCTGAGTCTATTCAAATGAAACCTTGACATTTGGATGGGAAATCTTGGATACCAATGGTCTGGCCCCATATCCGTTATGGACAAAGGCCTTCAATAAGAAAAGTACCATCTTAACTAACTTCCACCCTTACAAATCCTTAGTTAACTCCCTACTGACATGCACCCCTCCCTCCATATAGATGCCCGTGATACTGTGGACCCAAATGATTTGGGGTGCCCGGCTAAGTTTGGAAGGGTCCTAGTGGTAGTTATTCTAATTACCTATGAACCTGAAGGAGCAATGTTTGAGATGTTCCTGGCTTTCTAAGTTTCTAACTGTGATGGAATGAGACTCTGGCTATCTTATGAAGATACCACATTCCTGTTTCTTGTATCACACCCTTTTAACCTAGCTCTAAAGCACCTAATTATAGGAGAGGATGTTGATATTTCTGCCACCACAGCACTCGGACACCTGTCAGTCTGTGGAGCCTCCTCTGCTTTCATTTATGAACAAGATCATACATAAATTTTTTTGAGTAGCATTTTAACCAACACCTACAGAGAAGTCTCATTCAGGAGAGAGACGAGAATTAACATGGAATTGTTGATTTTCATCACAAGAGCTTCATATTCTGCATTGAACTGCACTAGTGCACACTGCCGGTAGTCATTCAAGGATAAGGAGCAGAGATGCAACCTGTCTGTCAAAACTGTACAGTTTCCAGATTTTGTCTATACTTTGACCTTTTATGAACATTTAAAAGACTGGGACAACATGCTCTAGGAAAAATCCTTTGCTCACTTTGAAAGTATTCGGCTTAAAGCTGAGAATGCACACAGCACACTCTGTTCAAATACAAGATGGCACAGTGTAGTGTTAAGGCTTAAATTTTAGGCCTCCAAGGAAGCTGTTTCAGATGAATGGTGTGGTATACCTTCTCCTGGTCCAAAAAGCACATGTAGATAGAATTTACCAATGCCCATGGCCTGTTCAACAATTCTCTGCTTCAAAACTGCAGATATTATTAGACAATAAAAGCAATCACCTAGCACACTTCCCATGTTCCTCTCATTGTATTGTGACCTTAGCATGGTGGATGAGTTTATGTATCCTTGGGATTGTCAGAGGTATGTTGCACGCACATTTATTGTTGACCAACCAGGAAGGAAGGTTGGTCGATTGAGCCTTTTCCTTAATGACCTTGCCCAACTTGACACCCTCAAGTAGTTCCTCAAAGCATGCATGTCATAAAGCATGCAAACCATAGTAAGAGTGAGTAGCCATCTGTGTAAAAACTATATGATGTAAGTTCCTTTATATCTTTAATGTTAATCTACAAGTTAAAGAATAAAAATCGCATCAAATAAAAGTGGTAAGAGAAGATATTGAGATGCTCACTATTCCCTACAGTCACTAATACTATGCAATGTTCACTAAGTCTGATTCCAATTTATATGCGTAAAAAGGGAAAAGAAGCTTTGGAAAGTGTAAGATGAGTGTGATCAACAGCAGTAATGAATTTCTTTGCATGGAGTAATTGGCATTGGAAGAAGGGTTCAAATGAAACTAGATTGATGTAGTTCCCAGTTCATGGAGGAAGAATGATGTCCTTCCATTTCACTGTTGCAGTATTTATTACATTAGGGATCCCCTGCCAAGGGTGGCTGGACGTCTGGCCAGTATACCAAAGTCTTGGGTTGCTTTAAGGAAAGCTGTATGTTGCATGTGTGCTGCTGACATAATGTAGGGCATAAAGGTGACATCCGGACATACCATCCTCAGAATTGCTTTGCCACCAGTCCGAACGCCATCTCCTGATTGTCTGAATGCCCATTCCGTTGCTGGTTCACCAAGCCGTTGCAGATAAGTGCCCCATTAGGATTCTTTTTTTACTTTATTTTATTGTTGCTTGTGGGGTTTCATGTCATCCAAGAAGGAGAAATGCCAATGTGGGAGACAGATTCCCCATAAAGACTATCACGAATAGTGTCTGTTTTTCCTTGGAGCCTCATATGACTATAGTCCTGTTCCTTCTGTCAGGCCTTTGTGCTTAAAACCTTTCGTAGTCAAGACTCTTAGTTGGCACATTACCCTGAAAAACCAGAGTCTTTAGCTTCTTGCGAAGGACCTGATGGAGGGAACTTCCCACTCTGTGGGACAGCCGACAGTGAAGAAGACCAAGATGCCTAGGTCGGAATCTTTGCTGTTTAACCTCCACCGGACAGGTGCCTCTCCTGAGGTGAGTGAATACCTGGAGGTTTGTTTGGCTTTATCTTTGGATTCCTGTGCCGCAACTGGGTTGGAGGCCAGCAGGGATTTGACTTTAAAGCACGTCTGAGGAGGCATTTCTGATGTCCGCTTTGGACATTCAGGGGGAAACCTGGCTGATCATCTCCAAGATGCCTAGGGTTGTTACTCAAATATTAGTCAGATAAGTCCCTACTACCATTATTGGATGCTGTGCTGGGGCAGAGCTTTCCAAAATTTGTAAGGCGGATGTCCCATTGAAGAAAAAGCAAAAGACCTAACTTACTACTCCTGCTCCTGATTTGCCACAGAGCAAATGGCAAGCCTTTACGCAGGGCTTGCCTTGATCCTTTTCTCCCCTAAAAATGCCCAGAGAACAGGATTCCTCTGAGCTGGATTCAAATGAGTAATCCCTTGCTTACTCTTCTCAGATTCCCTCTGCTTTGTACTGTGGATCAGAGAAAGAGGAATATACCAGTCCTGATACTCCCTTTGAAGAGATTTCCTTTGGGGACATGATCTCCTGGATTATTTAGCTCTTCAAATGAGATTGTGTTCAGGTCTCTGAGATGCAGAAAAAAATGTTGTGTTACTGCACATGGATTCTCCTAAATCTTCTGCTGCTCCTCCTATTTTCGTTGCCTTGTTGGATGCATTTTCCATTGCTTCTAAGGCTACAGACTTTTGGCCCCTGTTTCCAGGAAACCAGATAGTCTGTAGGGTGCCTGAGGACTGTAAATGTGCAGGTGTCGTACTGCTGATCCCTTGGTGGTGTATGTAGCTTCGGACAAGCCCTCTCAGTTGCTTCCTTCTCCAAAGTCACTGCCCTCTTTATGCAGGACAGTGGAAAGGCCAAGCAAGAAGGTTTATATCTGTTACCTTGGCTTTTAGGGCTGTTAATTACCAGACCCACATGTCCAGGTATTTGTTGGCTGTCCTATCCCAGGCCTATCAGGTTATTTCTGATCTTCCAGACTCTAAGGGTAAAACTTCTGTTCTTTCTCTGTTGGAGACTTCCTCTTAGGTGACTTGTCATTCCATCAAGTGTAGTTATGATGCAGGAGATGCTTCTTCTAAGGCTGCTACTTTTGCGTTGGTGATGAGGTATTCTTGACTTGGGTTTCAACCTTTGCTAGATATTGAAGCTAAGTTGATGGGTGCCCCTCTTGATAAACACTTGCTTTGCAAAGCTGCTGCTGCTATGTTAAAGTTCCTTCCGGATAAGAGAGGCTTTACAGGAACATAAACCTGTTTGTTTCCTCTGTGCTCTAAATTTTAGAGGAACTACCCCAATAAGCCAGCCTTTGTTCTCAGGCAATCTAGCTCTTCTAAGGGTAAAAATAGTGGCAAGCAGGCTCCTCCTGCTAAGACTACTCAGACTTGCATGCCTCAGAAGTCTCCTTTTCCAGATAAACCAGGTGCTGTTTGACTATCCTATTCTTCCCAGCCACTTTCCTCTTTCTCTTCGCCTCTCTTTCCCTGTTTGGTTACAGAATACTCGGGATTCCTGGGTCCTGTTAGCAGCGCACATTCTGGGGAAATCCAACGTGATAGCGGACAAGCTAAGTGGGCAATATTGCTCCCTCACAAGTGGTCTCTCAAAACAGGTTGCGGAGCTGATTTTCCGTAAATGGGGCCAGCCTTGCTGCGACCTCTTTGCCAGCCACATCAATTCAAAATGTAGAAGCTACTTTGCCCTAATACCACCTCCCGGTCATCCCCCGAGAGATGCACTTTTACACGATTGGCCCCCGGCTCTCATTTATGCATTTCCACCCTTCCCATTGATGCCCAGATTTTTACAGAAAGCAAAATTGCTGGGAAGGACTGTTATTCTCATAGCCCCCTACTGGCCTCGACAGATTTGGTTCCCGTTTCTCCACCATCATCTGTTGGAAGATCCATGGATCCTGGACCCAGTTCCGGACCTTCTGACGCCCCCTTCAGGGGACCTCCGTCCTTCACTGCAGTCCCTGAAACTGACTGCTTGGCTAATCCACTTTCCCTAATTGCCAGGCTTCATTCAATTTCAGAAGATACAGGACAAATTCTCTTGTCTTCTCACAAGCCATCTACCAGGAAATTATATGGCAGTAAATGGAAAAGGTTCTCAATTTGGGCCAACACACAGAAAATTGACCCTTTCCGAGCTCCGCTGTCATCTATTTTAGAATTCTTGACAAAGATTTTTAAGGAAGGGGCAGCAGCTGCTACAGCTCGCGTCCAGTTAGCTGTCATCTCAAATTTTTACCTTGGGATTGGTGGCTCAAATGTTATGGGACATAGATTATCTAAGACTTTTCTTAAAGGGTCACTCTCTCGTTACTGAAATTACATTTCTACCTCGGACCGAAGCAGAAAACAATGCCACCCACTTCGTTTTATCATCTCCCTGTTTGTGACATCAGTAATGATTTCTAACAGTCCCACCCACAGCACTAGATTTCTGCAAACCTGTATCCCAGTCCTCTTTTACTCCCCTGTGGAATAACACACTCAGCGGTTTGGTTCCCTGTTTCACATGGTGCTCCGAATGTCTTTCTGAATGGGTTTTTTTTTTTTTTTTTTTTGTGGGTAAAGCCCCCAAAATAGGGACACATTTGTATATAGTGTGCTTATAAATTTAGAATGTTGCTAGACTAAATTATGATACATTTTCTGAAGGATGTGTAGTCCAAAACTCAAATGCCGGTCATCAGTTAGTAAATTCGATCCGTACTGATTTGCCTTAAAAATCAGAAAACCACAGATTTTATGAGGAACAGACTCAAAATGTGAAACGAAAATCTAGACAATTGAGACTCATGCTCAGCTTTCCTGAGCCGATCTCACTGCTTGCCCAGTAAGATTAGAAGCTCCAGAGATGTTTTTGAAAAAAAAAATGTATAAAATGTTTCCCCAAATTGCCTGTGACAGTAGTGTAGCTAGGGTAGGTGGAGAGGGAAAAATACAGTCATCCAATGACGATCTTGCAATACCGGCTTTTAAAAGCCGGTATTAGATTTACAGTCAAACCTGAGCGCTTTTGCGCTCTGTGTGTGGTCCAAACTGTAGCACCTGCTGCTTGTTACATTGCAGCAAATAGTCTTCTACAGTTTACATGTAAGGAAAAAAAAACTTTTTTTTTTTCTGTACATGTAGTAATGAGATCTGTGCAGCAATTGATCGATAGCTCAGCCATTTGACTTGTACAAATCCCATTTCAAGTTGGTCCTAGGCAGTTCAGACAAGCTAGGGATGTCTCCTGTTGCTCATCACACCAACCTGAAGACTGGCATTTTGAGTACAAACCACAATACAGACAGTCCTAAAGCTGAACAAAACAGACTCCAACCTGTTCCACAGTGACTTTTTAAAATACTTTTCTGTTGGTTTATTGCAGTAGAGTAAGGCTATGAACGCTAGCAAGCTTCATCCTGTAGTGCTTGTTTTGATTTCTTCAGTACCAATTTGCCTATTTTGAGACTGTGATAAGTTAATTAGTGTGCCTGAGTGTGTCGGTCCAGTTAATAAGTAAATTAATTAAATGACAAGTGGGAAATCACAATATCCCAGACACTAATGTCTACTTTCTATTAGTCAGCTCCATCAAGATGTTTGATGTTTAAGCCTAAATTAAATCTTGTTCTTACTCTACAGTCCGTTACATATTGTGGAATGCATTTGAGTCTTGTATTATAATTGTGATTATACTAAGGCGTACAGCTTCTTAATGCAGTAACCCTTCAGGTTTTTTTGATTACCTTTGCTCATCACATTCCTCAAGTGACATTAACATAGACTCACTAGACTGCAAAATGTTTATGCCATCCACTTCTTAATGGGATGGAAGACTTTTTTTTAGTTCAGTTGTAATGCATTAACCCTGTGTTTTTCAAACATAATCCAATCTAAACAGATATGCTGTGTTTTTGTCAGTTAAGACATTAATTGCTATCATATAGCTGTTTTTCTTATTTATATACATATTCTGCGATAGTTAAAAGATGCTTCCAAAGCATTTAAATCTTGTGTGCTGCAGAAGGGTTTAGGTTAAAGAATTAATTGTACAATTGATCGATAGCTCAGCCATTTGACTTGCCTTTATAAATCAGGTTGTTTCAGAGCATGTATATCCTCATCTTTTCAAGAATGTCTTTCATTTATAATCCAATAAAGACTACAGCAGCTTCTGTCCTCATTGACGGAGCCACATCATGTAATGAGTTTTGAAGGGGTCGTACCTTTACATTGGGAGTTTCTAGAGGAATAAAAGGTGTAATTCTTCTGGGCAAGGAAATCATGAAGAGTGTGATCATTTTCTAATACGGTATATCAAAGTAATAATATGACATGAACCATTTAAAACTTCCGATACTCTTGTCACTTCCATTTTTTTCATAAATATTAAAATTATAGCAATTTTTTCTATAGAATATATTATGCCTCTCATCAGTTTTACTTTAATCTTCATTCATCTAATTTTATAGATTTTCCATCATGCATAATCACTTTTCTCTACTGTCGGCCTTTTTTCTTCCTGATACAGTTCTTATTCTTTGCAGAGAACTACACTGGAATGACAAATCTTGAGCTCCATTTTTTTCTTGACTGTATGCATCCACTCATATAGCAGCATCTTTTGCTTTTCAGAGGACTTGGTATTCCCTCAGGGTTCTACTCTTCAAGCACTTATAAATTGAATGTGTCCTAACAGTCACTGTTTCTAAGAATAAGCTGCTTTAGTACGGGTCTATATTATATCATCGAACGCTTAAAAAAGCGAACGCTGATTGATCGGCCTAATTTAAGTGAAAGCTTACAATCTCGAACTGTCAGATCAGCGATTTTTTTCCCAGGGAAAAAAATTGCTGATCCAAAACACATACACACAACACAAGCATACCAAACAGAAATCCACACACATGCACCTAAAATCTGATACCTAACCCTACACTAAACTATGCACACACCCACTAACTACCCACTTACCTTAACCCAAACCCTAACCCTAAGGTCCGTCACTATCGCACACTCACCTCACCCGCTCACTAACCCTAACTCACTTAAATCCGCCCTAACCCTCATGTCCACTCAATCGCACACACCTAACCGGAGTCCTAACCCTAACTCACCTAAATCACCCTAACACTCACATCCACACAATCGCATACTTGCCTGAATACGACCGGTAACTTTCCACCATAACACTGAAAATACCGAAGCAACAGAAACGGACAACCAAATTCTTTCCCTAGGAAAAAATTTGAGTTTCTGCTGCTTCGATATTTTGCAGTTTCGCGAAAATAAGTTCAATCAACCAGCGTTTGCTTTTTTAAGCTTTCGGGGATATAATATAGACCCTTTAGTACAGTATATAGCTTGTTTTCTTTGAAATTAATTGTCAGTTATGTCATACTGTGAGAATTACTATATAACTATAAAATCCGTACAATCCCTGCTGTCATCCTTGAGGCTACCATAGTATGTTTTTTTCATATTTTACTACTTATTCAAGTCATACATTTAGTATAAACTGCAAAGCTATGTCTGCTAAAAGTACCTGTTAATTCTTAGGGTCATAGGAGGTACTAGGCTATTGGCCCTGAGGCCCTCATAAGCCTAGCCAAGATTTTAGCCCATGTTTAGACAAATCAGCACCCATTGCCCCTGTCCAGAAAGGATGTGGGTGGAATCTCAAGGGTATATTTTCTGTTTCCCATCCAGTTATCCAGGTTGCGCGTTAAAAGGGGTAAAGTACTCTGCTTGATGTGGAGAGGGAGTCTATTCCATAGATGAGGGAGTATCTGGGACAGAAATCTGTCCTGCCAACAAGTCTTGTTGATGTCACAGAACAGGTTGAGGCCGCATGTGCGGGTTACTTGAGTGGAGCTTGACTTGCGGATTGAACCTCTCATCTGTACAGCTTTTTGCAGAATGTTCACATTTTTGCCTAATAATTTTCTATGTTTTTCATATAATTGTGGTTTTCTTGCAAATTAGTGACAAATCATGTTTAGAATACTATTAGATCATATTTTATAAACGACTGCTTTCATCCTGTCCTAGTGATACCGCGATTATCATATTCTTATATATTTGACTGGCAACTAATCATTTTTTTGTGACTAAAATGACCAACCTAATGTAGATACTGTCATTTGCACTCTGCTTACTGTAAGTAATTAGCTAGCATATAAATTGCAATCTTCTATTTGGGACGTATTCCTTCATGTATTATTTATGTTGGCTGTTTTTTTAAGTGACTTTGTTTTGAGGCATATGCGTGCGCACACACAGGCAGGGGTTTATGTAAATTGGTAGCTCACTATTTAATTGACACCAGTTTTGTCAACTCTATTTTGTTGAAGTTGGTGGTGTGAAGATTGCTGTAATACTGTTGTTGGGGAAATATGCTCTTTGCTCTGTATTGTGCCATCTTAAGAGATGGAACACACTTACACAGCAAGGGTGTGGGGGGGGGGGGGGATTGGATCTGCCCTCCTGCAACGACTTGTTTTTCTTCAGAGTTTATTTATTTTACATTTGTTATTTCTTTTTTTGGCAATTTGTATTTTTTTTTTTGTCAATTAAATACGCATCGTCAAAATACAGTAATATTGGTCAAAATACAAGTAAGTCAGATTGGAAGTTTAGTGGCATTTTCACCTAATAAGAATTATGCAGTCGCTGAGTTTACATATATAGAAAGAGAGAAGGGGAGAAGTATTTCAGGTAGATAGTACCAGGGGTGTGTAGGGTGCTGAGTGGTTTGCCTTACTTGAATAATCCCTTAAAACTATGATACCTTACCTTTGAACTGCATTTGAGCAGTTCAGTTATTTTGTTTTCAGAACATTGTGTAATCAGCAGAACTTTGTTTCTGGATAATTTGTGACTGACAGAATTGCTTTCCACGATTTCTTGAGTGTAATACAGTGGTACTCATTATTAAGAGATAGGAGAATCAACCTACAAATTTTGTTTGGGTGGGGTTCTCATTAATTTGTGTTTTTGAAAGAGGCATATTGACAGTGGCACAGCAGATAGTGTCTCCTCACAACAAGAGGTTCCCAGTTTGATTCTCAGCTGGGGTGCTTTCTGTGCGGAGTCTGCATGTCCTCTCCTATCTTCACATGGGTTTCCTCCAGGTGCTCAGTTTTCCTCTCACATTCCAAAGACATGCAGTAGGTGCACTGGATACTCAAAATTGGCCATAGATGTGACTGTGAGTGTGACTATGTGGTGTGGATGAACTACCATGTCAGGGCTAGCTACCTGCTGGTGTACACCTTGGCTGTAGATATTTCTTCTATTCAAGTAACACCCCAACCCCATGTGCAAAAATGGGAAAATGGCTTGTGGATGGCTAGATTGAAGTAATGGCGGGGCATATTCTAGTTGGAGATGGAGGGTATTTTTACCAATAGCCACTCTTCCTTCAGTGGTATGCAGCTGTGAGTTTTTTATGAAAGCTAAATAGAGTAGGGTTGACTTTTCTTTTCAGGTTAACAATAGCTAGACCTGCAACAAGAATGATATCTAGGTACTTGAAAGTGAGAACCCATTTTAGAGGCTGTAGGTTGGGGGAGGTTGTTTATTCAGCTTCAACCATGGTTGCAATTTTTGGAGTGTGTTTTGCTGTTCCTACAGCATTGATGCCATAGTTGGTTAAGACGTTTGTATGGCAATGTCATCTGCAAACGCAATAACATTGTGATATAGTGATATATTAGTATGGAGATAGGGAGTTGGGATAGTTTACTGAGAAGGTTCTGTGTGACAAGTAGCTGGATAGCCATTTTAGGTTGGAGGGACCAGTGCTAGAGTATGAGGAAGAGTTAAGCGGGAGAGTTAAATTTAACCTACTCAAAGGCTTCGGATAGATCAATAAAGAGGAGTACCAGTAAGATGTACTTTTATTAGTATGTAGATTATTGTTAGTTATATGTACAGCAGTTTGGATGTTTCTATTTTTAATGAAGTCCAGCTAATGGGAGAGGAGAATATTCTATTGGTAGAAGGTGGCTAACTGACTGCAGACCATTTTTTGAATTAGCTTACCTAGGGTTTGGTGCATCTAAGAATGGGGGCATCTATTTTTTTTCAGATACTGTGGAAGGTTTGCTGTGTCAGTGCCAGAATAAATTATGTAACATATTTGTGGTGAAATGAGATCTCCATAATGTTTGATGAACCACATATAGAGACCGTCAGAGTTTGGTGGGACATCATTAGTTAATGGCTGTATTAGTTTGTTTCTTTTTGAGAGACTTTTTTGAGGGAGAACAGAGGTACTTAGAGTTCATGGAGTGATTAAGTTGGTAGCAATGGAGGTGGACATGCATTGGTAAAATCAGCTGCCAAATCTGATGGTGAACTGATTGAAATATGAGCTGTGAAGATAGTAAGACTGCTCAGGTGTTAAACTTTTTCCAGAACCGAGTGTAACTGGAGAAAGTAGAAGCTTGGTGTTCATGTAACTACAAGACTTTGGTATGCTTTATTGCTTTTTTGTCTTGGTTATGCAATGTAATGTAAGTGTCATGGGCAGGTGAGGATAGTATTTGCTTCCAGACCTTCCAAGCATTGCTCCTTTAGTTGACAAGGTGCTGGAGATTAGATGTATACTGTGGCAATCATGTTTGCTTTGTATAGTCTAAGCTTATTGCGGTAAAACTGGTTCTAAATATTGTGCAGTGCTTCAGTTACAAAAGAACCTGCATTGTTGATCTTTGTGATGGTATGCAGTGCACATGTTAATGGCATTTGCAGAAAAAGCTGTAAATTGCTTTGATAATTGGTTCAGAATATAAAATGCATCTGCTTTAACTGCTGTGGAAGAAAATGGCATGTATTTCCTTGCAGCAGTTACTGCTACAGAAACAAGTGTTTTTTTTTTTTTACAGGGAGAAAGCCCCCTTACACCAACCATGGGGACCAGAAGACTATCAGCAGTTATATATCTTTATCAGCATATCTCTCTCCGTTTGTGATTTCCCTTATTGCCTCTTTAGGGATAATGCTACCTGGTAACCAAAAGGAAAATAAAATTCCCTGGTTGACAAAATAACCAAATATACTTTGGATAAATACATATATATGTCTTCTGTATGAAGCATCAAATTTCCACTGCAGATTGTTGGAATATATGTTTAAAGAAACACTAAGGTAAAGGGCCAGATTCATGAATGTACTGTGATGTGTATATACTGTCAAAAAGCTAGAAATAACAGCAAGCTAGTGTCCTCATTTCTAGACTTGTCAAAGGTTCATAGGTGGTTACTAGACTAATGACCACAAGGGTCTTTTTAAGCCTAGCCATGCATCCCAACTCTGACAAGTTCTGATACCCTTTATAAGTATAAGCATGGGCCTGGGAGAAGAATCATTTACAGGTTACCTCTGTCCATTAGAGACATGGGTGCCAAACCAGGGATGAATTTCCAGTTTACCATCCAATTGTCCAAGTTGCACTTGAATTGGGTTAGGGAGGAACTCTGATTCACATGGATGGGGAGCCTGTTCCATAGACCATGGTAGTCTCTGGGATACATACCTATCTCTCCAGCCGGTCCTATTTATGTCACAGGAAAGGTTTAATTCTTTAAAACAGGTAATTCTGGTGCTGTTTGTTTTGTGGATATGCAGGAGGTCCATCAGAGTGGGGTCTGACAATGTCCTGTATGCCAGACATAGATCCCCCTCAAACATTTGTAGGAGACAGAATACAGGAATAGCGCCTTGAGGCAGTCTTCATAGGACATATTACTTTCCCCTTTATTCTTTGTGAGGAACTTCTGTGGATGTTCCACTTGTTGGATATGCCTGGTTAGGTACATACCAAAGGGGGCATTGTACTCAATGATAGGTCTGATGAATGCCGAATAGAGTGGAACAATGACTTCCATGGACTTAGATGGCATACCTTTATTTATAATTTGTGCAACATGGAATGATTTCCTCAACACTGTAGACGCATGATGATCAAAGGCTATATAACTATCTGTGTGTGTCCCTAAGTCCCTGACTACTGGGTGAACTCTAATGGGTGTGTTGTTGATATGATAGTTACCAGGGATGGATGACTTCCCAAAGGATAGTATTATGCATTTCTTGGCATTTAGTTTTAACCCATGGCTCTGACACTAGTTGTTTGTCTGTGTTGGTCCCTCCTGGAGAACATTTGTGTCAGTGGGAAATTCAATGACAGCTCCTAATTTGCAATCATCTGCAAATTTAGTCAGCCAGAGACCACTGACATTGTCCTTGACTTCAGAGACGTAAATACCAAAAAGGAGCAGTCCAAGGACTAATCCCTGAAGTACTCCACTTGTGACTGGTCTCTTTGTAGAGGTGGACTCCCCAATTCTAACTTCGTGTCCTGTCTGTGAGCCAGTTGGCTTCTCCACTGGGTGACATATGGACTTGTACCTAACCTCTTGAGTTTGTCAATAGTGCCTGAGTGGGATATTGTGTCAAATGCCTTGGCCAGGTCAAGGTAGGCAGCATGAATGATTTTGCCCTCATCCATTGCTTTGATGACCTTCTCAAAGAAGTCCACCAGGTTGAATAGGCATGATCTGCCCTTGATGAAACCAAACTGGGTTGGGTCCAGTGTCTGGAGGTTTACTATACCTCTATTGATCATCTTCATGATAATTCTTTCCATGGATTTACATACAAGACTAGTGAGACTTATGGGTCTGTAGTTTCCAGGGTCTGTAGATGGTCCACCTTTGTGCAGAGGGATGACTGTTGCCTTTCTCCATTCATGAGACATGAAGCCTGTTTGGACGCTACAGTTAAATAGTAATTCCAGAGGCCCTGATAGGTCATGTTTTATGCTGTTTAGAAGGCATCTTGGGATGTAGTCTGTGCCCATTGATGCAGTGTTCTTGGTCTTAGAGAGAGCGTTAAGGACCTGTTCCCTAGTGATAGAGTAGAGTTATATTTACTATTTTCTGAGGGAAGGTTAAGGGGGAGAGAGGGGAAAAGCTGAAGCTGAATTTATCAGCCAGGAGGTTTGCTATATCTTCTAGCTCAGTATAGGTGGCTCCATTTACAATGAGCTCTGCACACAATTGTGTATTTCCTTTGAGGTTGCGGATATACATAAAGAAAGCTTTGTGGTTGCTCTTGGGCTGTGAGGCCAAACTTAGCTCATATTTAGCTTTGGTAGACTTTATTTGTCCTCTGAGTTGTCTTTTTTTTTTTTTTTTTTTTTAAGTTTGAGAGTGCTTTTATCCTGAGTGCTGCATCTCCTAATTTTTGCCATGGTTTTCTTACTCTTGTTATACAGCATATTGATTTTATAATTCTACCAGGGTGGCTTATTTTTTCAGTTAGTTCTGCACTACTTCTTGGTGGGTACAGCTGCCTCTATGCAGCTATTAATATGCTTGTACAGGGTTTCTGTGAACACTTCTGCATAGGCAGAAGTGTTCTCAGGGATTATGGGGGCTTGAAAATTTTCCAGGTTCTCCCTTAATAACTGAAGGTTAGCCTTAGCATAGTTTGTGAATATTCCAGGTTTAGCTGGAGGTCCATGTTTTATATTTACTTCAAAGGAGACCATTTTGTGGTCTGACCTTACCAGGGATGGCATTACAGTAGGGGATGTGCAGCAGTCTCCCATATTAGTGAGGACGAGATCCAGTATGGTTGCACCCCTAGTTGGTGTACTGACTATCTGGTCCAGGGAGTTTGACTGTTTTGAATCTTTGATACAGTTTTGAATCTTTGACACTGTTTGTCTCAGCAAATGTATACTTCAGATGCCCTTACTAAGTTTCTCAGCCACACTCTTCTATAGTTTGAAAGTTATATCATCTTTCAAAACCGTGGGTAAAAGTGACATTTCCCTAATTGCCACTTAAGGGATAATGCTGCCTGTTAACCAAAAGGAAAATAAAATGTCCTGCTTGCCAAAATAACCAAATATACTTTTTAACAACAGTCTTTATCTACATAGATATAGATACATGGATACATAAATATAGATATATGTATTCTGTATTAAACATCAAATTTCCACTATGGATTGTTGGAATATATGTTTATAGAAACACTATAATGCAAACGGCCAGATTCATGAAAGTACTGTTGTGTATAGACTGTCAAAAAAGCTAGAAATAGCAAGCGAGTGTCCTCATTTCTAGACTTGCCAAAAACCTTTGACACAGTTTGTCACAGCAAATGTGTACTTCAGATGCTCTTACTAAGGCTATCTCAGCCGCACTCTTCTATAGTTCAAAAGCTAATCCAGTCAGTCAGTAAAATGGCACATCACCCCCCCCCCCTCCATATTTCTCAGTCACTACTGGTGTACTACAAGCTCTATCCTTGATCCCATCCCCTTTAACATTCTGTCACCCTCCACACATCAACACAACAGGCCTCTCAAGTACAATATGCAAAGGGCTACACACTTATAAGCACATCACACAACCTGGCACAACTCCTAGAAAATACTTCAAGTTTTAACAGACACTGAAACATGCCTTCATAACTAACAACTTATGTGAAACACTCCTCCCTCTCAAAAAAACAAAAATATTTCTTTTTTTTCCACAAATCCCTTTCTCATGGAAAAAATTAGTCTTCTGTCTTCATAATACAACCACTAAAATCACTTCTCATAGCAAATTATTAGGCATGATAGTGGATGATAAACTAAAATTTGACCTGCATATACATAACTGCTTTACAAACTCACCAAAATCTAAGTATGCTTTACAGAGCCAAAAACTGCCTCATCAAAACAACTAAAACTGCACTTGTTAATGATTAATTCCTCCCCTCACTACTTTATAGTGACCAGTCCTTAATAATCCCTAGGCATCCCAGACATCAAAACTTGAACAATGGTATAATCAGGTGGCTAATTTTGCAGCAAATATCCCTTTCAGAACTTGGTATAGTACTAAAAAGCCTAAATTGGTTTGAACTACCCCATCAATTAACATACACACAGCTTATTACCACCTGTAACATTATCCACCATCCAGCTGCTTGTCCAGTACTAAGTACAATACTTACCCAACTGTGTTCTCAATAGGTTATTATGATTGAATGTCAAAAAACTCCTCTGTTTCAACAAGCCTATCAAATCTGCTGGGCATGGTCAGACACTGTTGCTGAGGTCTGGATCTCCTTACCTATATCTATTAGGTCAACACCCTGCCCCCAGTTATTTAAAACCATTTCAAAATAATTCCTACCCAAAATCTCTCTGTTTTTGCTCATCTCACCTCAGGATAAACTATATCCCTAAATATGAACAAGTATCTTTTCATACCTTACCCTTCTTACTTTCACTTTTTCACTCACTTTCTTTCTTCAATCAATTTCTTTTCCCTGACTATCTAAATATGCAACAACCCTGTTTTTTCTCACTTCAGTTTGCATTTCCCATTTGTATTACACTAATTTACCGTTAATTTCTTAATAAACGGGCTAAAATTTCTCAAAATATTAATTAATTGCCATATAAGTTGTATCCATTATTAACCAATGTTAATTATTATTTTTTCTCGATCTATCAAAAGCTTTTGAAATGGTCTCTCACCCTGGACTTCTCAAACAACTTTCCACCATTGGTCTGTCACCACCATTAATTCAGTGGTTCTCCTGCTACCTAACCAAAATACATCAGTCAGTAAAATGGAAAGCCACTATGTCACATCTCACTACAGTTCTTGTCCAGTTCTTAATACATTAATCAACCTATACACACCTAACAGAACTCTCAGATATGAAGATAAACAAATTCTCAACATACTTAAACCCTTGTACTCCCCTGGCCAAAGCTTGTACTCACATACAGTTTCACAAGGTTGGAATTCCCTTCCTCTAACTATTAGCTGCATCTCTAACCTATCTGTGTTCAAATAGTCTGTAAAAGAATACCTGAGCAAGTCCTGGTTCTGTTCATGCTCCATTCCTGACCAAACTTCTTCAGTCCCCCTTTTTCTACTCTCCTTCACTGCTTCTCCCAAACTATACTCCTATTTTCTAACATCCCTTTTCTCTTCTGTGTTCACACACAATACATGCAGACTTGCTCATTTATCTCTCTTGACTACCTTCATAAAATTTCCTGTTTGTCTCCCTTATCTAAATGACATATAGCCTTATTACATTGTATATACTAACTTTGTTTTGCTCCTGTGGTTATTTTATATAGCTTGAAAATTTAATTTGTTGTTCAAGTATACCTTTTTTCATGTTACTGTCTTTTTTTTCTCCCTCCTCTCTTATGTAGTAATGGGCATAAACATCTTGTCACGGGTAACTTTTACCTGAACTAAGCTATACACCACTGTAAATTTTATTAATCCATTTTGCAAAACTTTTATGTTTGCAGTATTTCTGTGGGTTGGGAATCCTAGCCTCTCTAATAGTGACATTGTGATGGTGAGGTTTTCCCAAAGGATGTCTGGAGTCTGAGCCTGGAGGAGAAAGTTGTCTAGTTTCATAGGTTCATAGGCTGGCACTAGGCTATTGGCCCTAGGGCCTATACAAGCCTAGCCATAACAATTCTCTGGATATTTCTTCCCACAATATTTACTTCCCTGGACCCCTGTCTAGCAGGGCATCTGACGTGATCCCCGGGGTGAATTTCCTATCTCCCATCCAATCATCAAGGTTCCTTTTGAAGAGGCACTCTGCTTGACATGTATGGGCAGTCTATTCCAGAGTATGGAGAGTCTCTGGGTCAGGAACCTATCACTCCAGCATGTTTTGTTCATTGTGATGACTAGGTTTAGATTCCCGGAGCGTGTGGCTCCGAGGATTGAGATTTCTTTAAGTGGAACATGTCCAACAGCTCAGGTTTTGACATGGCCTTGTATGTTAAGCAGATATCGCCTCTGAGTAGGCGATATGCCACAGAGTATAGCTGGAGTTTTTTTTTTAGACGGTCAGCATAGGGCATCTGCTTTAAGCCTGTGATTCTTTTAGTGAGGTATTTCTGTGGCCTTTCCAGCTATTGCAGATGTCTTGAGGTACATACCAAATGGGGCATTGTACTCTATAATGGGTCTAATGAGGGATGAGTACAGTGGGACAATGACCTCCTTTTGCCTGGATGAAAAGCCCTTAGTGATGAGGTGTGCCACATAGAAGGATTTCCTGACTGTTGTGGCGATGTGGTTATCAAAGGTGAGACCACTGTCCACCTGTGTCCCTAAGTCTCTCTTCACATTTTCTGTGTTTAGTGTACTGCCCCCTATGCGGTAATTCATGGGTACATGGTTTGTCCCAAAGGGGATAACTATACATTTCCTGGGCATTAAGCTTAAGCCCATGACTCTGGCACAAAGCATCTGTTTCTGTAAGGCCCTTTTGTAGAATATCCACATCATTTGGGGATTCAATAATGGTTCTGAGGCAGGTATAGAAAGATCTGTATGCCTCTTAACCTGCAGAAAGCTATGATAGGAGCTAAGCATTCTGTGAACACCCTCTGAGCCATAGGCAACCCAAAGAACAAGGCACAGAACTT
>NC_056725.1:32064992-32159329 GCF_019279795.1 Protopterus annectens
TATATATATATATATATATATATATATATATATTTTATATACATTGTGTGTGTGTGTGTGTTTGTGTAGACATACAAATATACTTGGATCTATAAAGACATAAACATATACAGAGAATACATTTTAAACAACCAGAGCAATACATATGATAAACACCTAATGACCCGACACATGCATTTATTTATTTAAATTGGCTGTTTCCATTTGGGGGGAAGTGGTTGCATCAACACAGCCATTTCTTTGCAATTGTACATCAAAATATTGTTAATGAAATAAAAATAAAATAAAGATTTGAAAAAAAACACAGCCGTCTGAGTCACAAAAGAGGCAGGTTTGAGAAAAGCTATGAGAATTCTAATATTAACAGTGAAGTATACCACTAAAACCATTATGTGCAACTACATACAAAGTTTTAATAAAATACACTCATTATCACATATCCAGCACATACAAATTTGACAAACATTCAGTAATGCCTAGAATTGCAAGCCGGTCAGTTAGACACTACAAGACTGTGGTTTTACTGCCACTTGAATATAAACTTAGATTACATTTTGCATGCACACAGGAACATATGCGTAAATGCAGAGACTTCATTTGCCTCAACTTTGAAGTGTTAACCAGTGTAACTCTCTTGCAGTCAAATATTCAGAAAACGAGTGAAAGATCCAAACATTTTACCACAGTGCAGGGAAGAAAAAAGAAAATAAATTCAGTTGGAGGGAATCAGTATTATACAGACGGTCACTTTGTGATTCCTCAAGGGTGTCAACTAACGGGAAAATACTTTTAGTTCAGTAACAAGATTCAGTTTCAAAGTTGACATGTATTTTTATTGAAACATTGTAAGATTTTATTCTTCTAGAATATTAGGACATTTGCAACTCAGTGGGTTTGTTTTCAAGATGCAGCTGTCCAAAGCAATGCTGTCCTGTGAAATGAGGGGAAACTGTCTTATAAATGTATAATGTATGTCTGCATGAGTACATGCACTAATAAGCAACACTATTGCTGACAATATGAAAAATAATTATTAGTGAAGGGGAAAAGCATGTAACAGCAAGCATGAAACAAAAACAAACAAAAAAAATGTACAATTGCTTAGGCTGGGATAATCAGTTTTAGAAAAAACAAGCACATACTGAAATTGTCTTTTCACTGCTGCAAAGGCTACAGATCTGAGTGTGTGTGTGTGTGTGTGTGTGTGTGTGTGTGTGTGTGTGTGTGTGTGTGTGTGTGTGTGTGTGTATATGTGTCTGACTAGAAAGCATTTCTGGCTGATGCAAAATCAGTCACTCAACTAATCTAATAGCCTATGGGTGGGGGAAGGAAAATGCAAAAGGACATGCTGTAAATTCTCCCTCCCCCACTGATGACCTGCAGTATCAGTATGCTAATAAGCTTCTCTGAAAACCCTGCCTCTGTGTGAACATGTGACTTGCACTGCACTAAAATGTAAACAAAGTCTGTAGCAAACAACTGATTTTAGAAAAGAGATAGTGCCCCTTTAAAGGCCACTTTATGCTGTCTCAAATTATTCTTCCCCCTTTTGAACCAGCATCATCTTGTGATGTCAAATATTTATCCTGGAAAACTATTTTTCTTGTGGCCATTACTTCTGCCCGCAGAGTGTCAGAACTTCAAGCATTATCTATTAGATCACCCTACATGATTTTCCATGCTGATAAAGTATCTCTCAGAACAAACCCCTCATTTTTACCTAAAGTCTGTTCTGAATCAAATATCAATCAGGTCATTGAGCTGCCAGTCTTTTTCCCCAACCACTCAAGCAAATTGGAATATATGCTGCACAAACTTCATGTACACAGACAGCTCAGATTTTATCTTGACAGAACTAAGGATATTAGAAAATCAGACCAACTTTTTGTATCCTTCTCAGAAGCAAGAAAAGGCAATCCAGTGACTAAAACAACCTTATCTAAATGGTTATCCGATTGTATATCCTTTGTTTATGAAAATGCGAGCATGCCATTAACACACAAACCTAAGGCTCATTCTACCAGAGCCATCTCTACGTCTTCTGCTTTTCAAGCTAAATTGCCCCATGGCAATATTTGCGCTGCAGTCACTTGGTCTAAGCCTCATACCTTTATCACGCATTACAGAGTAGGTAAGGCTTCAAGGGACAGGTCTTCCTTTGGTTCTATGGTACTGAAGAATATACTCCCATGAGCCTCCCAGGATTGAGGGTGCTAGGGATGCTACCCATCAGTGAGAATAAACGGCGAGATTTAACAACTTCACATAAAGAAGTTATGTACTTACCATAACGTTCCATGTGAGTTGTTTATCTCACCTTTATTCTCGTGTCCCTCTCTCCTTCCCTGTCCTGGCTGACTGTTGACTTAGAGGCTAGTACCATCCTGGTTATTCAGTATTTCTTCCCCTTTGGGAAGTGTTCTTGGTAGAAATAAATAAAAGGGTATGTGTGTGTGTGTATGTATGTATGTATATATATATATATATATATATATATATGTGTGTGTGTTTTATATATATATATATATATATATATATATATATATATATATATATACTGTTACTCGCAGCAAACAAGATCTGAGGTAATTCCAGCAGTGCATTGTTGTGGGATAAGGGGCTTGGTCTCCAGCTACTGGCAAACCTTGAGCTTTGCTATAGGCCTTGTCAGTGCCGAGGATCGGCCCCGCACCCATCAGTGAGAATAAAGGCGAGATAAACAACTCACATGGAACGTTATGGTAAGTACATAACTTCTTTATGTACCTCAAAAACAGATTGTATCAATTGTTTATTGATTAATCTCAATTACATTTGTAACCATGTTTAGTATATGTCACCATATTTTAAAATTGTACTATGTTCTACATCTGTTTTATTCTTGTCTTGCATCCTTAGCTGGACTAATGTCTTTATTTAAATGCTATGTTTTTTAACTGTATAATGCAAATAATACTTAATGTGGAGCTTTTCTCCCCGGGCCTCCACTGAAAATGGACTTGTGTCCAATCAGACTCTCCCAGTCAACAAATGTAAATAAATACTCTTCTGGTTAGGAGCCAGTCACTACCAGATCAGAGTACTGTACTTTGGTCTCACCACAGCCCCCAGGGTGTTCATCAAGTGCATGTCAGTGGTGCCAGCTCACTTCAGACTGCAGGGATTCCAAGCGTTTCTGTACCTAGATGACTGGCTCCTTACCACTTTGACCTGGCAGCTATTGATAATAGCTTTAGAGTATCAAATAACCCAAAAGCAGAGTAACACTGTAAGAAGGCACAGCATCCAAACTTGTAAATCCAATTATAAAAGTCCTTTATTGTATAACGTACATTTGAAAAATAACAGTGAGTAATGTTTTTAGAAAACTACGTTTAACCTAAAGAAAGTGAGTAATGCTTTTAGAAAACTAATTTTAACCTTAAGAAAAAGTGCACTAGGTCTCTTTAAATACAAGTACTGTATACAGTGTTATAGTTCATAAGTTTAAGTATTTAGTTAGAAAAGTTGGTATGTCTTGCACCAGTTAATTTCAAAATTTAGTTTTTACTAAGCTGCTTGCCCTTGTATTTTTTACTTTTGTGTTTTTCTCAGTAAACATTGTCCAGATATCTTGATTTATTGACGTCAGCTTGTTTCTATGACAACCTGTTGACTTAAACTATCTTTTGTCTAGCCTTTCTTTGTAATGCCTACATTTCTTAAAACCAAAAAAAAAAAAATAAAGTACCTGTATCTTTATCCCATACAACAATCACTGAAAATGCTTTACTGTATAACATGCAATTTATATTATAACATGTTTTATACAGATACTGTTAAGAGCAAATATTTTTCTTGGTACTTTTTTTCCCCTTTTCTCCTTTTTTTTCCTTTTCATTGTCTTCCAGAAAATTATATGAAGTGGGGCATATTCCTTTTGGTCCCCCAAGTCTAACGTCAGTAGAAATCCATTCTTTTCAGCCACTTATTCCTGTAAAGCCATATTTCACAAATGTGATTGATGATTTCATTTCAGTGTTGCTGGTCATATTCCTGTTAATCTCCATCTTCCAAACCAAGACTTCGGTTCAAGTCCAACATATGATACTCATTCTTCTGGTCAACTCCTTTGCTTTTTACTGTGTCTCAAACATTTTCTTTTCGAACATTGAAGAAAAGGTTTCACTGGCGAAGTCTCTCTCTGTATGAGCTTTGCCATCAGAAGAAAGAGAGGCAGAGTTGCTACTGTGGTGTCTCATCCCTCTATTTCTCCCTTGGCCTGTTCAGTATCAAAAATGACTTCCTCTGTAAGACAGCTGGATGCAGCAGACTGAACCTCACCTCCCTTTTGGCATCCCCTGATTGCTGGTATAAATTTGCTTTTTTTCTGTCTGGTGTACAGTGAGTAATCCTTTTCCAGGAAAAATTCTACTTTCTGCAATTTTTAATATTTTGCCTTTTTACCACAGTTTTGTCAGGATCAACTTTCTGCTGGTATGATTGCATCTTTAGCAATATAGGTCTTGGCTGCTTTTACATGACCACATTTGGATCATACACACTGTGCCATTAAATTAACAAGTCCTGCTTTGGAATAGCACATCAGTTACTTATTTGTGCTTTCATAAAATTAATAGTCTCTTCCTTCCAGTTTCTCATTATAGCATAACATTTTAAGTTTCTCTGCATGCTTTGTCCTCTGACTCAACCTTTTTTTGAAAAAACTCTTCTTGAGCAGTCTCATACTCTGATTTTTGCAGTTTAATCAGTTCATATAAGTATCTGTTTAAAGCTGCTTCCATTTTCCACTCTCGTTTGAGTTGACATACTTCAATGTTTCACTTATTTTAATTAGTTTTGAGCACATTTGACTTATTTTTGTTTCTTCTGAAATACTGTAAGCTATCTCTTGTACCAAAGCTGGAGCTTGAACTGCTTTGCTGAAGTTGTTAGCATCCAGGCAGTGTACTTACTGAAACAGGCAGAATTACTAGTTTCATCACACTGGAAGAGCTGAAATTGAGCTATTGATCAGTGTAGAGCCATCTTGAAAAGCCAAATTCCATTTATTTCTATGAAAGTTGCATCTTTCTTTTTCTAAAGATCCCACTTCCGATTCTTTACAATATCCAGAACTTCCTTTATGTTGGAAACGCTTTGATTTCCATGTTCTAGTAAATTGTTTTTGGTAGCCAATAACATTAAATTTAAAAAGACCTTAGTTTTTCTAGGCAATTTGGATCCTATATCCCAGCACACAAAAAAAAAAAATAATTTCTTGAGTTAGTCATTTGCTCCTCGAAACATTTCTGTCCGATTACTTGTAGGAAATTTTTTAAATTTGCCAATTTGATACATGCACCAAAAGGCATATTCTCAATTAACGCTGTCTTTTCCACTATGCCTTCAATATTAGACTTCAGAGGAAATTTGTGATATTAAAATACATATGCAAGCACTTTATGCAACAATCCTCAACTTTCTGGACTTAGTTGCACATTTTAGAGATTTACCAATTTCTTACTACATTCCTTTGTAAACTGCCTCTCTATTCTCTTTTCCCAGTCTTTCCTAACCTCTTCTCTGATTCTTAGTTATGCGTTACTTTATACATCTTATTATACTTTTTAACAAGCTTCTGTTCTATACCCAACCAAAAACTGTGCCACAGCTGGTCTTTTACTAAGCACTTGCCTATCCCTTTCTCTCTGCATATATTGTTATCCATCTCTGATAAGGAAGACCATCCCCAACTACAGTTCAGACATTTGCTTGGCCCCATCCCACTCTATTACCTTTCTCTTAGAAGTTATATTTGCTCCCATCATCTTGGTTCTTTTGTTAATTTCATCCATTAAGTTCCATTCTCCTGCTGCCAATTTCCTCCATTAAGTTCCATTCTCCTGTTGCCTGTTTTCTATACCTCAACTTGGCAGGCATACTTGTCTGCAAAATCTTCTTTCTGCATTACCAAGCTGGCTTAGTTTATAAACTATTTTCTGCTACTTTAAAAATCTGTATTTTTTTTTTTTTTTTTTTTACGAACTTGCATTCAAAATCTCAGTTTTTCATATCCCTCCTCTAGTTCATCATTCTTTTCAAGTTTAATTTATAAACATCTGAGTGAGTTGTGTGTGAGCCTTAATTGCATAGCTCTGAAATACCCTTCAGATTAGGTAACCCCAAACCTTGTTCTGTGGGAAGAAATCTGGTTATCCTAATTAACTCATGCCTTCTTCCCCCTCAAATACATTACTTCAACACACTATACTCCACAAAATGTCCTCTGATTCATAAAAATGTCTGACCTGTGTACAAGTCTCAACTTTTTCTCTGTGTCCACAGCAAAGACCTTCCAGTTTCTCAGTTTTTGTATTATCTTTTGTTTTTTTCCACTTATCCTTAGAGGCTATGTGAGAATCATTTTTAAAATATGAATCTAAGTATGTCACATGTGTCTGCAAACGAGTGTTGCTGAAACAGTTTGTGAATGGGTACATAGTTTATACCTTATTTTGCCCTAAATGTAGGTTTTGTTGAGCAGAATCATGCATGGGTACATAGTTTACCACTATAGCCATTTATTTTATAACATGAACAGATTTGAAACGGTCTTAAAATGCTCCACAACAATGAACTCTCCCTTTTCTGCCTTTATCAAGTGTAAAATATTATTGATAAGAAAAGCTAACTTTTCATTGGTATCAGTTATTAGTTACAGCATTGAACTTTAGTCCCTTATTTTTCTTGCCAACCACTCTAAGTATAAAGAAAACACTAGGGAAAGAAGCTATCCCTGCTTGGATCCTTTTTTCAAGTGTAGCTTGTAATAGAGGAACCCACCCTCTAATTCTTGCCTCTGACCTTTCATATATCCTCCTTAAAAAACATGTTATTTTACCAAGGATTGCAGATAATAGCATTTGCCCTACTCATAACATCCCAACTGGCTGTATACAGTGATTTCTCTGTCGTAAGTCCTACCAAAAATAACAGTATTTTCTTACAATCTACCTTTCTCTGGATCGTCACTGGCTTATTATTATTGTCAAGCATTTGCTTCCCTTCCACAAAACCACGTTGATGCATCTCTAAAAACTTTGGTAATGCTTTTGCCATTCCCTTACCTCGTACAATTATAAACCGCTTAAAATCATGGTACAAAATTAACTATATGAATCCTGGTCCATATGATCTTGGCCATTTTTCTATAATATAGCCATAACAGATTACTTAGATGATGGTGCTTCCCCTCTTTTAAAACACTGTTGGACAAAACATTCAAGATTGCTACCACTTTCATTTCTCCTACATTTCCACTGGAGTACCATTTGCTCCTTGACATCTCTGTTGATTGATTATATCACCACTTTTATCTCTTCCTGTTTTAACTTCCAAATATTAAACTTCATCTTCCTCTAAACTTGGCACAATTAAGTCCTTCATAAATATTTTCATTGTGCTTTTTCCCCATTCCTCTGCTTTTATACAAATTTTCAAAAATATTCTGAAATATCTCTAATACCCTAGTCGGATCTCTGGTTATTTTCCAGGTGCTGTACATCAGACATACGTCTCCCTTACGTTGGTTATACCTCAGTGACTTGTCTGATCCCGAAGTAATTGTGCAACATATTTTTGTGTTCTAGAACTGTTAAAAATAGTTGCTTAATAGCAACCTTTCTGAACTCATGCATGTTATCTATCCTTCAGTGCTCTGCGGTTGCTGCTCCTCTTGTTCTGAGATTTCCCTTCTGCAGTAATTCACTTTGTCAGCCTATCTAAATAATTCCTATTACTTCTTTCCCATCTGTCTCTTGTTTCTGATATGTTTTAATCTGCATCTTCATGCTATCCCACTCACTCGCTATCCCTTCTGAAGTAATTTGTATCTTTAAAAATTCTTGAATCAAATGCAGTGCCAATTCCTTAAGTTCCTCTCTAACACAAGTAGGGAAGTTCTAGTATCTATTTTTAGCATAATTACTCTGCATCTTTATCTTAGTTTTTTATTTTATATATAAAATTGTTGGATCAGCCTTCAAAGCTTTCAATTAAGTACATATGTTCCTGCAAGATACAGTTTCTAGCCAGTACAGTTTAGTTATTGTATCTTTCTACTCCTGAATTTACACATTCTGCATGAAATATGCTTGTATAATACTTCAGAATCTGTTCTTATTTTATTTCTCTTCGAGAGCTCTAATCCTTCACTATTGCAAATCCTGTTCCAGTGCTTGCCCATAAATATTTTCTGCTGAAAACTTGTCATTTTTCAAAAATATTCCTAAGGTCCACAACAGTAGTTTTAAGTAGAAACTACAGTTGTGTAAGAATGTAGCATAACAGTAAATGCATTAATTTACACTGTTGCAGTATTCCTTGCTGAAGGGATACCCTGCTGAGGACAGCAGCATGTCTGGTCAGCATTCCAAATTCTTAGACCTTTCCAGGTACTATACATCAGACATATGTCCTACGTTCAGGGCACAAAGTATTTAACTGGCATACGAGCATCTAATCTTCAGAACTGAATTGCCCCAGGCGAACCAGCGCAGCCAAGAACAACAGAAATGTATAGATATGGGCATCAAGAAAGGGAGAAAGAAAGGACCTCTCAGCCAAGGACACGGAACCGAATAGGGGAAGTAGGGAAGGGCAGAATACTGCAACAGTGAAAAGTAGGATATCTACTGTTTATACTAAGTCTTTGCACAACTGCACTATGTCCTTCATTGTCGCTGTACCAGTATTCCTTAACAAAGGGAGAGTACAAAAGCTACTGAAGAGGATGGGAGAAGGATGCCGCAGAAGTCCTCCAAAAAACATGTAGGGTAAACCTGGCAAACTTAACTGAGGCCCTACAAACTATGTCCCAGTTACAGAATTTAGTAAAAGTATACAAAGACGACCAAGCAGCAGCTGCCAAAATCTAGCATCCAGACCAGGGCGGGGGGGGGTGGGCATTTTTGTTTAGCCTTTGACTGAGTTGGTTCTACTAGGGTAGTAGCCTCTTTGGAGGGGAGACACATGGTGGTTTTATACTACTAGAGGAAATGTGGCCAGGGCACCAGGGAAATTCCCCCTGCTCTTTACGATAAGTGCTGAGAGATCTTTTACATCCACTTGAGCTGCCAGCAACTCAAGCAGATGGGGCCTCTGTTTAACATCCCATCCAAAGGATGGCACACTCAGGAGTGCAGCATTCCCCTTATGCTTCACTGCAGTGTCAGGTGTTGATCAAACTTTCTGTACTAAAGGTGAGTGTGCTACATCTTGTACCTCTGACACTACTAGACAGAAAGCTGCTTACCGTGAAAAGAATAACAAAGAAGTGATCTTACAAATCCAACAGGAGATGGTTTGCTTAGAAACAGCTAAACCCAATTTCTTGGCATGAAAGGAAACAAAGTTGCTCTGATTTCCCTTCAACTTAAATTTGTCAACCATATGTCTACTGTCCTGTGTAAATGTTATGGAACAATGAAGGACATTCTAAGCAATCAATACCACCAAACAGGGTGTGTTACTGCGTAAGTAATGCCTACCCAGAGGTGTTATGATGCCTTGCGCCACAGTTCAATCTTTACTACTCTGTGCAGTTTCAAAAGTTCCTGTCTCCTTTCACCCCTCTCCTTAAAACAGTCTTTCAGGGCTCCATTCTGACTCCTCTTCATTTTCTGTTTTCATAAACAAACTACCAGCAGACCTCCCTCACCTCCTATTTTTTATGCTAATGACATGGTCTTATTTCACTCAAGCCTGACTTCCTCGCTCATACAGCAACTATAACCTGACTTCCTTTTTCTTATCAAATGCTTAAAAAGCTAATTCTGAACACGTCCAGAACTAAAATAATGCTGTTTGGTACCTCGCCAGAATGGCAGAGTAACACTATCTCCTGTTATGCATGACCATCTTAAAGCCCATTGATTACATCATCCCCTCAAATCCCTTATGTGGCTTGATCCCACACTGGACTTTGACAGTCACCTAGAATAAATACGATTAAGAAAAATTCATTCCTCTCATCTGACCCTAATTTTAACTCAAATTTTAGCTCTGTCCCTCTTAATCCCTCCTAAAACTGGAGACTTCTGGAGAAAAGGCAATAAATTTCGCTTTATAACTGTAATTTTCATGTTTTTTTTTTTACTTCAGAAAATTATATTAATGCACATCTTTTTACTCTTTCAGTGTTTCAACTTAATAGTACTAATATTTGTGTCCCTGATTACTTCTGGATGTGTCCCTGATTTTGTTGAGATGTCCCTGATTGGTTGAGAGCTATTGTTTAGACTGTGACCAGTGTGAGTATATCTTAATAGTGTTTGTGCTACTTTGATGATCAAAAGAATAATTTCCACGTGTCTTGAAAATATAAGTAGTTTGTCTGTTTTGTCATGTATAGCTTTTTTTTTCTTCTGTGTAGGGTACCTTACACTTGAGGTCCCTGGAGACCCATTCATTCTCTCTGGTTTAAATTTTATAGCAGAGAAGCTCACTCTGCCTCCTTTTGACTTTGCTTTCATTTCTTCTCTTCATAGAACCTTTGCTAGTAGCCATCACTTCAGCCACAGAATTTTCAGAACTGCAGACCTTAATGTGAAAGTAGCTGTAGTCTTCCCACACAATCATTCTTAAAGTGGTCTCCAGGCTCTGCTCAAGTCAGTCCAGTTGTCTTCTTGTTGTCCACCCATCTGCTGAAGAAAGCATCCTACACAGTGTAGATGTGCGCATAAAGCTTGATTGTACCAACTGAATCTGAAAACCAAATGAAGCTGACCAGCTTTTTGTTTCCTTCGTGCCCCTAAACAGCTTTTGACCGGTATCCAAACAGGCCATCTTAAAATGTCTGGCTATTTCTGCATCATCTTTCATTATTGCCATTGATAAACTTACTGAGTAGGGTAGGATGTGACAACAGCAGCATTTTTCACAAATGTCTTTGCTCAAAGCATATGCCGGGTTGCCACCAGGACTTCAGTTTGCACCTTCCTAAAGCATTAGAAATTGGACATTCAATTAAGGAGCAATGTTTTGACTTTGTCTCTGCTTTGCTAAAAGGCATGCCATAGTTCTGTTGAAGGTCTACGGTTAGGAACCCTTCCCTGCTTGCTGATTTCTTTCAGTACTGAATGCCCTATAGTAGTGATCCTTATATTGAACATACTGCACTTCTGATGATATTCACCGTAACATACTTGTAAGAGCTCTGTTCCATTCACCCATCCCACACAAACCTTATTTGCAGCCTAATTCATTCAGAGTTCTTTTGAGTGTAGACTACTCAGATATGTAGGCTTATAGTTTGTGCCCCCCCCCCAGAACATTTAAAGTCCTTTATCAGCTATACATGTACCATTCATTCTGTGTGTACATAGTGCATTGTTCCTAGTCAGCCATTGTAACTAGAATAGCACATGCAAGAACAGTGCCATTTTATACAGTCAGCCAGTGTGAATGCAGTCATGAATGGAGATGCACATGCAAATGTTTGTAGTAATGAGTGAATCAGTTAGCTTAAGTACATATTCCTGATGTGTTTATGTACAATAAATATCTTGAACCAGTACAGTGTTTCTTCTTCTCTTTTGATGCACGCGACAAGTAACTTTGTGTCAGAATGGGATCCGAAGTTGAAGCAACACACACAAGCCATGAGGCACACAGTTAAGAGGATGATATACCGGAGCGAACTTGCAAACAGATCACCAGTTATTCAGAAGTAGTTAAACTCATTTAAATGATTTTTCATTCGCCAAACATTTGACGAAGCATTCAGAATGTTCAAAATAATTACCAAGATAAACAAAATGACTGAAATTGTGACATACTGATAAAAGTATTCAAAATAAATACAAAAGTGTTTGAAACAAATTCTTTAAAATGTATGAAAGGGCTAAAACGACTGCATTTCTTTGCAGTGTACTATTTTTTCCCATTAATTAAAGCTGTTTGAAATGTCCAAAGTTTCTGGAATATTTACAGTGATTGCAGTGTTTAAATGAGGTAATTTCAGTGAATTTTGTGTTTTCGAGCATTATTACAAGTACCTGGTCTATGCTTATATTTAAACATATTTTGTTAAAGCAGAGGGATTTTGCACACCTGAACCGCTGGTGTTTTACAACAATATTGCTGAAAATTAGTGAGTGTTTGAGCAAGAATTTATTTTCATACAGGCTGCTTTTTCTGATAGACCCACATACAAAGGCATTCATACTTCTGAATTTAGCAGGCTCGGAAACCATTGAGGGGGAATGTTCATTTGCATATGCAGGGGAGGGTTAAACCGCCATATTGTGATACAGGCTGAAGCGCGGGAAGACCCTGAGTGTTTAAAAAGTAAATTTAAAGAAATGTGTAATCCTCAAATGAATATTACAGTGGAAAATGGAAAGGCATGTATTCTACACAAGAAATCAAAAGCCTGGTCTAACTTATCGCAGCATATATTACTGACTTGAAGTAAAGCTAAAATGTGCAGATTGGTGATTTGTGATATGAGTTGATAAATGACAGACTTGTGTGGGGTATTAATGATGCAGTGAGAAAGATTTTGCATTGAAACAATTGATTTAACATTGAGCAAAACAGTAGAGATTTGTCAAATGTATGAGCTTACAGAGAAAAGCACACTAATATGCTTACAAATGAGAAAAATGGGTTTGCAGCATCTACCAGTGTGAATTTTGATAGTGTACAATATAAAGCTACGATGGAAAAGAAGTATAAGCTGAAGAGTGTGCAGCATCCAACTTTTAACTATAAACCAAAGAGGTTGGCTGCTACCGTATATAGTCTTATTGTTAACTGTCGTAATTGTGGAGGCAACCATGAACCTAAATGAGAAAAGTGCTTTGCTTTTGGTCAGCAATGTCACAAATGTAAAAAGTGGAATCATTTCAAAAGGCGTTGCAATTAAAGTACCACATTCTTTTAATAAAAGAGCATCCAGAGAAGCAAGTAGATCAGATAGAAAACAGTGAACAAACTTTTTATGTTGATGGTGTTTGATTGATGAAACTGCTAACGCAATAGATTTATTTTGTACTGTTCGGATTAATGAGGAAACCTGTAGAGATTAAAGTAGATACTGGATCCAAGTGCAATGTTATCAGTGCAAATGTTTGTAAAAGTTGGTGAGAAACTTGATTCAGTAGAGTGTGCAAAACTCGTTGTTTGTGGTAAAGACATTCAGGCTGATGGCACAGTAGTTCTTGCATGCCATTCTGCTGGGAACAGCCATGACTTGCAGTTTTACGTAGTCAAAAGACATGTGCAGTCAGTGTTAGGCCTTGGAGACAGTTTGAGAATGGGACTGATTTAATTTAATAGAGATTAACTGAGTATGCAGTTCAAAGTACAAAATATTTGTTGGAGGAATCCGAGAGAGAGGGTACTGGTGGTTTTCTTATAGAATCCTAGCAAGTTACTAGGCTATTGGGCCTGAGGCCCTTACAAGCCTATCCAAGAGTTTAGTCCATCTTCCAATAAATCAGCACCCTGTGCCACTGTCCAGCATGGGCATAGGTGGAATCCCAGGGGTATATTTTCTGATCCCCATCCGGTTTTCCAGGTTGCGTTTAAAAAGGTTAAATGAAGTACTCTGCTTTACATGGAGAGAGAGTCTATTCTACAAAAGGGGAGTCTATGGGACACATCTGCCCTGCCAACAAGTCCTGTTGCTGTCACAGACCAGGTTGAGGTCTCATATGTGGGTTACTCGAGTGGAGCTTGCCTTGCAGAGAGCCTACTCAGTCTCGGAAACATTCCTCGAGATAACTTTCTTGGTTCACCTGCTCAGAGATTAATGTCTAGATGGACGAGAACAACTTGACCAATCAGTAAACAATTGTTAGTACAAAATGTGAACAACAGAGTCGTCAAGGCTGAACTATCAAAAAAGTCAGAAAAGTTGTACTATGATAAATCCAGCAAACCTCTTAGACCCTTTAGACAAAGATAAGTTGTGAGAATGCAATCAGCTAAAGAGTATGACTGAGTGGGTATCATCACAAACCTTTGTGAAGAACCAATGGTCTTAAATTATACAATCTGAAGGAATGGATTTCAGAAGGTATTGATAGTTATTGCCAGTCTCCGAACTGGTGACGCAGCAGATTGCCTTTGCCAAAGACTCTGAGTGAACCTACACTTGTTTAGATTTCAGAGGACAGTGTGCTTTCCTCAAATAATCCTGATGCAATCCCAGAAGTTCCTTTTAAGAAGAATTCCTCAGAGACTGTCCCTGTTGCCTAACCCAGTCAAAGCTTTTATGTAACCAGATTGGGTGGAATTTCCAGACCCATTCCAAGATGTACAGTGACTTGGACTTCTGATTTGTTAATTTTGAAGCAATATCTAGCATGTAGATGGTCTTGTTCTCCTTTTGCATGTTGAACGAATCAATGAGGGAGGATATAGATCATTATGTGCATTGTTCCTAGTCGGCCTCTGTAACTAGATAGCACATGTGTGTAAGTACTGAGCACGTGCAAGAACAGTGCCATTTTCTACAGTCAGCCAAAGTGAATGCAGTCGTAAATGGAGATGCACATGCTAGTGTGTTTGAACTGATGAGTGAATCAGTTAGCTTAAGTATATGTTCCAGTTACTGTTCCTGATGTGTTTATGTACAGCAAATATCTTGAATGCATAAACCGCTTCATCTCTTCTGAATGCATGAGACAAGCTGCACAATGTAAAATGTTTTCCTTTAGATGTTAGCCATACTTCTATCAGAGTACAGGCTCCACCGCTTTATTTTTAGTAATAAGCCAGACATTTTGTCCATTTTCTGCCTTGATTAATATCTGCTCAGCTGAATTTGAAGGCATATGTTTATTGAAATGTGTTGCTAATTGTGGGCTGATTTCTTAAGTGTTCCAGTTGTAAAACATACCTTGCTTTTGTGTTTAATAATGTAGGTACATTTATGTCATGTATTGCTATATGAAGAGAAATACTTGTGGATGGATGTTAATGTTTTACATTTCTCATGTGCAAGAAAATTACATATGAAGACTTTTTCTTTAGTGGCTGATTAACTTTTATAGCTTTGTCTTAAAATAATATTTCTACCCCCACAGAAGCAGCTGGATTTAGCCATACTTCCCTTATTTTGTTGCATCAGTTAGAAGATAAAATGAAAGCACATTCCTTCTATATGGACTTTCTCAATCAGGTTAGTGGGTTTTTAAATGTTTGTGTTGTTTAAATCAGTCATATGCTTCGAGTCATCTTGCATTCTGTGAAGTTATTTTTCCTAGAATAGGTTACCTGTACAAAATTCATTGCTAATGCCATTCCTTCAAGTTCCTTAATTCTTAGTGGTTTGTCTGCTTACTGGTTTAAGCTGCAGATGTACGTTGTTTCTTCAGTTTAGTAATTTACTGTTTTTAAATTACTCTGCATGTCTTCCTCCTGTTTGCTGGGTTTTCAAAATGTGGTACTCTGATTTCCTCCCATGTTAGAGACATGCAGGAAGTGGATTGGTCACTCTGAATTATTCCTTTATTTCCATGTGTTGACTGAGAAAGTTGGCCTGGGCAAAAAAGAAACAATTTTAGCAGAAGCACGGGAGAACTGCTCCACACACGCGATATAAAATATCATTGATTAATACGAAGTATAAAAGTCAGATAGGAAAATTCAGTACAGACATGGTATTTAAAGCTTTCAGTAAAGTAAATGAGCATAATTCAAATCCTTGGGATGAGCCTGCATTGACTCACATTGCATAAACAAGTTGCATTACAATACAGTAGTGGATATTTTTGATAAAATCAAGTATGTTGACTTGATGCCAGTGATCACGTTCAGTTGCAGAGAGAGTGAGTACTGCTGATAAGTATGGATAAATGAGAGAGAGGTGTAACGGTTGATCAGTGTTAGATGAAAATTCAAGAACGAGTGGTATGAAAAGAAATTTTTTATTTTGAGCAGAACAAGTTACTAGCCAGAAAGTTGCATATAGTAACATTAGGATGTAGTCAGATAGTAGGCATGAATGTAGTATGTGTGATTTGGAAGAAAGAGCTGCCAATCTCTGTTCCATGCTTGCCTAATGGACTTTGTTGATGGTAGTGGCTAGTTATGGGGTTGTTGCAATAGTTTGATATATCGCAGCAGCACTGGATGGACTTTTAAATGTGAATTTAACACTGATGATTGATAATGAATAGTAATTGCTAGACACCAAAGATATATTGGCTAAACCAAGTAATCTGTTTTATTTATTTTTTTCCTTTGTTGACTCTGTTAGTTCCACGAGGCTGGTGGTGTCTTTTCAGGGGAACCTTGATGTGGCATTTATACTACCAGGGGAAATGCAACCAGGGTGTGTGTGTGTGTGTGTGTGTGTGTGTGTGTGTGTGTGTGTGTGTGTGTGTATATATATATATATATATATATACATACACACACACACACACACACACACACACACACACACACACACACACACACATACATATACATACATGGATCTAGGGTGTTTGATCGAAAGATCAAACGTCCAAATCCATTAAGTGCGAGAATACTTGCACGAAATTGCTTTTCACCGAAGAAGCACTTTCGCATAAGTATGCCTGTTGCCAAGGCCATACTACGGTGCGGATAAGGGAAAATTCCCTTTTCCCCACTGTAGTGAGGTTTGGAGAGAGAATATTAAAGTAGTGGGGGGTGTAGGGGGTTCAAGGGGACAAAGCCCCCCTGCAAAAACGTAAATGTAGTGGTGTTTTCTTTTTTATTGACACACTTTAACGAAAGCGCTTTTTCGGTTAAAGCGCTTTCATTAAAGTGTGTTCGGTGGTTATGGATTTGGACGTTTGGTCACTCGATCAAATATCCTAGATCCATCCATCCAGAGATATATATATATATATGTATATATGTGTATATATATATATATATATATATATATATATATATATATATGTATATATATGTATGTATACACACACACGCTATATGTATGCAGTGTCAGTGGTGCAACAGGTTGCACACTTGCCTTTGGTGCCGTAGGCTGTGGACTTTATTCCCACACTGGGCAGATTGATTGCTGACACTGCTGTGCTGTCTTTCAGATGAGACATTAAACTGAGACCTCATCTGATTAAGTTGGTAATAGGCTCGGATGGATGTAAATGTTCCCCGTGCCACCTGTGAAAAGATTATGGAAAGTTCTTGATGCATGACCAGAGTTCCTGTACTAGTATAAATAAAGGCTTGGATGTCTGCTGGAAAGCCTAGTGGGATTAAAATGGTTTACAAGGAATAAATAAAAATCTGTGCTTAAAATCATGTATGATTTGGTAGGATAAACAATTATATGAAGTATTAAAATGGCAGCTACTTATCTGAAGGTAAGCAAGCTGTTCTTTTGTTTTGAACAAATGGGATTTTTTGAACTTATTTGCAGGGTCTATCTTAGAACATCAAAGTTTCAAAACTTCGAATGTTCTTATATCGACCCCTATTCAGCGAAAGCTGAAAACATCAAACATACAGAACAGTGAATTTTTCCTAGGGAAAAAATTTGCTGTTCCAAAACACACACACACACACCCAACACAAGCACACCAAACAAACAGCAATCCACACACATACACCTGACCCTACACTAAACTATACACACACCACTAACTATCCACTTACCTTAACCCTAAGGTCTCTCACTATCACACACACCTTAACCCTAACTCACCTACCCCGCCCTAACTTTCACGTCCACACAATCGCACACATACCTAACTCGCACCCTAACCCTCATCCACGCAATCGCACACATACCTAACCCACACTCAATCACACACTTACCTGAACCCGACCCGTAACTTTCCACCACAGTGCTGAAAATACCGAAGCAACAGAAACGGACAACCAAATTCTTTCCCTAGGAAAAAATTTGTTTTTCTGTTGCTTCGATATTTTCAGCTTTCGCTGAATAGGGGTTGATATTAGAACATTTGAAGTTTTGAAACTTAGATCTTCTAATATAGACCCTATTTGCAGCCTGCTTATATGGAAATACCCTGGATGTAAGAATCTTGTTTTACAAGATCCTTAAGAAAAATGGATTTTAGTATCCAAGCATAGTCATTTTAAATAGATGGTCCTGTTACATGTATATTTTAGATATTACAGCAAACTTAGAGATATAACTTTAGTATGGCTAGATTTCAGTATGTATGTACATGTTAAAGCAAGCCTATATGCATTGCTTCACACAGCTCCTGCTTTTCAGACCATTTATTTGCTAACATGTGATAAGCTGTTTGTTATAAAAGGTTTGCAGGAATAATACAATTGTGCAATCTGGCTTGCAGTCGGATTATCTAAAAGATTAATTTGATAAGAGAACTTTTATTATATTAAGGCTACGAGTGTAATTTAACTTCCTGATCGCAGCCTGTCTTGGTGTTCTGTAAGAATGTCATTTTCAAAATAGAAATATGTATATCAAAATTATTCGATTTGGAGGTTTAGTCTGCTTGTGTCATCAATAGGGTACTGAGGGCAGGAATGTGTCTCAGAATTTCCTTTGTCTGGAACAGGTTTTCCATTTATGTGAAGCAGATCTCTTCCACCAACCCTATTTGAGAAACCTGGACCAGTGGATGGGTAATCGGAAATGCATCTCGGGTCTAGCACTTGTGTCTAATGGACAGAAGCAGCATGTAAATGTTGCCCTAGCTTACATATAGCCCTTTAAATTAACCTCTAAAGCACATAAATTTGCAGGATATGATTGAGATGCTTGACTAGGCTTATAAAGACTCCATTGGTTGTATGAACCTTTGAACATTGTTGGGCATCTGTGCACTGATTAGTGCTACTATAACCTGCTTAGGGTCATAAATCTCAAGGAAAACTGTCATTAGGCAAGGTCAAAACGATAAGCATGTCTTTTAGAAGGTATGCAGAAACAATGCTGTCTTGCAGTCTGTCCATATAGCAGATTGGTCTATGATATGCTCTTTAGTTATGTTAAGGCTTACTTTACAGTGTAATGCAACCTTGTTACATGGTCAGTGCCTAGCCTTTCTGTTGCTCTGTAAGAATGTCTGTCACTTTTAGAGTAGAAATTTGTATTGTGAGGTGCAGTGTACACTTTCATTTGCACTGCTAAGTGTTCTTAGTATGACAACCTGATTAGAGTCAAAAATCTAACGAAAATGGCATTAGATGTGATGGTGATGAGCTATTTCAGGATTATATGAAAGGTTCATAAATGTTACATATGTTGAATGATTGCCTTTCCCTGAGTAGCTCATCCTTACTGTAAGGTAGATGTAAACAACATCTTGGGATGGAAAGCGTAATATGTTTGTACTCTGCAGTTTGCTGTGAAATGTTTAAGATGTAGAGAAGTGTCATTTTTACCAAAAATGTTAGTCTTTCACTGTTCAGTGTAGTTCCCTATCCAGTACTCAAGAAACTTACTGGGTTTTGAAATGATGGCTTGAAATGTTTATATTAATACAGCTTAATTAATTTTTGAGAGTTTTGTGAAGTGCATCTTTCCAGGGTTTTTTTGCACACTGTGCATTCAACAACTAATGGAAGGAAGTGTTGCCTGCTAACTAAGCCATAAGGCAGTGAAGAACCATGTCTTTTTGTCAAACGATGTCTGCATATTGGTACTTTGATTTGCAGTTGGATTATTGGCCTCTCCGAGACAACAACGTGATTGTAAGCATAATCCAACTTAAACACGTGATCAAAGTGTAGTATTGTACGTCCGAATTATCTAAACTGTTCTGTGCATTCAAAATCCATTGCTTATGTGATTGAAGCTTTGTTGATGTGATGCAATCAATAACTGAATTAGAAAACTTTACTTGTTTTTAATTCTGTCTTTCTTTTGGGTTTTTAATACCATGATGGGAATGGACCCCATTCTTAAGTCAAAGTATGATTAAAGTTCATGAAACTAGTATTGTTTCAGAGTTTAACCAAAAGTACTCTTTGCAGCACCCGCAATGTGCCCAGAATTGACTACTGCAATTCATACGGAGTTTCATGTGCTGGTAATATTTCTAAATACGACTGTAAATTCTTTTTTGAGACCCATTGCTCCTGTTACTTTTGGAGCTGTCTAGGTATCCTCCTCCCACATTGTCTTCATTTCTGCCTGCTAATACTGGTATTTTATGACTTTGTTCCTCTGTACATAAGACACTAATCACTGGGTGTAACAGTTTCAATGATCAATGCTATTTTTGTCTTTTCATATACTTCTATATCTGGTTTTCTCACATCTGTTTTTGAACTGTTGGAAATTGGTGATCCCATGTGATATAAACTTCATCATTTTTCTTATACTTTGTGGTTCATGTTTCCAGTGCTTTTTGAACAATTCCCAATAAAGCAGTCTTGCCACATTATTATGCCTTTTAAGTGTACAGGCCTTCTGCCATTAGTGTGTCACACCCAAGACGTGTGACTGTTTCCAGTTCTGTTTTACAAAGCCTGCATTTGTCTGTTTCTCTGTGTTCAATGGCCTTTTTAAACCAGTGTGTACGTAGTCTGTTTCTCCATGTTCAATGGCCTTTTTAAACCAATATGTATATAGTCCACTATCCTGTGCCACCAGTATCTTTGTTAGATTAACAGTACTGTGTGTGGGACAAAAACATAATTTACCAAGTATGGTGGAATGTAGTTATACTGGTACGATGTATACAATTATTTTGCAGGGTGGTGGTAAGAATCATCCTTAAGTTTCTCTTACTAAGGTGCATTTATGGTAAGCAACCTTTGACATGTTTGACAGAGATGCTGTAAAATCTGGCTGATGTGCAGTACATTATGTCTGGTCAATAACTAATGAGAGCATTGAATCTGTCGTTAACCTGACATTGAGGGGGTTTGGGACTCTGTTCATACAAATAAATGTTGATTACATGTCTGTTTTGGGCTATAGACACACTCCACATGTTGGACTGCCTCTTGACAAGTGAGGTTTATAGGTCCATCATGGTGCAAACACTGTATTTTCTCATGTGTACATAATATAGGGATGAATCATATAGTCAAGTTTTATGGGTGTCATCTATGTTTATAGGTCTGCATCAGATTTAATATGTAGAGCTTGCTAGCACAATCCAGGTAAGTAACAAGATATAGGGATGGATGACACAGGCAAGTTTGTTAAATAGAAAGTGAGGACAATGGGGAGGGCTGGTTCCTTGGAATTGCTGGAATTCAGTTAGGAAATGGAGCTTTGAACAAACGAGGGGTGAAGAGGACAACTCCTTGTAGGTTTCAGGTAGAACCTACCTTGAGTGTCGAGTAGGTTGAGTCTTCTGGGTATAGACTCTAGGAGGCCCAAAGAATCTGGGTATATTCAACCTGGGAAGAGGAAATGTGCACTGAGATTCAGTCAGAGTATATGGGAGGTTAGGGTATATTGGAGAGAATTCAGACAGTGCTTACGTTTAGTGTAGGAAGAGTAGGACATCTGGTGAAAAGGGAAAGGAGATTTAGGAGACGAGTAGAGGGGAAGGAGATGTAATTCAGCTACAAGAAACTGCCTAAACAAAAGGAAACACTGCAGATTCGGGGGTGGGTGGTAATGGTTTATTACTGACTAGTGCAGTGAAAGGTTGAAAGAAACTGGGCATAATTGTACTGATGGAAAGTTTAACCGAAAAAGTATATAATGTCTGGGAAGGTGCAGCTTCGGAGATGGGTAATAAGGTTAGAAAGATATGGGAAGAAATGGAAAATTCGTACTATTTACTTTCTTAATGAAGATTCCATCTAATTCTTCAGAAAGATTTGCAAGGTGTGGTACAGATCTGCTAGGTGTGATGAGTTTAAAGTCATTGTTGAATATTTTATTGCCAGTGTAAATTCCCTTTGAGATGAACCGTAAGAGATTATGGGTAAGAACCGGGAAGCACAGCAGGTGCTGAAGTGATGGGAGAATAATGAGAGGATGGAAAGAGGCAATAATTTCTCCAGATGGCAGCAGAAATGGTCAAGTAGCATGGATACTTTTTTAAACACCTTTGACTGTGGCACTAGATAAACATGCAGTAATAGAAAATAAAACAAACCTTAGCGAGCATTTTTCATTTATTCACTTTTTTAAAGATCATGTGTAAAGGGGCTAAATGAAATGTTCTTTTCACACAAATGTGTCGTCATGCATCTTTATGCATTAGTCATTAATTCATTAGTTTTTTCTGCCAGACTGTTTAACAGTTTGGCAATTACTTAATACATATTTACTTAACTGTACTAATCCAAATCAAAGAATAAAGAGGTCATACAGGCAAACCAATGATTAAAAACTACAAGAAAAACATAGGCCATCTATTGGCTTGAATGTATCTACAGACTTAAAAAGAAAAAAAAATAAAAGATCATGGACATTCATAAGCCATATAGCTGAAATACTTTATGTTCCTAAGGGTGATTTGCATGTATCCCATGGACCTCTGTTAGAGGAGGCTAAAGGTATCACACAGTGGAAACTCTAGCTTGGCTAGTTTTTTCTTGTAGTTTTAACTATGCTAATCCAGGATAATTAGAGCTGGAATCCAGAGTGATGTAAATACCTCCTGCCCTGCCCATAAACACAGTTCAGTATGTTCAGTCTTCTGTGTTTGGAAGATGTCTTTAAAACTTTGTAATTTTCTAAAGGCTGCAAAACAGACTTTTCTTTTTACACAGGAAAGTGTTTGTATGCATAAAGATGTATGCACACTGCTTTTGTATGAAAAAGTTTTGTTTTGTACCTTAAGTTGTAGTTCACTCCAACATTGCATAAATTGTTAATTTCCTACCTTCCCTTAATCCTTACTCTTCCTGAACAGTGTTGTATGTAATGCTCCTACAAATTCCTTCTATTTCTATGCGGTTTGCTCCTTTCCTTTTGTAAAGATCGCATCTGTACTACTGTCTCCTTTACAATATTCAGTACTTCAATTTCATTTTATTTTGACTTTGATTTCCATTTTCTAGTAATTACTTTTTTGGCCGCCAACATCATTTAACTTCATAAAGATCCGCTATGTCTGTAAAATTCAGATCCTGTATCTCAGCTCAAGTCTCATTTCCTTAATTAAAACGTTTGTTTCTCCATCATTTCTGGCAAAGTATTCCACAGGGAGTTCTTAAAATCTTGTAACTTACATCATTCCCAAAATACATGTTCCTAATTATCTCTCTGTGTCCCATCACACCTCCAGCATTTGCTGTGTACCCGAAGAAAAGTCAGATTGGAGTATAAAAGTAACTATGCAAGCACTTTAAACAAAATTCCTAAATCTGTTGGACTTTCAGGCTTACCTGGGAACTATACAGATGCCATCTAATTGTTCTTTTGTAAGTTGACTTTTCATTCTCTGTCCAGTTTTTTCTAACCTACTCTGACTCTTACAGTTATCATGTAATATTTTAGAAGACCTACTAATTATCCCTTTTTTAACAGCAACTTCTGTTCCGGGCTCTGATAAAAACTTTCCTAGAGCTGGTCTTTCATTTAGCTCTCCTCCATCTCTCTCTCGGCCTAAACTCTTAATCCTCGGTAGGGAAGGCAGTCTGTAAACTGCAGTATATATGACTTCTTGGCCTCATCCCACTGTATTACCTTTCCTCTCTAGTTATTTTCCCATTATCTTGGTTGCTTTGCTTATTTTCTCCAGTAAATCCCATCCACTTTTTTGCCTGTTTTCTGTATCCCTATTTGCAGTCCTTCCTATTGGTAAAATCTCCTTTCTCCATTCCCATGTTAGCTTATTTCTTAGAATAATTTTTGCTGCTTCAGGATTGTAATAGTCTTTATGGTGGTGGTTCTCCTTAAGGACCTACACTCAAAATCACACTCTTTACTTCAACTACAACATTTTTTCATCATCCCATTCCACTGTGATTTACAACATTCTGTTTGTCCGTTGGCTCATAGGAAGTTACTAGGCTATTGGCCCTAAAGCCCTTATAAACCTGTGCTGACAAGTCAGCACCCAATGCCCCTGTCCAGCATCTCAATATTTTGTTTGTGAGCCTTAACTGCATAGTTCTAAAGTATCCCTTCAGGTCTTGCAATCCAAAATCACCTGCATTTTTTGAGAGGATCAACTCAGCCCACTTGGCCTCCCAAATAATCTTTCACCTCTCTATTAATTATGATCCACAGCTTCACCTCTAGTTTTTAAAAAAAAAATCATCCTTGATCTGTATTAAAAAAACTAAAAGGACTAGAAACATTTTCACTGCTTGTATTGTACTGTCCATATCAAATCTGGAACTTCTAGCATCTCAATATTTGTATTCTGTTTCATTTAGTGCCTTGCAACATATCCTTAGCTGTCATAATATTATTTTTAATCGATACACCAAAATATATATGCTATTGCTGACCCATTTCATATGTACAGTGGATATAAAAAGTTTACACACCCCTGTTAAAATGCCAGGTTTTTGTGATATAAAAATGAGACAATCATTTCAAAGCTTTTCCCACCTTTAATGCGATCTATAACCTGTACAATTCAATTGAAAACAAATCTATTGGGGGAGAATGTAAAAAATAAAAAATGTACAATAAGCTGGTTGCTTAAGTGTACGCACAGTTTAATACTTTGTTGAAGCACCTTTTGATTTAATTACAGCATTCAGCCTTCTTGGGTAGGAGTTTATCAGCATGGCACATCTTGACTTGGTAATATTTGCCCACTCTTCCTTGCAAAAGCACTCCAAATCTGTCAGATTGCGAGGACATCTCTTGTGCACAGCCCTCTTTAGGTCACCCTACAGATTTTCTTTTGGATTTAAGTCTGGGCTGTGGCTGGGCCATTCCAAAACTTTAATTTTCCTCTGTTGAAGCCATTCTTTTGTTGATTTAGATGTATGCTTGGGGTCATTATGTTGAAAGGAGAAATTCCTCTTCATCTTCAGCTTTCTAGCAGATGCCTGAAGGTTTTGGGGCAAAATAGACTGGTATTTGGAACTGTTCATAATTCCCTCCACCTTTACTAAAGCCCCACCCAGTTCCAGCTGAAGAAAAGCAACCACAAAGCATGATACTGCTCACTGTAGGGATGGTGTTCTTTTGGTGATGCGAAGTGTTTTTGTGCCAAACGTATGTTTTGGAATTGTGGCCAAAAAGTTCAACCTTGGTCTCAGACCAGAACACATTTTCTCACATGCTTTTGGAAGACTTGATGTATTGTTTTGCAAATTTTAGCCAGGCCTGAATGTTTTTCTGTGTAAGAAAAGGCTTCCGTCTTGCAACCCTACCCCATATATCCCAGACATATGGAGAATATGGGAGGTTGTTGTTGCATGTCGTATACAACCAGTACTTGCCAGAAATTCCTGCAGCTCCTTCAGTGTTGCTCTAGGTCTCTTGGCAGCCTCCCTGACTAGTTTTTGTCTTGTCTTTTCATCAATTTTAGAGGGATGTCTAGTTGTTTGCATCATCACTGTTGCCCCATATTTTCTCCACCTTTTGATGACCGTCTGTCTTCACTGTGCTCCATGGTATATCCAATGCTGTGGAAATGTTTTTGTACCCTTCTCCTGACTGATACCTTTCAACAATGAGATCCCTTTGATGCTTTGTAAGCTCTCTGTGAACCATGGCCTTTGCTGTAGCAGGCAACTGAGTAAATGTCTGGAAAATCCTATGAGGACAGCTGAACTTTATTTGGGGTTAATCGGAGTCTGTAATTGATGGCAGGTGTGTACCCAAGAAGACTGAATGCTATAATTAAATCAAAAGGTGCTTCAACAAAGTATTACTTTAAGGGTGTGCACACTTATGCAACCAGCTTATTGTACGTTTTTTATTTTTTATATTTTCCCCCTAACATATTTGTTTTTCAATTGAGTTGCACATGTTATAGGTCATGTTAAAGGTGGGAAAAGTTTTGAAATGATTTATTGTGGTCTCATTTTTTTATATCACAAAAACCTGGGATTTTAACAGGGGTGTGTAAACTTTTTATAGCCACTGTAACTGTAGTTTGCCACTTCAGTCTTTTTAGCATAATTTATTTTATGTCCTGAAAATTTAAAACTTTAAAAATGTTCCACATCATGAACATGTCCTTTCTAGATGTTTCATGCACGAAACATCTGCAAATAAAGCTAGCTTTTCTTGATTAGCGTAAATGCTGAGGAAACTTCCTACCTTAATTCTTGGCTCCAGTCCTTCATATAATCTCCTAATTAACACTTTTATTCAATCAGGGAATGTAAATGTCACTGTTGCCCCACTAAAAAAATCCCAGCTGACTCTACTGAAAGTCTTTGCAAGAAAACCCACCAAAAATGCATTCTGCTTTCCTCTGGATCATCATTGTATTAATGTTTCAAACATCATACTGATCCCTATCTGTCAATTTTGGCAACACTTTGTCATTCTCTAAAGTAGTACATATATAAACACTTTATAAGCATGATTTAAAATTTAAATGGGTATGTATGAAATTGGGCCCAAAGGGTGTTTTACTGCCTTTTAGTAATGCAGCCACCACAGCTTTCTTCCAAGATGGTTATACACCCCCACACACACACATTTTTAATATAGTATTAAATAAAACTTAGATATTTTTCTTTTTCATCATTCCCACCTTCCAGACGTCAAGAATGCCATCTGTTTCTGGAGAATTCACTGATTTTGACTATACATTGCCATTTTTATCTCATATCTTGCTATCTTAGCTATTCGTTTTTTGAGCTTCATCTGGCTCTACTTTTGACATAATTAAGTCCTCCTAAATATTTCCATCTTTGCCTTTTATGGCTTCCTCATTTCTCTGCATTATATAATTTTTTTGTAAAAAATTTCAAAATATTTCCAATATTTGAGTAGAATCTGTGGTTGTTTTCTTGTCATAGGCTCACTGTTTGGCAAAAACACATTCTAATTTTTGTTCCCTAAGTAGCTGTACTAAAAGCTTTTGTGCTCTGAAATTTTCAAAAAATAGTTAATAACCTTTCTAAATTACCACATATTATCCAAATACTCCCTTATTTTCCCTTTAGCACTTTGCATTTCCTCCTCCTGTTCAGTGAGATATCCCTTATTCTAAAATAATTTAAACTTTCTCAACCTCTCATTAGTCCCTATTAGTTTTTCTCTTATATCTGCCATGTTTTTGTAAACTCCATTTCCACTTATCCTACTTACTAGACAACCCTTCTGAAGAAATTTCTGTCTTCTCTAATAACTCTGTAATTGTTTCCACTGTGCATTCCTTAAATTTCTTTTTCTTCAACAGAAAACTAGGAAAACCCTAGTGTTGCATTTTACTTCATTACCCTGCTTCTTTTTCTTAACCTTTATTGGTGCATGATCTGAAATAGTTATTGAATGTATGTGAAATCTTTCAATTTAATATACATGATGTTTGTGTTTCATTGTTGGAATAACAACTCATTGAGGATTTCATGCTGTAGAAGTCCTTGGCTAGCCAGAATACCAGAAATGTTATCCCCTTCTCCAACATTAGCACTTTGGGATGTAAGGATCTTCAGCCAGTGTCATTTTCTCAGGTTGTTTTTACCGTCTGAGCCTGAAAAGTCTTCATGGTATACCATGGTTGGTCCAAAGGCAGATACAGAATGCCCAAGTGAAGTACCTCTTTGGGCAAAGTGTTTTTACCTGTATTGCTAACATTACTCTTTGTCAGTGGTCAAGACTAACGTATGTTTAGAGTGGTGGAAGTCACTCATTGGGATTTCCACATTTTGTTCAAATTTTTTTATTTTCCAATAAACATATTCAAATCCCGAATAATTTCATTATGCATGATGTAATGAATTCTTATGAAGAGCAAACAAAATGAACTATATACAGTATATACAAAGGCCTGAAAACAGAAAGGTCAAAAAATACTCCAATTTTGTTCTGTTACTAATTTCATTTATTAGTACCTGAATTCTTCTGGTACAAATCAGCAAGAGAAATCACTTTAATCGTAGGGTTTTTGATGAATAGGTTAGGATGAATTCTTAGTTCTTTGACTTTAGTCTATTTGAGTACTGTTTCTTTAAGAACAGAAGAAAGTCTTCAAATGCTAGAGGAGTAGATATTTTCCATTTCTTGGTAGTGCATTTCTTTGCTACTGCAAGGCTGAACTAAAGAAGAGCATAGTTAACATTCAGGAAATCACTTTTATCATATGCATGAAATAATAATAACTTTGATAAAGAAAATGTATCTGTGAATTAAGCATGTAGGAATCCCTGTATCTTAAGTCCAGAATAAAGAGGAACATCCATGGAATGTATGAATCCAATCTGTTTTGCATGCTTGTTAACAGCTCTAACACACAAGAATACTATATCCAGTCATTGTGACAATCCTTTTTGGGGTTAAAAAGTCTTGATGCAGAGATTTCCAAGTAAAATATGCTAGTATTGAGATCAAGAAGTGTAACGGATAACAATTAAGATTTATTAAGTAAAGTAAGTTGAGATGCAAGCTTAAAGTAATATGATTTCAGCATTTTAGATTTGTTTACTTTATATTCAGAGACTATTTTATAAAGTTTTGAAATTTATCAATTTTTGTGTTGTATGCATTTCCAAATATTAAATAAAATTTTAGGTTCTTTAAAATGTGAATTGGAGATGGGTATACGCAGCTCATTTGTATGAGGTTTCAGGTTATGTAATAATAACCAGTCTTGAATTTACATTCTATGATCAGTTGAATACCTTTGGGTTTTAAATCTTTAATACAATCATTCCAGCAGCCAAACCCTTTGGTCTCCAAAAATTCCAATGCGTGAGTATTAGTTTTATTGAAAAAAATTGTAATGCTGAACGGTATTAGATTCAAACCATATTTTCATGTGAATATTAGAGTCCTATTTTTAAAAGTTTAGAGTTGTATTGTGAATCTGTAGGATAGAATATAGTATACTAGATTTCAAAGATAATACCAAAATTATTTGAACTAGTTGGAATATGTTTACTTAAAATATTCTTGTGTCAAGGATATTTAAGTGCAAAGATTTCCAATTTGAATTATAGTTGGGGTCAATCCAGTTTAGTATAATTTTAAATATTGAAGCTTTTACGCAAGTATCTATATCTGGAAAATTAATCCCCCCTAGATTCCAGTGTCTTATGTGATGTGAGAGAACCGAAGAAATTTTAAGAGGGGATAATTTCCCTAATGTGGTGCTTATTTAGGTAAAGAGATGAGGCTGGAATTATGTATAATATTTGGGGGAAAATAATAATTTTTATTAATTGATGTCAGTCTTCAAATGAAATGGTTAGTTTATTATATTTAGAAATAATTTGTTATATGTAGGATATTATCATAGCTGACATTTATTTCATCTGTCGACAGTAATTTGATACCTAAATACTCTGAGGCAACCTGAGTGCTAATAGGATTTTTAAAAGATTTATTTATTATAATTTTAAATTTAGTTTGATTAAAAGTCCAGAAGTAGATTAAAAAGCTACTGTTTTAGACTGAAGTTCAAAATGAGTAGTTTGTGAATTTGAGAGTTAATACGGTATCAGCAGCAAATAATATGATTTTAGAGGAATAAGTATTAGATATTTCTATACCTTTAATGATTTGACTTTGCTGAATTAAATTGGATGAAACTTCGATTACTAGTGCAAATAAGATTGGAGACAGAGAATGGCTGTGTTTGGTGCCTTTGGTTAAAGAAATATATTCAGGAATAAAAGGACCAGTTTTTATGTACACTAAAATATTTTATAAATGTTCTAACCAACCACGGGGCAGAACTTATTGGACATAGACCGACAGGTAGATTTTTTAAAGGATGGATTTAATTTAGCTACATTGGGTTTAATATTTTTAATAACACTAATATGCGTATTAGTAAAACACACACTGATCTATTTTTAAAAGGTTTTACTTTTATACTTATGGTTAAAGCTAATATATTTAATTTATTGGTGCACCTGAAACTTTTCACCGGGAAGAAAAATTTAGAATTGTTTTTCTGTGGACAAGAAACGAGGAGTATTAATAAAACATTGGTCAAGAAAATCCACCGTTGCATCCTCAGCTTAAGAATTTTGAGGTTGTGGTGGAAAATTAGTTGAGAAGTACTTAAAACAAGTGAAACCCATCATGACCAAAGAGGAAAGAGAGATCTTATATGAATGTAAGGAGAAGAAAAATTTGAGGGATATGAAACCTGATAAAGGTGGGGGGGGGATTGTATTGATGGACCACATAACATATGAAGGCAAAATGTTAGATTGTGATGAGAACAAATACACAAGAGTCTCACTTAATGAACTAAATATTGCGTATAGGAAAATATCAGTATGTTTAAATGACTTGTTGGAGGGGCTCATAGACAGAGAAACTTACAATTTTTTGCATGTTGACAGACCTCTAGTTCCCTCCATTTTGTGCATTCCGAAGGTCCATAAGGACTATTCCAACCCCCTGTTAAGACCTGTTGTTTCTGCAGATGGGTCTGTTACTGCACCTTTAGTGAAGTATATTGATCACAAAGTGAAAAAGCTGGATTTGAGAAAAGTGAATATTTTAAATGATTCCTGGGATTGTTTTTAAGATGGCTCAATGATGCATTATAGTCAGATAATTTTTTTTATTACCTTAGATGTGGTAGACCTATTCACTTGTGTACCACGCATTAGGTTAATGTGGTTTGAGGAATCTTTAGCAGACTTTAGAGACATCTCCCTCAATGAATTTCATACGGTTTTAATTTTAATGGACTTTGTTCTGAAGAACAATTTTATATTTTATGAAGGGGAGTGTTATAGACAACTTAGAGGGATAGTAATGGGTGTACATCGTATACCCACATTTGCCAATATTATCCTTTCATAATGGGAAAATAATTCCATTCTGAGTATAGACAATACTGGAGATTTTATGGACATTTATTAGACGATACATGTTTAAGGAATTCTTAGATAATTTATCAGGGACCACCAATTTCTTAGTTTACTTATGAATTCAACAGTGTAGAGGTGAACTATTTGGAAGTAAACACAAAAAATAATAATGGTTTTAGATCTAAAATATTCAGTAAAAAGACTTTCTCCATTTCGTAGTTACACTACACAAGTGCTCATCCTTTTATCAGAAAAGAGGGGGTAGTAAAGGGACAATTGGTCTGTACAAGTAGGATGACCTCAGATGATGATTTTCAAACTGAGTGCGAGTTTTTGATGAAATTATTTAAGGCTAGAGGTTAACCCCGTGAATTGACAGAAATATATTCAGAAGTATTAATGGCAAGGAAAACAAGGTTGACTCCAATTTTTGGGAAAAATAATTATACTATGGACAAAACTAGTCCGAGTGTAAGTAATGTAAATGATATACATTATTATTACTTATGATGGGGAAGCAGGATTAGTGAGGAAAACAATTGGGAATGAATGGAATAAATTTGCTAAAATATCAGACTTGAATCCTATTTTTGATAAACCATTCAAATGTATATATCATAAGGGTAGTAATATCAAAAACTTTCTAGAGAGAGGCACGTATTATTATATGGGTGGAGGCCAGTCAAATAACAGGAAAAGTACATATAAATGTGGCAGTTGTGCCCAGTGCTCAAACATATGGACTGGACTCACAGTATATTTAAAATCTAGAAATAGGAGTATCATCAATGGATATGCCAATTGCAACACAAAAGGGGTTATATATTTAGCTGTGTGTAACAAATGCAATTCATTTTATGTGGGGAAAAAACAAAAGAAAATTTAAACAAGTGTATGAACATACGTATGATATTAGGAGAATGAATGAAAACAATGCTTTGTTTAAACACACACGCACATGTACATGTCCAGATTGTTTCTTTGAAATTGAAATAGTGCCTGTGGATCCAAGAAGTAGCCCCTGGGAAATTAGGTTACAGTACAAGGAGCTCTACTGGCAGGTAGTTTGAGGCTAGTAGGCACCCAGGTCTAATTGATACAGTTTCTTTAATGCCTGTATTGAAGCTTTGATCAGCCAAATTGAGACATTTAATAGGATCAATTTTTATATCAATACACACACTACTAAATTGTTTGTTTGTTTTAACTAAGAAATTCAGTTTCATAAAGTGTACATTTAATATTTATTAGACCCAAGTAGTGTTTTTAATTTTGTCTACTAGATGGTGCCTTATACCATATATTTATATGAATATTCATTAATAGATTAAATCCACAGTTTATATGTATTTCATTCATCAGCTTTTATTTTATTTTACATAGTTTTAAAATGTATAAAGTAAGACAAATGTATTGATTTTGATAACTTTTAAAAAAATGTATTTTAAATATGTATTTACAAATGCATTTGTGTTTATCAGTTAGGGGGATTTTAATTATCAAGACTTTAACAATTGAACGTTAAATTAATTGATTGTTTGTGGTAAATTAAGGTATTTAAACTTGTATTGTTGGTTAGTACGCTCATCTGAAGAAGTTTTATAAGATGAAAATGTGGAACAATGTATATAGCCTTTGTGTTTGCTGGTCAGTTCTGTTCGTTAATAAAGGCTCTGTGGTGGAACTGTTTGGATGTCCGTTGCCTATACTTCAGTTTTGTATATAGCCTTTGTGTTTGCTGGTCAGTTCTGTTCGTTAATAAAGGCTCTGTGGTGGAACTGTTTGGATGTCCGTTGCCTATACTTCAGTTTGGTTATTTTTGGGGATTTTCCACACTTTTTGATTACTATTTTATAAATGTTCTTTTAAAAGAGAGAGAAAAATTTATGGGGAAATCAAATAATTCTAGAATTTTAAATTATTCCCAGTTTAGAGAATCAAAAACTTTTTCAATATTAAGACTAATACAGCTTCTTTATTCATATTCAGATAATCTGTAAGAGTTAAAATACATCTATTATTGTGGATTTGTCTTTGATATATAAAACCTGTTTGGTCCAAAAATTACTTGTTACGGGTTCTTCTGTCAGTAATGATAGACATGAAAAATGTTATCATATTTTTAAAAAGTGAAATTGGCCTATAAGAAGAGCAAATTTGTGAATGTTTATCTTTTAATATGAGTTATTAGTACTTACATGAAGGAGGAATCTTTTTATTAGACTATATTTCAATAAGACTTTTGTGAAAGAAGGATAAGATATATGAAAGAAAGAGTTTGTATATTTCTGATATTATCCCTTGTGAACCTGGGGTTATTAGATTTTTATTTTTTAATTTTGTCAAAAACTTCTTTGTAAGTGATGATTTTATTTAGATTATCTTTCACATTGGCTGGTATTTTCTTTATTGTCAAAATCAAAAGCAGAGGTTGATGTATGATTGCATGAATTAGTGTTTAGAGTAATGCCATGAAATTTGAACACCAAGAATTTCTGCAATGTCTATGTTATTTTCTAGTTTTTCTTTCATTCCTAATCTCTAAAATATTACCGAATTTAGATTGAATCTCAAGTCTTCTGAAAAGATTATGTATGTGTTTAGGAGATGGAGAACAAGAATTCAGTTTTAATCTTTCTAATGCTATGTTAATTATGTTAAAATATCTGAATATTTTTTATTTAGTTTCTGTTTCTTGTATATTATTTTTGATGTCCTTAGATTTGACTACAAGAAGTTGTTTTTGAACGTTTTGAATTTGAAGCCCATTCTTTATACCAAATTAAAATTTTCCCCGAAATATATGCTTTTAACCAACCCCAGATCATAGCTGTATCTATGTCTGTTATTAATTCAGTTCTGAAATCATCCAATATTTAAATTCCTTAAGCTTGGTTATATAAGCAAGTAGTTAAAGCTAATCTTTTGGAATTAGCTTGAAGTTTTAATATGAGAGCATCGTGATCAAATATAGAACAGGGAGTTACAGTAAAGAATGAAATTCTAGGTATTAAGTCATATGACATTAGCATTCTATCTTTTCTGGTTTGAGTATCAAACCTGTAATCTTGATGAGTAGAAGTGAACTAGAATCTTTCATATTAAAAATACGCTTTAAATTAAGAGATTATATCCATTTTATTTGTACTTCAGCTGTAGATGTTAATCTCAATTTCCTTTTGTTATTGGTATCAGAGTCTTCTAGTATGCAGTTAAAATCCACACCTATAATTTAGCTACCTTTATATTCATTGGTTATTTTATCTAGATGCCTCATCAAGATTTGAACCCAAACCTGGAAACCAATAAAGGTTAACTAAAGTCCATAATCTAGTATTAAATTTAATTATGAACATTAAAAGATTTTCTTGATCTTAATATGTTATACAGTGTGGGGAAAAACAGTGGATTTTTTCCATAAAATTAAAAATTTGATTGAGCTAGAATTGTAAATTTCCTTGGATTACAGTTATCTTTTTTCTGAAGGTTTGATGCGAGTTTCTTTGAGTAAAACTACATGAGCTTTATATTTAAATGTATTAAGTTTGCTCTTTTCCTTGGATTATTTAAGCCATTCACATTCAAAGATAACATAGATGGTATCCATTTATATAATTAAAATGTGTTTATATATTAGTTATAGCTAGAAATATGATGAATAAGGCAATATAAATAGTGATACCCTTTTGTTTTTGGAGTATTGATCTGAAAAAAAATCAGGCCATAAAGAGAAAAGGTAATTAAAAAACTAAAATAAATGATACAAATGTGACTCAACAACAAACATGGAATTATCACAGTTCGTAGTCCAATAGCTAAAGAAACTAGCTATTAGACTATTCAGCATTTCCCTACCAAGCAACATATCTACTGAAAGAGCTCTGTATCGGTATATAAATGATAGAGACTTGATATAATTAGAAAGTATGTATAGAATTGATTATATTTAAATGAGAAATAAAAATATATAGAAGGTAACTTCTGATGACCTGTGTGTCATTTTTCTCTAAAATAAGTAAAGTAGATGAAGGCACCTAAGCATATGTTGAATTCTTTACATCATCTGTATGTACATACCACCAGGCAACAATATACCTATCTTAGAAGACTTCCTCAGTTGGATTTCCACTAACTACCCCCAAGAAACTATAATTCTGGGTGACTTTAATATAGACTGGAATACTATTAATAGTGACAATCCCTCCTGTCATATAAACCTACATGGTTTTACTCAATCCATTACCACTACAACAAGGCTTAATAAACCAAGTAAGAAACAGAGTATCTTAGACTGGATACTCATAAACAAAGTCAATGTCTCATACAAAGTAGGAACTATGCCTGATGACCTCAGTGACCACTGCCTAACCTATATCTCTAGAGAAAAGACCGACTATCAAAACTTACCTAACACTAGAATAGTACGCTCGACCAAACACTTTAAAAGTGACTTATTTCAAAATGATCTCAAAACATGCAACTGGAACCTCTTGAAATCACTTCCTCTTAATGAAGCAGTTTCATTCTTTAACTCGACCTTCCTTTCCATTTTGGATAAACATGACCCTGAACGCTCTATTAGAATGAAGTCTAATATAGCCACATGGCTCTCAAAGGAAACAAAGAAATTAATTCATACTAAAAATAAAATTTGGGCCAAATGGAGATACCATAGAATCAGCTCCGATTTTCTCCATTTTTGCCAACTTAGAAATCTTACAAAAAAAGCTATAATCTCTGACAAAAAAACTACTACTGTGAACTTCAAGAAACCCATTTAAATAAACCCAAACAATTCTGGTCTTCAATCAACAAACTCCTTTCACCTGGAACAACTAAAACTCCCTCCCCCATAAACGCAGACCCAGATACCCCTAACCATACTGCAAACGCTTTTAACTCCTTTTTTATAGAAACCATTCAATCTCTTGCTAGACAACTGAACGCCAATAACTTTTACCCTCCAAATAATCTTGTTGATTCCCCCCACAACTTCACTCTTCATCCTATCTCTCCCTCTTTCATCTACAAGCTTATTCTCAAACTGAAACCCTGCACCCCCTCTGCTGACAAACTCCCCTCTCTCTTTCTTCAAAAGGCTGCTAAACAGATTGCATACCCTATATCTATACTCATTAATAGGACTATCCAAGAGGGAACCATACCAGATATATGGAAAGTCTCTCATATCATCCCACTACACAAAGGTGGTAACTCTATTGACTACACTAACTTTAGACCCATTGCTCTTCTCTCACCTCTTGCTAAGATAATGGAAAAATGTATTTATCAGCAACTTGTACAGTATCTCTCTTTACACAACATAATAGCCAACTGTCAACATGGCCTTAGACCCCACCATAGCACCTCCACTGCCCTCCTTTCCTTTGTTGACACCATCAACAACTATCGTAACTCCAATCTTGTCACCTCTGCTCTATTCATTGACCTCTCTAAAGCTTTTGACATGGTGAACCACTCTTCCCTTATTAACATCCTTGAATCCCTCTCATTTGATAACCTGGCTATAAAATGGTTTACTTCTTATCTTAGCAACAGACATCAAGCCGTTCGTTGGGACAATCATATCTCTTCCTTATTGCCTGTTTCTATTGGAGTCCCACAAGGCTCCATTCTCGGCCCACTTCTCTTCTCCCTTTACATAAACTATCTCAACACTGTAATCCCTCAAGCTACCTGCATCCAATATGCTGACGACTCCACTATTATTTGTTCAGCATCTACCTCTTCAGAGCTACTCTCTCTAACTCAAACTACTTTCAACACTGTAGAAACTTGGTTTACTAGACGGTACCTCCTCCTCAATGCTAAAAAAACGAAACTTCTCCTTTTCACTCCTACCACTTGAGCCTCCCCATTAAACTTCAACATCTTGTCTAATGATACCACTGTCATCTCTCCTGACACGACAACTAAACTGCTAGGAATAACCATTGACAACAATCTCACTTTTGATCAACACATCAATAACATCATCAAAACAGTTAACAAAAAAATAGGATCGTTATACCGTATTAAACCATTTCTTACACCTGCTACCAGAGCAACTATCGCCCACTCCCATCTGATATCTACTCTCTTTTACGCCTCACCTATTTTCACTAACCTAAATAAACTAGCAACTTGTTACAATAGTATTGCCCGCTTTGCCACCAGTAACCCTTTTAGAACACATCACTGTCATAACCTAAAACTCCTAGGCTGGCTTGAGCTACAAAACTGCCTTATGATCTCACAACTTACCATTGCTCACAAGATACTTTACCAACCTGACAACAACCCTATACTTTCTCAACTTTTAATCCCTTATAATAATCTTACCTCCCTTCGATCTTCTTCTAAACTCATGACCAAATCTGTAAAATCCCATAACTTAGCTGGTGACTCTCTGTTCACCAATACTGTAGGTAGGACATGGAATCAGCTACCCACTGATATCACTCTAATCCCCTCCTTACCACTCTTCAAACAAAAAATCAAACTGTACTTCCAAAATCACTGGCTTTGTTCCTGTAGGACTCCTGACTAAGCTTCTTCATTCCCCTACTCTACTATAACTATTCACTGTACTTATTAGCTATACATATACTTTCTTCTTATCGCCCTGCTGCTCTCCTCTTATGCTCTGACCCACTCCTCCTTTTTCTCTCCCCGTCCTCTTTTCCATCTTCTTACTACTTCTCCTTACTAGACCATTGCTTCTCACTCTTCTCCTCCCTTGTATTTCTTCATTAATCCCTTCAAATGTCCTGTTTTACTTATTTCTCTCCAACGGATTATCAAAAACAATTTGCTAATCTTTAGCTTTTTAATTGTGATGCTTCTACTGAACTAGTATATTTTTTGGTGTGCCTTAGGTATTTTGTTATTCTTATTACTAAATGTATATTCTTATTGTACTTATTTTTTTATTAATATGTCTCTTTGTAATTGATTTATGTGTGGAGCTTTTCTCCCCGGGCCTCTACTGAAAATGGACATATATCCAGCTAGACTAGCCCGGTTAACAAATGTAAAATAAATAAAAATAAAACGAGTAACTTAGGAGCTTTACAATTGTTTTCTTAAAGTATTCATATCCCTTTTACTAGTAAAATATTTAAGTAAAGTTCTGTTTTAAGAAACATCATTAATTCAGAAATGGGCAACTTTAATAATACAGTTCAAATATATCTTGTATTTGCTTCTTTATTATTTATACTAGACTGTCAAATTAGTAAAAGTGAGAAGATATCAACTTAATTTTCTTATACTGGTGAACCAGGACTACTCATCTTGCAACTACATGAAGTCATGGACATCTGCATTTCATTGTTCATTACATTTCTAAGATACTTTTGAATACATCAAAAGGGAATTGCATCCACTCTAAACCTAGTGAGTTCATATTTATGTCTGTATTATTCTCTTAAAAGAAATAGGAAGTGCTGTAAAACTTTAATATATTTTCATTATATCTTTCTTAAATCTTGAAATATCAGACAAAATGAGGATGTTCTTCATCTCACATTGCTGCAGTCCTTACACTTGGTTAGTCCTCTGTCCTCGGTCGGCCCGAATATCAAAGTATTAGGCTGACGTCGGTCAAGGCGCTTAAGACTGACATCAGGACGTCAGGGTACAAATGCGCATGATTGACGTCATATCCTCAGTCTTTTTTGCCGCATGGTCCGATGCAGAAGCAGCGTTGCAAGTGCCGTTCGGCATTCTGAAATTTTTCGAATTCGGAGTTTCAGACCGAGTCAAAGTTGGCTAAGTACCCCGTTGGGGAATATTTTAGTTTTTTCTTGCCTCAGTGGTTTACCGGATGTCAGAAAAAGTGAATAACTGTATTTCTTGTGGGAAGCAGATACCACATAGAGATTATCATACTTTGTGTATTCCTTGTTTGGGGCCTGAGCACGACGTTGTTGGGTGTCGCTTTTGTGCTAGGTTCAATAAGCGCACTATTAAGCGAAGGTTAGATTGTGCCAGGTTGGTCTTGAGCGGTGCAATTATAATATGCCGTCGGATGCTCCGGCGCCCGCTTCTTCAAGAAGCGCAAAGACAAAGCAGCTAAACCCAGGCAAGAAGAGTCGTCCGTACCGGACGCCGGTTCTTTAGAGGCGTCAGTGGAACCGGTGGTTCCGCCGGAGGCTTCTCTGGAGTCCCAGGGGGAGACTTTGATATTGCAGGATGTGGCCTCTCAGGAGGCAGGTCAGGCTGAAGGGGCTTCTCAGGTTACTGTACTCCCCTCCCTTCCTAGGGTGGTTAGGCCCTCTCCTTCTGTTTCCAAGGCTTCTCCCAGAGGCAGGCCAGGTTAAGCTTCTGTTGGTGTCACTCCTAGTTCAACAGGATCTGTGCCTAAGAAGCACATGCTTAAAATGGCAGAAGATTTAATTACTTTGATTAGAGGTTCTTTGCCCCCTCCTGATAAGAGGCCTAGGGTGGAACCAGAGTTGGGGAGTTTTGAGCAGGCTTCGGATGTTTGAGTCTTGACTGAAGACTTGCAGGAGTACTCTCCTTATTCTGATTCTGATGCAGATGATTCGACTCCTTCTGCTTCTCCTCCAGAGGATTTTTCTTTTTCAGAGACTCTTCATTCCATGAGGGAACATTTTAAGTGGGAAGGTCAGGACTTCTCTGATTCCAGGAAAAGGCTTAGGGAATTTTTGCTTTTACCCCAGCATAGGCCTTTGGCTATACCACCTGTTCTGGATGTTGTGGAAGATGTGTTTGCAGAGGCTTCACTTAATCCTGATTCTTTGCCTCCTGCTCCTGTTAAACCGGATAGGTATTACAGGGTGCCTGAGGCTCATAAATATCTTTATAAGAGTCCTAGGGGACCCAGAAACTGTTAGTCAGGGACCTAAGGGTGTCAAGGCCTCTGTTGTAAAAAATCCGGTTCCTCCAGATAGAGGCCAGAGCTTTGGATAGATGGGGAAAGAAAGTCTATACTACTTCCACCTTAGCTATGAGGGCTTTGAATTGCCAGTTTCACATGTTGAAATATCAAAACTATCTTCTTTCTCAATTGAAGTCTAAGGTAGATGCTCTGGCGGAAGGCATTGAGTGTAAAGAATTACAAGATTTGGTGCATGTCTCGGAACAGGTGGGTAAGCATTCTTTGCAATGTGGTTTTGATGCTGTACAGGCCTCGTCTAGGGTGGCTGCCACTGGTTCAGTTCTTCGCAGGCACGCCTGGCTGAGGGATCAGAATTTATCTGACCATGTTAAGACAAGGATTTTGGATGCTCCTTTACAGTCTGATGTGTTGTTTGGTTCACCTGTGGAGTCAGTCTTGAAGAAAATGGAAGACAAGGCTAAGTCTATGCAGGCTGTTAAGGATTTTTTGCAAGTTCAGCCTCCGAAGTTTAGTAGGAATTGGCCTGCTAAGGGGTGGACGTATCCTTCTTATTATTCTCAGTCTAGGGGTAGATCTAGACGTGGTAGGGGCAGAGCTCAGAGTTCCTTCAGACCTAGAACTGGGAGTTCACCTGCACAGTCTTGGTGAGGGCAGGGGCCAGTCCTTTCGTAAACAGGCCCAATGACCTACCTTTTCAGCTGCCAGATCCTTCTTGCCTGGCAGCACCTTTGGGAGGAAGATTGGCACTCTTCAAGGAAAATTGGAGTTTGATTACTCAAGACAGATGGGTATTGGATATCATACACCAAGGTTACAAGTTTTATTTCCATACCTTGCCTCCTTTCAAAGGCATGCCAGGCGTTCCTCCTCAGCAAAGACTAGAGGCTCACAAACAAATTTCTTTGCTACTTCAAATAGGGGCCATACAACCGGTCCCTCTACCAGAAGTGGGCCTAGGATTTTATTCTCGCCTGTTCCTAGTACCAAAGAAGGGGAACACGTGGAGACCAATTTTGGATTTATCTATCCTCAACACATATCTGGACATTCCCAAGTTCAAAATGTTGACGTTACAACAGCTTTTGCCTCTGCTGGGCAAAGATCACTGGATGGTGACTCTGGATCTCAAGGAGGCTTACCTTCATGTTCCTATCAGGCTCAGTTGCAGGAAGTATCTGCGTTTTCGGGCTGGGACTTCTCATTATCAGTTCTCTGCATTGCCCTTTGGCTTATCTACTGCGCCCAGAGTGTTCACGAAAGTTCTGGCTCCAGTGATAGCTTTCTTCAAGCTAAAAGGAATACAGATCTATCCTTATTTGGACGATTGCCTGATTCTGGCCCAAGAAAAGGACGAACTTCTTCATCATTTACAGTATGTGATAGCAGTGCTAAGATGCCTGGGGTATTCTGTGAACAAAATAAAGTCCAGTCTAGTACCCTCTCAGGACATGTGCTTTCTGGGTGTGAGACTGAATACAGCATCCCAGATGGCCTTTTTGACCCCGGACAAACAAAAGAATCTTTCTCTTTACTTCCATCAATTGTCTCATCAGTCCAGGCTGACTGCAAGGACAGTCCTTCAAGCCTTGGGGTTCATGGCATCTTGTATTCTGGTGCTTCCCAATGCCAAACTGCATATGAGGAAGCTACAATGGTATCTCAAAAATGTATGGACACAGCACTGCCAAGATATGGACACTGTCATTCAGATAATACCTTGCATTCAAAAGGAGTTTTTGTGGTGGGCTCAGGAATGTCACCTAAACAAGGGACTCTCTCTGACCCGACCAGAGGCGAGTCAGATTCTAACGACAGATGCCTCGGACAAAGCTTGGGGAGCTCATCTAAATGGAAAGTGGGTACAAGACACGTGGCCTGCCAGACTTCAACATCTACATATCAACTTGAAGGAGATGTTGAGAACAAGAAGCACACCTTTCCCTCGAAGTTGGTCAACCACAAGAAGCCAGCGATAATGAAATAAAGAAGATGGACCAAACACCACGAATAATAAAGATGCTTTAATTCATGTAAAATCCAAAAAAGTAAGCGCTTTCGCGTGCCGCCAATGCACGCTTCTTCAGACAAGTTTAAAACATAACAGTGCATCATACCTTTATATATCTTGTAGCAGCAACCCTTAATTGATTAATTGATCCATTAAATGAACCATTAAGTTCTTAAAGTCAGATCATTTAGAATTTGTGTGCCTTAAACAATAACACAATATTAAGTCAACGGAATATGCTTAAAAACACATATTATTTAACATCCATTGCATTAAAGCAAAAAACACATTACTCACTATTGTTTCTCTATAAAAATCACAATATTTACATGGGCTCAACAAATGCTGTAAAGTCTACATTCAAAGATGAAACTAAAACTAAAAGTAGCGACTATGTAACATGTTCACTATGTTTCATTATGTATTCTACTTAGTATAGTTAAATTTAAATTTACTGTCTCAGTATAAAGAGACTAAATTCATAGCCGGGCAGAAAAACGAACCACCATTTTTAATTGGTATTTAGGATATTTCTACAGTGCTACTAACTAAGCTAATCTTCTGCTACATATAGATGTATTGCTAATCTATGAGTAAAAAATATATATGTATATACTTGTAGTGAGTGCTAACCATTAAATGTAAATACATGTCAAGCTCAAGAAAAGTATAAACATGTAAATATATAATATAATATGTGCGTAGAAGAGTATAAACATATAAATGTAATATAATATGTGTATAAAAATCTAAAAATCGATCTTATATATTTCTAATAAATTCCATATACTTATAAATTGACAAAATATATATTGTGCAATATGTTAGAATACTAGATAACAATACTTCTAAAAACTGACAGTATGATAAAGGAAGATGTTAGCAGTCCAATTTGCATTAATACCTTTCAAGGATTTACTTCTTCCAGGGCAGGTGTTGGTTCTAACAGACAACACAACTGTCATGTGGTACATCAACAAGCAAGGGGGAACGCATTCTTATCCTCTATGCAGACAAGCAATGATTTTGTGGGAGACTGCTCTCAGTTTACAGCTGAATCTTCAGGCAAGGTTTCTGCCGGGAGCACAGAACTCCTTAGCAGATGTGTTGAGCAGACAAATTATGGATCCCCACGAGTGGAAATTGGATCCTCATGTATTTCAGAAATTGACAGTGTCAGGGGAACTCCAGACATAGATCTGTTCGCTTCTCCACTAAATTACCAGCTGCCAAAGTTTTGCACAAAAAGGTTTCATCCCACAGCTTGGAAAGTGGATGCTCTTTCATTCAATTGGAGCAATCTTCATGTGTATGCCTTTCCACCTCTGCCTCTCCTCCCAAAGGTACTCCTGAAGGTCAGACAGGACAAGCCAAAGATGATTTTAATAGCTCCAGATTGGCCTCGACAGCACTGGTACCCATTACTGAGAAGTCTGTGCAGGAGCCTCCATGGCCTTTGCCTTCGATTCCACACCTGCTGTCTCAGGAGAACAGTCATTTACTCAATGTCAAACTTCAATCTCTTCACCTAACAGCCTGGCATATTCTGTTTTAAACCCTGGAGGGTCTCAGCTTCCACAGCAAGTTTTGAATGTTATTTTGGAGGCCAGAAGGCCTAGTACAAGAAAAGTGTACGCAGATAAATGGAAGAGATTTTTATTTTGGAGTACAGCAAAGGAATTTGATGTTTCTCAGCCTAATTTAAGTGTGGCTCTTCAATATCTTACTGAGTTACTGGACAAAGGTTTGTCCTTCTCTTCTATTAAGGTTCATGCTGCAGCAATTTCTGCTCACTATGACTGTGACCCGCCATTGTTTTCTCATCCTTTGTTTAAGCAATTCCTTAGAGGGGCAAAGAATATAAGACCCCCATTAGAGCTCCTACTCCTGCTTGGGATCTCAATTTTGTGTTGGAGAAACTCACTCTACAACCTTTTGAGCCTGCAGCTACTGCCGAGTTGAAATATTTATCATGGAAGACTGCTTTTTTGTTGGCCATTACCTCTGCGAGAAGGGTTTCTGAATTACAGGCCCTTATGGCGGTTGAGCCTTTCTTAATTTTCCATAAGGATAGGGTATCTTTGCGTACTAATCCTTCCTTTATGCCTAAAGTGGTTTCTAGTGTGGCTTTAAACCAAACTATTCATTTGCCTACTTTTTATGCAAACCCCCAAAATAAAGGGGAAAAGATTTTGCACACTTTGGATATACACAGGCAGTTGCGATATTATTTGAGCAGAACTAAAGGATTCAGGCAGTCTCAGCAGTTATTTGTTTCTTTTGCTTTGAGTTCTCAGGGCAAGCCTGTGTCAAAACAAACTATTTTTAAGTGGATTGGGTTTTGTATTGCTTTCTGTTATTCCCATCATGGTAAGGAGATTCCAGCTGGGATTAAGCCTCATTCCACTAGGGCTACTGCCACTTCTACAGCTTTTTTGAGGGGGGTGGCAACTAAAGATATTTTGGAGGCAGCTACTTGGAGTTCAGTGCATACTTTCTCTAAGCATTACCACCTTCCACTTTACTCTAAATCTAGGGCTGGTTTTGCCACTGCAATTTTACAGGGCATTTTGGCAGCTCCTACTGCTTTATAGTTTTGCCATCCTCCCTTACCTCTGCTTTGGGATTCTACCCAAGTGTAAGGACTGCAGCAATGTGAGATGAAGAACATAGTACAGTTTTGTACCTACCATAAATGTAGATGTTCAAGATCCACATTGCTGCAGTCAATTCCTCCCTCCTTCCCTCTGTAGTTAGAGGCGGTTGTGTGGTTTGGGTTGTGAATATTGTGGATAGTGTATATATTGTACATATGATTAGTGCAAGGGTGGTTGGTTGTTTTTTGCTGTCTTTTGGTTTTGACCTTTCTTTTTAGGGTCTTCTGACATCTGGGGCAAGAAAAGACTGAGGATATGACGTCGGTCATGCGCATTTGTACCCTGACGTCCTGATGTCAGTCTTAAGCGCCTTGACCGACGTCAGCCTAATACTTTGATATTCGGGCCGACCGAGGACAGCGGACTACCCAAGTGTAAGGACTGCAGCAATGTGGATCTTCGAACATCTACATTTATGGTAGGTACAAAACTGTACTTTTCACAGAAATGAGTCCATCTGCATGAATCTTTTCTCCTTTTTTTCTTCCTCTTTCCCCTGTCCTTTCAAAAAATCTAGAGAACCAAGTTGAACAGTTCACTAACAGTCTGTGGGTAAGAAATTAAATGTAGAGAGATTTTAATTGTTTGCGTAGGAAATATGTTCTGTCAAATACTTTGAAGTATCAGTAATGTAGTCCCAAATTCACAACACTGAAATTTTCCAATGCCTATAGACTCTACCCACAGTGTGTGCAAGAATCCACTCCATGGTAATGACTTTTCCCCCTGAAAAGCTGTGATCTCATCTGCACAGAAATCCAACCAAAGTCAAAACAAAATGTATAATACTGTTTCTTATTGCAAATAGTTTTATTACATTGGATAAATATAAACGCTAAAGCATACAATTCATATTTGAAAATACCACTAGTTGTAGGGATTCCTCTAAGGAGATCATACCTTAGCAATTTGTTGCTTTGATTATATAAGCACAGAGACTTAGCACCTGGACATTTCTGTAAAATAGCTTCTTTTGTATTACTAGCTTGTGTATGTAGACAATTGGTAAATGTGAGAACATCACAGATTCCCATGCTCAAGAATGTAAACTTCAAAGCTATAATCAAATTTAAACTTATATTTGTCACGTTAAGTATTTTAGTGAACTTTGGAGTATTGATCTAAACAAAAGAGATTCATGGCTTCCTTGACTTGGCTCTGTTTACTGCATTAGTATTCAGGTAGTGATCTAACCTCCATAAGGGCCACATTTCAACTGAATTCTATGAAAACTATTTAGCACTCTCATAAGCAACATAAGGAAACATCAGTAACCCAAAGCCATATTCCATATATCAGACATTATAGTCGTTAATCTGTTTTATGATTTTACATCACTGTATATATTATTATTTGAGAAGGAGTAACTTAGCAATATTTGCATATGAACACACATTTAATTATTTCCTTTATGTACACTACTATTCCAGTTCCATTTACTTGTTTGCTGGTTTATTTTTCATTTGTTTGACACAAGAAGTAACACACTGAAAAACTATGAACTATATTAACACAATGAAGAAAGCAGGTGATAATAGGAATACACTGCACACAAAATAAATTGTATAGTGAATAATATACCTCAGTAAATTTTACATGGCTGTGGATCAATTGGATGAACCCTAGTTTATACAAAGAGCTAAATCAGAGTTAAATAAGTGTATAGTTTGTGAATCTTGAGAACAATTCTTTCTATGCTGTCAAGATATTAATATAACAGTAAAGAAAAAAGGTGGGTGATAATGGGAAAACAAGTATATTTTAGAAACAATGCTAAAAAAGATGGATTTGTTTGCCAGCAACAATAGTCTTGGCAATGAAATTGTTTATTGTGAGGAATTGCAATGGATTCATTAACAGATGTTTGGATAAGACCAGTGCTGACCAATAATGACTGTAAAGTAATTGCATCACTTTTTGTAAGATAGTTAAATAATTTGTTAAATTCTTGTATACTGTACCGTTTGGGCCCAATTGTGATGCAGTCTGAAACTGTGGGATTTATCTATATTAAGCCAGGCAGGGCTGCCAGATTGCTAGAACATTGGGCTGGTCAACAATTGGGAATGACACCAAGAAAGACGTACCCCATTCACCAGCAACAAAGTTCCGAGAATAGTGAAATGGTTCACCTCAAACAATGGTCCATGAATTCATAGAGCTGAAGGTGAAGAGTGACCACACCTTCACAAACATGCACTCAAGTGAGATTGATGACTCCTCACATAAAACAACAAATGCAAAACCATTGCAGTTAATTCTATGTATTGTAACCATAATGGAGCAAGTGCATGCATTACAGAACTGATGGGCAAGATAGCACACGTTACATGCAGTGTGAAACATTTCTTTATTTTCTGATTACCTGCTTAATGTATTTCCGGGTCATAGTGAAGCTAGAGACTTTCTTGACAATTCTGAGTTTAAGTTAATGACAGTAATCCAGCAAAAGGTGTCAGACAACTGTAGGACTCTCTCTGTCACACACACCCACCCACCCCTGTATATATATACACACACATACACACACACACACACACACACCCCTGTACACATACACACTCCTACACGCATGCAAACACACACACACCCATACACGCATGCAAACACACACACACCCCTACATACACGCAAACACACACACCCCTACACACACGCAAGCGCATACCCCTTTAATAGCAAACACACCCCTGTACACACACATGCTTGCACACAAGCACACAAACTCACCGTTTCTTACGCTGGTGACACCAGTCAACCCATTATTTGTCTATAGTATCTGCAGACTTCAAAAAAAAAAAAGGCTTACTGTAGACGTGCCCACTCCAAAGTACTTGCCCAGAAAAAAAAAAAAACAAAGAAGCCACTACCAGTCAAGCTCATACTTTAGCGGCCATACAAAAAGGTTAATTCTTACAGTATTGAAATTAAGAAGTATGCATAGTGTTATTTAAATATTACTTGTATATAAAGGCAGTTCTACCCACCAGGAAGGAGTAACTAACTCAAATAACAAGCCATCCTGGTGGAATCACAAAATAAGTCAGATGTATAACAGGAGGAAGAAAATCATGGCAAAAAGAGGTGCAGAACCCAGCAGGATAAAAGCACTCATGAAACTAAGCACACAACTCCGGGGACAAAGTCTACCCAAGCCAAATCTGAGGCAAGTTTGGCCTCCCTAGCCAAGGACAACCACAAAGCATTCTTTAGCTATGTCCACAACCTCAAAGGCAATACAAAATTGTGTGCAGAGCTCATTGTAAATGGAGCCACCTATACTGAGCCAGATGATGTAGCAAACCTTTCCTGGCTGATAAATTCAGCTCCAACTTTACTCCTGTCTCCCCATCAATCTTCCCTCAAGAAATATCAGCAAATGTAACTCCCTCTACTATCACTAGGGGACAGGTCCTTAATGCTGTCTCTAAGACCAAGAACACTGCATCAGTGGGCCCAGACAGTATCCCAGGATGCCTTCTAAATAGCATGAAACATGGCCTGTCAGGGCCTCTGCAATTACTGTTTAACTGTAGCCTCCAAAGAGGCTTCTCATGCCTCATGAATGGAGAAAGGCAACAGTCAACCTTCTGCACAAAGGTGGTCTTCTACAGACCTTGAAAACTACAGACCCATAGGTCTCACTAGTCTTGCATGTAAAACCATGGAAAGAATTATCCTGGAGATGATCAATAGAGATTATAGTAAACCTCCAGACACTGGACGCTATCCACTTTGGATTCATCACGGGCAGGTCATGCATGCTCAAACTTGTGGATTTTTTTGAGAAAGGTCACCAAAGCAATGAATGAGGGCAAAATCATTCACACTGCCTAACTTGAACTAAGTAAGGCATTTGACACAATACCCCACTCTGGCATTGTTGACAAACTCAAGAACCGAGATACAAACCCATATGTCACCCAGTGGATAGCCAGCTAGCTCACAGACAGGACCCAGGAGGTTAGAATTGGGGAGTCCACCTCTACAAAGAGGTCAGTCACAAGTGGAGTCCCTCATGAATCATTCCTTGGACAGCTCCTTTTTGGCATTAACTTCTCAGAAGTCAAGGCCATTGTCAGTGGTCTCTGGATGACTAAATTTGCAGTTGATTGCAAATTAAGAGCTGTCACTGAATCTCAAACTGACACAAATGTTCTCCAGGAGGGGCTGACACAGTAAAACAACTGATGTCCGAGCTATGGACTATAAATAAATGCCAAGAAATGCATAATAGTATCCTTTAGAAAGTCATCCATCCCTGGTAACTGTCATATCGACACTACATCACATACAGTTGACCCAGTAGTCAGGGACTTACGGACACGCACAGATAGTAATCTAGGCTTTGGTCATCACATGTCTACAGTGGTGAGGACATAATTCTGTGTTGCACAACTTATAAACAAAGGTGTGGCATCTATGTCCAAGGAAGTCATTGTTCTACTGTATTTGGCATTCATCAGACCTATCATTGGGTACATTGCCCCCTTTGGTATATACCTAACGAGGCATATCCAACAACTGGAGTGTCCACAGAGGTTCCTCACTAAAAGAATACAGGGCATAAGTAATGTGTCTTATGCAGACCACCTCAAAGCCCTGTCCCTATATTCTGTCTCCTACAGGCTTTTGAGAGAGAATATATGCCTGATGTACAGGGCATTGTCAGACCCCGCTCTGATGAACCTTCTGCATATCCACAAAACAAACAGTACCAGAACTACCTGTTCTAAAGACTTAAATCTTGCCTGTGATACAAATAGGATCTACCGGAAAGATATATGTATCACCGAGACTACCCCGTCTATGGAACAGGCTCCCCATCCATGTGAAGCAGAGTTCTTCCTTAACCTATTTCAAGTGCAACTTGGACAGTTGGAATGGAAACCAGAAAGTCATCCCTGGTCTGGCACCTATGTCTCTATTGCAAACAGGTAACCTGCAAATGGTTAATCTTCCAGGCCCATGTTTACAGTTATCAAGGATATCAGAACATGTCAGAGATTTGGGATCCATGGCTAGGCTTAAAAAGGTCCTTGTGGTCATTAGCCTAGTAAACACCTATGAGTAGACTAGCAGACTCTGCTAGTTCAAGATACAGAATACAGTAGGAAGTAACCAGATAGTGTAAAGGTAACTTCCTGTATACACAACCAGAGTCTAGCTTGGCCATTTTGGGTGGGGGGTTATAGCTGAGGAGAATGATGGTAAAGATATTAAAATGAAACTCGAGTTAAGGAGCATGAGATGAGTGTGAAATGAGTTAAATGTCTGTCAATAGTCATATCTGCTTGTCAACAGTAAAAATAAATAACTGAATGCTCATATAATTTCACATAATAATGCTTCTAAAGCAAACACCTCACTTGAGATTCCTTCCAAATGTTCCAATAAGCAACACACCTTTTAGTACCCTTATAATTACTATAATAATTACTATAATTTGGACTAAAAAAAACTCTGACCAAACAATACTAATTATTTTACTATATTAACGTAAAAATTCTAATAAATAATGAAAGGAAGAAAAAACAAAGTTAATACTACATATGTACATGCATTCTAGATCAGTCTTTAAATCTATCAGATTTCATGACATATTCTTTAAAGTAAATAAAAAGAATGTTATTTGCTCAAACACTTGTATTTGAGTTAAGAATTTGGAAACTGTATACTTGCTTCAATGGGAATTGAATGAATAGTTTGCCATAACTATGTGTGTCTGTGTTAAAGTCCCAAAATGATTTGAAACATCAGGCAATACATTAAACACAAAGAAAAAGAAGTTATGTCTTGCCATAACATTCCATCTGTGTTGGTCGATCTTCACTAATCCTTGACAATGGGCTCTTATGAGCTTCTGAACAGACTCTGCTTTTTGTTCCAGCTCTCGCCTTCCAAACTCTCGAGCCAGGCTCTATCCATAATGCTCCTCTCAAAATTACCTCTGATTGAGTTTGTTCAACATAGTGGTAGACAGGCAAGCGGAAATTATAGTCAAAATAATAGATATAATAATCAGAGACCAGATATGTGTCCTTCATATGAAGTTAGCTATGGAAAATCAGGTCCACTAAGAGTCTTAGTTTGGGGGAAGGAGGTTGGGGATGTCGAGGATTAGTGAGTATCGACAACAGATGGCAATACTTAACTTCTTTATCTGATGTTGTCAATCTTCACTCAGTCCTTGACAGTGGGACAGAGTCCCCAGCTACTTCAGTCTTGGGAGGTCTCACAGAAGAATATTCCTAAGCACCATCAAGCAGAATGATGCCCATCTCCTCGATCCAATTTGTAGTGAGTGATAAAGGTATGAGGAGAAGACCAAGTGGCTGCTGCGCAGATATCATTCAAGGATGCTCTGGCATGACAAACTGCAGAAGTTGCCATTGCTCTCGTTGAGTGGGCTTTAACTGTATGTGAAAGTTGGAGTCCTCTAGAATGACAGATGAAGGTTATGCAGTCTGTAAGCCCTTTGGCCAAGGTAACCTTTGAAACTTGATTACCTAACTAGTGAGAGGAGAATGCCTCAAATAAGGGTCTATATTATATTGTCAACAGCTGAAAATGTTGACTGTGATTTGTTAGACATCAAAATGTGGAACTACAAAATTAACAAACAGCCAAATCATCGATTTCTTTCCAACGGAAATAAATTGGTTGGCTGTTCTTTGACATCTGCCCTTTCACTGAATGTAGTGCGGTCTCGGAGTTAGAATATTTAGTTGGGGGGACAAAGCCCCCCACTGAAATATATGTGTGCCGTTGGTGTTTGGCCAACCGATTTCTTTGCGTTGGAAAGAAATCTGTGATTTGGCCGTTCGCTCATTTTGTAGTTCAACATTTTGGTGTTGAAGTCAGTCGACATTTTCAGCTGTCGACAATATAATATAGACCCACAAATAATTGGTCAGATTTTCTAAAATCCTTTTTTCTGTAAAGAAAGAATCGTAATTGTCTGTGGACGTCTAGTAAGTGAAGGGCATATTTCCATGTATTAGAAAAATTAAGGAAGAAGACTGGCATTTGGAGTTTGGTTAATGTTAGATTCTGAGACAACCTTGTGTAAAAAGGTTGGATTTGTCCTAAGTGGGCAACCCTGTCCTTGTGAAATATTAAATAGGGATGTTTGCAGGATATGGCCTGAAGTTCAGATAGTCTTAGGGCAGATGTAATAGCCACCAAAAATAAAGTTTTCCAAGACAAATATTTCAAGTCACAAGTTGCTAGTGGATCGAAAGGGTTCATAGTTAGGGCCTGAAAAACTAAATTTAGATTCTAAGGAGGAATTGGTTCCTTGAATGGAGGTCTTAACATTAGGAAACCCTTTAAAAATGCTTTAGAAAGTTTGTGACATTAAAGATACACCATTAAGACCTATATGAAAGTTGGAAATTGCCGCTAGGTGAACTTTAATTGTTGAAGCAGATGAACCAGATTGGTAAAGGATATCTAAAAAAATCCAATACCTTATGAATAGGACTGGCATAAGGTTCTAGTCCATTGTCAAGGGCCCAGTTAGCAAATTTTTCCCATTTACTTTTGATTAGCGACAATTTTAGACAGGAAAGGGAAGGGATGCCTGGCAATCATGGGAATTGGGGAAGCCACGCAGTAAGGTTGAGATGTTGGATGAACCATGTCCTCCAGATGAGACAGCAGATCTGGAGCTGAGTCCAGAATCCATGGTTTCTGAAGCAGATGAGGCCAAAGAAAGGGAAACCAAACTTGTCGAGGCCAGAAGGGGGCAATGAGGATTGTTGAGCTTTCTGACCTTTTGGCTTTCTTGAGAAACTGGGATATCAATGGAGTCGAGGAAGGGCATAGAGGAGACCCAGGGGCCAATAGTGGAGAAGAGCGTCTCTGGATGACTCCCCCAGAGGGGATATTTGGGCAAAGTAACTGCTGCACTTGAAGTTTAGGGGGATGCCAAAAGATCGCAGCAAGGTTGGCTTCAGTGACAAAAAATCTCCTTCACCACCACAGGATTGAGAGAGCACTCCTGAGGCATGAGGATGGTTCTGCTCAGTTTGTCCGCTATCACATTGGAGCTCCCTGGGATATGTGTTGCTGTGCGAAAGTAGTTGGAAGAAATCGCCCATTGCCAAATTCTGAAGGTTTCACGACACAATGGATGTGATTTTGTTCCCCCTTGTTTGTTAATGTACCAGACTACTGACATGTCTGTCTGAATAGCTGCTGTCCGTAGAGGAAGAACGTCTTGGAATGCTTGCAACGCTAACAGCACTGCCCTCATCTCTAGAACATTGATGTGCAAGTTGGCCTCTAATCGGGACCACGTGCCTTGGACTGTTCTTCCCAGATAATGCCCCCCACCCCATCAGGGAAGCCTCTGTGGTCACTGTGGCTTGGGGCTAGGTAAGAATGAATGGCTGACCTGAGAGAATCTGATCAGAGTGGAGCCACCGTATGAGATCCTGTTTGCAGCGATTGGTAATTAGGATCAAGTGAGACATTGGTAGGTGCATTGGAGACCATTGGGAAGCAAGTAGCCACTGCAGAATTCGCATGTGATAACTTGCTAGGGGAACAAGAATGATTGATGCTGCCATGGAGCATAATGTTTGTAGGACTCGACTTGCTGGAAACCTTTTGTTTCATAGAATTCATCTGACTTGGGATCTAATGCGTTGAATTCTTTCTGGAGGGAATGGGGCAGTTCCTTAGACTGTGTTTAAATGGGCTGCAATAAATTCCAATTGCTGAGCAGTTTGCAAGCTGGATTTCTTGAAATTTATGGTTATGCCTAGAGGTGTAGAGTGTAGTCTTTTGCTCATTCTGACACCTGGTGGTAGCAGTAAGGAGCCAGTCATCGAGGTATGGAAATACTTTTAATCTTTGCAGTCTGAAATGAGCTTTAACTACTGCCATGCATTTGATGAACACCCTGGTGGCTGTGGTGAGTCCAAAGGGCAGCACTCTGAATTGGAAATGACTGGCCCCAGCTAGAAGTGCAGATACCTCCTGGAGCTTTGTCCATTTTTATATGGTAATAAGCATCCTGAAGGTCTACAGAGCACATCCAACCGCCTTTTCTGTACCAAGACCATCTGGAATTTGGTTTGCTGAACGGCCTTGTTGAACTGGCTGAGATCCAAGATGGGTCTCCAGTCCCCTGTGATTTTGGGCATTAAAAAGAACCTTGAGTAAAACCCGAATCCTATTTGGTCTGGTGGGAGTTTCTGGACGACTCTCTTGTCTAGCAGTCTTTGAATCTCTAAAGCTGCTGCTTCCCTTTGAGTGGTTGGTACATCCGGGAGTTTCTTCTGGGGTGATGGGTTAAATAATAAAGGTATTTTGTAACGTCTGGATATTATTCCATGCACCCATTTGTCCGTGGTTAATGTTTGCTAGGCAGACTGGTGCAGAGACTGTGGTTCCCACAACTGCCTCCATAGGAGGGCAATCACACCCACTCAGGGATGCTGGTAGGAAGTAACAGATTCTCTGGACCCCTGGTTTTGTGGTCCATTTCTGCCTCTGGGACAGTATCTTCTCTTACTTCCCCCTCTGCCCCAGGGAAAGTCATGAACCCTGGAAAGGCCCTTTGGATTTTTTAAACCATGGTCTCCCATTCTTCTGATTCCTAGAGTATGTCCTCTGAGGTGATGAGAAACATACACCTACGGCAGAAAGGGTTTTACCATTCCTTTCACATCTGACTAAAGTGTTTTTAACCTTGGGACCAAAAAGGGTAGATCTGTCATATTGAATGGCTCCACAAAGTTGCACAAGCACATTCAGGAATGCCTTCTAATGGCCATGTCTGAACCCACTGCTCTGGAAGTCCCTTCAGCTGTGTAAGCAATCAATCTCATGTACGAGTTAGAAATTGCATCAAGAGTTGCTGTCTGAGTGGTTACTTTGTCCTGTACCCCTTCAGCCACTGCTCCTTCAAGGGTATCAGAGAGCTCCTTGATCAGATCCCTCTGTAGTCTTGTAAAGTATGCCATATAATTCAAGGACGTGAGAGCAAAGGTCGTTGAAGCATAAACGCACTTCCCAAATCTTTGCAAATTCCTAGACTCGTTTGGAGGATGGATAGTCAGACTTTCCTTGGCAAGTTCTCTTTTCATGGTTGCCATTATCACCATGGCATCAACGGGTATTCCTTTGGACCTGTGAGGCTCATCCTTAGGGGCTGATAGGATGCAATCAGGCCTTTTGGGGATCAGCTCATTGGCATCAGGCATCTTCCATGCCTGCCGATCAATCAATTTAATGAGATTGTCAGCACATGGAGAGATCCGAAAAGTAGAAGGCCGGGCACAAAAAGCCTCCTGGTATACTGACTCCTCCAAGGAAGGTTGGATGAAGGACCAGCCACCCCTCTTTCAGGATTTCTAGGATGTCCCTGAAGGAAACATCAGGGGCTGAACTGGGGGAACCTTCCCCTTCATCAAATTCAATATTTTCAATGAAAGACTCCCCTGGGGAGTCTTAAGTTCCCCCTGTTGCACTTGTTTGCAGGAACTTCCTCGGGGGGGGGGGTCCAGGGAAGTGTCTGAATAGGAAACCACCAACGTGGGTGTAACCTGTGACCTTGGTGCCCTTTGTCCCAGGGATGAGATGGATGGCATCTCAGATCGAGGAGATGTTGACAGTTGTCCCGACAGGGATGGCAGAGACTGCAAGTCCCCAGTGGATAAGGCCTTCTCCATGATTTGGAAGGCTACACTCCTCCCGTAGAGGGGTGGGAGCCCGTAACTGAAATAGACTCCTTTGGAACCCCGGTCACACCCTGCACAGAGGAGGCGGCCTCCGCAACAGTAGCCTTGGTCGACACAACAAAGGCCGAAGCACCATGAGACATGAACAGCTTTGAAACTAAAGAAACTGACCCATGCACCTCGGACTCAACCAGAGACCCTCAACCCTGGGAGCCCTCCAGTACCAAAAACTGGGAGGAGCTCAAGGCAGCTTTTGGAACTGGAGAAGCGAATGCCAGGGGAACCGAGACCGTCGACACCAGGAGTGTCTGAACCGGGGGCTCCAAAGACTCTGCAGGAGTTGGAGGAATTGGTGGTGTAGATTGGCCGTTTCTGGCGCCAGTGTGGCTAGCAACAGAGGACAATCCCCTTGCCATTAGAAGCTGATCCAGCAGTCTCAAAATGTCAGCTTCTGCGACGCTCTTAGCTCGGATCAAGGCAGTCGAAGGAGACTTAGGGGGTCTCACTTCGATAAAGGGACTTTAGTGGCTTGTCTTTAAAAGGATCATAGGTTGGTGAGTATCTTGTCCTAGGGAGTGGAGGCAGCTGTGACTGTTTCGGCACCAAAGGTTCTGTGGGTCCTGAAGTAGTCGCCATCTCCTCAGATACAGTTTTGGGTGTCGAGCCAGATAAACCTTTTGGTGGCAAAGAGCTCCAGTACAGAGGCCAGTTTAGAGACCTTGGCCGCTTCCAATGAACTAGGAAGCGAAGAAAGTCTTTTCTTGGAAGAGGAAGAGGAGGAGGATGAAGATGTGCTACCTTTCAGACCTAGACCCAGAAATTGCCTCTTCGAAATCAGATTAAAGGTGTCCTTCAAGATACATTTATTCTTCCCCTCAGTTAGGGTACAGGTGGAGAACCTGTGACAAACTCTGAACAATCTTCCTGAAGGTGTAGTTTCCCAGGCATTATACACATAAGGAATACCCATCAGAGTTGGGCATCTTACCCTGGTACTTCTAGCACCTTTTGAAACCGGTGGTGCCTTTTGAAGTTTTGACAAGAGAGTGTTGTTTTTGAGCCTTAATAAAAATAAGGGCTGAAACACGCATGCATGCATATGTATACATGCATACACACAAACACAGAGAAGAGAGATGAAGATGATTTTTTTTTTTTTTTTTTTTTTGCAATTAAGAAGGGATAGAGGAAAATACCAACAATGGTAATGTAAAAATACCTAAAAAGGTAGAAAAGGAAGAATTGTATCAACGATGGTACTTGGACACTACCAACAATAGAAATATGACGAGAAAAGAAACACGTGCATATCTATGAGAGGAGCAGGTAGACAGAGAGGCTTGAAGAAAATTAAGCAAAAATATGAAGAGATAAGAGCTTTTAATAGAAATAAACTTAGAATCAGCCAAGGCTCAAGAGAAGGACAAACTTGTCTGACCTACTATGCGGCTAATGAGATCTGAGGTAATTTTGAAAGGAGCATTATGGGTAGAGCCTAGCTGGAGAGTTTGGAAGGTACAAGCTGGAATAAATGGCCGTCAGATGTTCTTCATTCCACATTGCTGCAGTCCTAACTATTGGGTAGTCCGCTGTCCAGTCGGCCCGAATACCAGAGTATATGGCTGACGTCGGTCAGGGCGCATTAGACTGACGTCAGTACGTCAGGGTACTAATGCGCATGACCGACGTCATATCCTCAGTCTTTTTTGCCGCATGGTCCGATGCAGAAGCAGTTTTGCGAGTGCAGGTTGGCGTTCTGAAATTTTCTGAAGTCGGAGTTTCAGACCGAATCAGAGTTGGCTAAGTACCCGTTGGGAACATTTTGTTTTTCTTGCCTCAGTATTTAACCGGATGTCAGAAAAAGTGAATAACTGTATTTCTTGTGGGAAACAGATACCTCATAGGGATTACCATACCTTGTGTATACCTTGTTTAGGGCCTGAGCACGGCGTTGTTGGATGCCGCTCTTGTGCTAGGTTTAACAAACGCACTATTAAGAGAAGGTTAGACTGTGCCAGGTTAGTGTTTGGGAAGCGTTGCAATTATAAAATGCCGTCGGATGCTCCGGCGCCGCTTCGTCAAGAAGCGCAAGGACAAAACAGCGAAGCCTAGGGTTGATGAACCGGCAGTCCCGGACGTCGGTTCTTTAGAAGGCTCAGTGGAGCCAGAGGTTTTGCCAGGAGTTTCTTTGGAGTCTCAGGCAGAGACTTTACTGTTACAGGATGTGCCTTCTCAGGAGGTAGGCCAGGCTGAGGGGCTTCTCAGGTAACTGTTCTTCCCTCTCTTCCCAAGGGAGTTAGAGCCTCTCCTTCTGTTTCCAAAACTTCTTTGAGAGGTAGGCCAAGTTTAGCTTCAGTGGGGGCTTCTCCTAGCACTTCAGGTTCTGTGCCTAAGAAACATATGCTTAAAATGGCAGAAGATTTGATTACTATGATTAGAGGTTCTATGCCCCCTCCTGATAAGAGGCCTAGGGTGGAACCTGAGTTTGATAGTTTTGAACAGTGTTCAGAGGCTTCTGAGTCTTCTGCGGAAGATTTGCAGGAGTATCCTCCTTATTCTGATTCTGATGTGGATGATTCCACTCCTACAGCTTCTCCTCCTGAGGATTTCTCATTTTCAGAGACTCTGCATTCCATGAGGGAGCACTTTAAATGGGAAGGCCAGGATTACTCTGATTCCAGGAAAAGGCTTAGGGAATTCTTGTTTTTACCCCAGCATAGGCCCTTAGCTATACCTCCTGTGTTGAATGTGGTGGAAGATGTTTTTGCAGAGGCTTCCCTGAACCCTGATTCTTTGCCTCCTGCTCCTGTTAAATCTGATAGGTACTATAGGGTGCCTGAAGCTCATAAGTATCTTTTTAAGAGTCCTAGGGCAGACCCGGAAACTGTTTCTCAGGGACCTAAAGGTGTTAAGGCCTCTGTGGTTAAAACCCTGTTCCCACTGATAAAGAGGCAAGGGCTTTGGATAGATGGGGAAAGAAAGTGTATACTTCTTCCACTTTAGCCATGAGGGCGTTGAATTGTCAGTTTCACATGCTAAAATATCAAAATTATCTCCTTTCACAACTGAAATCTAAGGTGGATGCTTTGGCGGAAGGTATTGAGTGTAAAGAGTTGCTGGATTTAGTTCATGTGTCTGAACAAGTGGGTAAGCATTCTTTGCAATGTGGTTTTGATGCTGTACAGGCCTCCTCGAGGGTGGCTGCCACTAGTTCTGTTCTTAGCAGGCATGCCTGGTTGAGGGATCAGAATTTAGCTGAGCATGTTAAGACAAGGATTTTGGATGCTCCTTTACAGTCTGATGTGTTGTTTGGTTCGCCTGTGGAAGCAGTTTTAAAGAAAATGGAGGACAAAGCTAAGTCTATGCAAACTGTTAAAGATTTTTGCAGGTGCAGCCACCAAGTTTAGTAGAAATTGGCCTACTAAGGGATGGACATATCCTGCTTATGATTCCCAGTCTAGGGGTAGGTCTAGACGTGGTAGGGGCAGAGCTCAAGGTTCTTTTAGGCCTAGAACAGGGAGTTCACCTGCTCAGACTTCTGGTGAGGGCAGGGGTCAGTCCTTTCGTAAACAGACCCAATGACCTGCCTTTTCAGCTGCCAGTAGATTCTCGTCTGGCAGCTCCTTTGGGAGGAAGACTGTCTCTTTTCAAAGAAAATTGGGATTTAATCACTCAAGACAGATGAGTGTTGGATATCATTCACCACGGTTACAGGTTTTATTTCCATACATTGCCCCCTTTCAAAGGCATGCCAGACGTTCCTCCTCCACAAAGGAAAGAGGCTCACAAGCAAATTTCTCTGTTACTCCAAATAGGGGCCATTCAGCCAGTCCCTGTATCAGAAAGGGGCCTAGGATTTTATTCTCCCCTGTTCCTAGTACCAAAGAAGGGGAACACGTGGAGACCAATTTTGGATTTATCTATCCTCAACACTTATCTGGACATTCCAAAGTTCAAGATGTTGACGTTACAACAGCTTTTACCTCTGCTGGGCAAAGATCACTGGATGGTAACTTTAGATCTCAAGGAAGCTTACCTTCATGTGCCTATAAGACTAAGTTGCAGGAAGTATCTGCGTTTTCGAGCTGGAAATTCTCATTATCAGTTCTCTGCATTGCCCTTTGGCTTATCTACTGCGCCCAGAGTATTCACAAAGGTTCTGGCTCCAGTGATAGCTTACTTCAGGCTAAAAGGAATTCAAATCTATCCTTACTTGGACGACTGCCTGATTCTGGCTCAAGAAAAGGAAGACCTTCTACAGCATCTGGAATATGTTATAGCAGTGCTAAGATGCCTAGGGTATTCTGTGAACGAAATAAAGTCCAGTCTAGTACCCTCTCAAGACATGTGCTTTCTGGGTGTGAGACTGAATACAGCAGCCCAGATGGCCTTTTAACCCCGGACAAACAAAAGAGTCTATCCCTTTACTTCCATCAACTATCTCATCAGTCCGTGCTGACTGCAAGGACAGTCCTTCAAGCATTAGGGTTCATGGCATCTTGTATTCTGATGCTTCCCAATGCCAAACTGCATATGAGGAAGCTGCAATGGTATCTCAAAAAGTATGGACACAGCACTGCCAGGATTTGGACACTGTCATTCAAATAATACCTTGCCTTCAAAAAGAATTTTTGTGGTGGGCTCAGGAATGTCACCTAAACAAGGGACTCTCTGTGACCCGGCCAGAGGCGAGTCAGATTTTAACGACAGATGCCTCGGACATTGCTTGGGGAGCTCATCTAAATGGAAAGTGGATACAAGACAAGTGGCCTGTCAGACTACAGCATCTACATATCAACATGAAGGAGATGTTAGCAGTCCAGTTTGCATTAATGGCTTTCAAGGAGTTACTTCTTCCAGGGCAGGTGTTGATTCTAACAGACAACACAACTGTCATGTGGTACATCAACAAACAAGGGGAACACATTCTTATCCTCTATGCAGGCAAGCAATGATTTTATGGGAGACTGCGCTCAGCTTGCAACTAACTCTTCAGGCAAGGTTTCTGCCGGAGCACAGAACTCCTTAGCAGATGTGTTAAGCAGACAAATCATGGATCCCCACGAGTGGAAACTGGATCTTCATGTATTTCAGAAATTGACAGTGTCATGGGGAACTCCAGACATAGATCTGTTCGCTTCTCCACTAAACCACCAGCTGCCAAAGTTTTGCACAAAGGGGTTTCATCACACAGCTTGGAAAGTGGATGCTCTTTCTTTCAGTTGGAAAAATCTTCATGTGTATGCCTTTCCACCTCTGCCTCTTCTTCCAAAGGTGCTCTTAAAGGTCAGACAAGACAAGCCAAGGATGATTTTAATAGCTCCAGATTGGCCTCGGCAACACTGGTACCCACTACTAAGGAGTCTGGTAAGGAAGCCTCCATGGCCTTTACCTTTGATTCCACATCTGTTATCTCAGAAGGACGGTCATCTGCTCAATGTCAAGCTTCACTCACTTCATCTAACAGCCTGGCATATTCTGTGTTGAAACACAGCAGGTCTCAACTTCCTCAACAAGTTTTAAATGTGATTATGGAAGCTAGAAGACCTAGTACAAGGAAAGTGTACGAGAAAAATGGAAGAGGTTTTTATTTTGGAGTACAGCAAAGAATTTGGAGATTTCTGAGCCTAATTTGAATGTGGCTCTTCAATATCTTACTGAGTTATTGGACAAAGGTTTGTCCTTCTCTTCCATTAAGTTTCATGCTGCAGCAATTTCAGCTCACTATGATTGTGACCCACCATTGTTTTCGCATCCTTTGTTCAAGCAGTTTCTTAGAGGGGCAAAGAATATAAGACCCCCACGTAGAGCTCCTACTCCTGCTTGGGATCTCAATTTTGTGTTGGAAAAACTTACTCTACAACCTTTTGAGCCTGCGGCTACTGCTGAATTGAAATACTTGTCATGGAAGACTGCTTTTCTGTTGGCTATTACTTCTGCAAGAAGGGTGTCTGAGTTGCAGGCCCTTATGGCAGTAGAGCCCTTTTGATTTTCCATAAGGATAGGGTATCATTACGTACTAATCCTTCCTTTATGCCTAAGGTGGTTTCTAGTGTGGCTTTAAACCAAACTATTCATTTGCCTACTTTTTATGCAGACCCCCAAAATAAAGGGGAAAAGATTTTGCACACTTTAGATGTACATAGGCAATTGCGTTATTATTTAAGCAGGACTAAGGATTTTAGGCAGTCTCAGCAGTTGTTTGTTTCTTTTGCTTTGAGTTCAAGCAGGGCAAGCCTGTGTCAAAACAAACTATTTCTAGGTGGATTGGGTTTTGCATTGCATTTTGTTATTCCCATCATGGCAAGGAGATTCCAGCTGGGATTAGGCCTCATTCCACTAGGGCTACTGCCACTTCAACAGCATTTCTAAGGGGGGTGGCAACTAAGGATATTTTGGAGGCAGCTACATGGAGTTCAGTGCATACTTTCTCTAAGCATTATCACCTTCCTCTCTACTCTAAGTCTAGGGCTGGTTTTGCCACAGCTATTTTGCAAGGCATGTTGTCAGCTCCTGCTTCTTTATGATTTGCCAGCGTCCCTTACCTCTGCTTTGGGATTCTACCCAATAGTTAGGACTGCAGCAATGTGGAATGAAGAACATAGTACAGTTTTGTACCTACCATAAATGTAGATGTTCGAGGATCCACATTGCTGCAGTCCAATTTACCCTCCCTCCTTCCCCTCTGTGTTTAGGGGTGGTTGTGTAGGTGAGGTTATATGCTGATATTTTTGTATATATTTTTGTATATATTGTACATATTTCTGGTGCAGGTATATTGGGCCTTGTCTTTTTAGGGTCTTCTGACATCTGGGGCAAGAAAAGACTGAGGATATGACGTCGGTCATGCGCATTAGTACCCTGACGTACTGACGTCAGTCTAATGCGCCCTGACCGACGTCAGCCATATACTCTGGTATTCGGGCCGACTGGACAGCGGACTACCCAATAGTTAGGACTGCAGCAATGTGGATCCTCGAACATCTACATTTATGGTAGGTACAAAACTGTACTTTCCGAGGCTTGGGACAGAGTCCACTGTCAAGGACTGAGTGAAGACTGACAACATCATATGCATTTGTTTAAAGAGACTTACAGTTTAAACAAGAAAAGCCATTATTTTGTGTTAACAAACTTTGAAGTTTTGCTTGAGGAAGTTGAAATAGTGTCAGTCTTTATTTTCAACAAGTCCCCCCCCCCCCCCCTTTTTTTTTTTTTTTTTTAAGGAAGGATAGGACTAATCCATGTCTTCTGCTATAGGCAGTAGGTTGTTGTTTTTTAGAGCCTTCTTCCAGATTGTTAAAGATTCTTGTTTCATTAGTTGAATTTTTATTTTAGCTGGAAATAAGGTCTGTGATTTTAGACCATTTTGTCTTAAAGGTTTACAAGTGGCCAACAGTAGTTTTCTGTTTTTGAAGAGTAGTCATTGTCAAATCTGATAAGATTTTGTTAATATTTCAGTGGTGCTTTCCTCCAGTTCTTTATCTGTGTCAGATAAAAATGTTATAATAATGGAACTCTGAGGAGAAGTTGAGGAAGAAGGAATGGGCTTGCCTATGGCTGTATAGGCTCTTTCAATATTATATGAAAATCCTTCCTAAAGGTGTAGTATTTCAGTAAGCCAAGAGTTTAGAAAATAAATTGTATCCTCACCTTCTGATTCATCAGGAAGTCCAAAAATTCTTGCATTGCATCTCCTCTCTCTGTTCTCAAAATGATTTTTTTCGAGCAGAGTGCTTTGTTTTAATAAAAAGTCAGTATGTATTTCAACTACTTTCAGTCTACAATAAGTCATTTAGAGCATTTTCCATGTCAGAAATTTGTTTGCTGTTGAATCATTTATTTAAAAGCCTTTGAGACAATTTTTTCTAGGTTGTCATGAAATCCATCCATTTTCAGAAATAATTTTTGTAGAGTTGGTTATTTCTTGCTAGTCCTTTCTCAGAGATTTCAGCCTGAGTGTGTTTATAATTACTTATTGTCAATCGAGTACAGTCTCCAAGTAACCTTGACAGGAAAACTTTTATGAAACCATTTCAAAATCAGAAAATAAAAAAAATAGAGAAGTATAAGGTCTATATAATTTTTTTTTCAATAAGTAAAACATTTTCCTGTATTTTAAGATAATTCTACAGAGCTCTAAAAAGATGCTGCTTTCACTTGACCGTCTTGGCTCTGCCCCCGACTTCCATATTTTTTTCACCTGGGACTGGAACACGAAATGTCCATCTGTTAGTGTTCTTATTTTAATGTGTCTGCTATTAAACACTGGGCAGAATTGCTTGAAAAGTTGAGAGACTGTGCACATGTCAAAGGCCTGCATGCGCATACCGCAGTCAATGCTGCCTCTTTCCTCAAAAACAGGAAGCGTCTAAAGGCATTCAGGGTAATGACAGCTTAGTGGTGTCAGGTCACTCGGGCTTGTGATTGTTGAAGGGGGAGAGAGCTGCTTTCACAATTGCCTCCTACAGACTTTGCAACTGTGGCCTTTGGTGAGATCCTTTTGGAACACTCCAAAATGTTGGCCCCTTTGATATTTGTACAAGCTGAAGTATTTGGGACACTGGATTTGTCTAAGATCACTCTAAAGATCTGACTTCTGACCTCCATTCCGGTCGTACTGATGAGCGTGGAGTCCCTTGTATCAGAGGAATCCTCACCAGGTCAGGCACAGGCTGCTGTCATATGCTTGCGGCCTGTGCCAATGATAACCAGTGACGCACACAAGACCAGGCCCATAGCCAAACAGAAAAAGGCTGCTTCCAGCTTGCATCAGCTGAGGCCTTCTGGATCTCTGTTACTTCAGGCCTTACCTGCTGGGCCTAGTCAGGTTATCTGAGGATCTTGTGGATTTTAAGATATCCAGACAGCTGAACCATGATAGTACTTTTGCTCTCGGAACAGCTGGCAAGAGGAAGAGATAGCTCCCCCCAGCCCCCCCCCCCCCCAAAAGTGTACTGATTCTTATGGCAAAGATGAAGATGAATTGGCATATGTGGACCAAATATCCTTAGGGTCATATGCCAGTTGCGAGTCAGATGAAAACCTTCCCTCAGCAACTGAAGACTCTATTGGAGAAATCCTTCAAAATATGTTGGAGGATTTTAATTGGGATGCTCAGGATTGCTCTAAGAAAATAGAGAGATGAATTGCTTAGGCTTCCTTAGCACAAACCTTTGGATATTCCTCCAGTTCTAGATGTTGTGGATGATATCCTTAACTCATCTCTGCAACCAGACTCCCAACCCCCAGCCCTCAGGAAACCACACCATTTCTGTAGGGCCATTGATTTTCATAAGCACCTGTTTGAGTATCTATCCCTTAGCTGATCCTCGAGGTGGTTTCCCCAAGACTCAAGGCAGAAAAAGGCAGTACTTCTAGGAACCTCTTCCCTAATGGAAAAGGGGGGGTAGAGCCATAGATATATTTGGCAAAAAAATGTTTATCTACTTGACCATGAGGGCTTTACATTGCTGGTTTCAAATGGTCAAATTCAAAGAAACCCTCCTGAACCAGATGCAGCTAAAACTAGAGGGGATGGAAGATGGAAATGGTGGAACTCTAACTCCTATTCTTGTTGTAAATCATTCTTCTCATTGTGGCTTTGATGCTTTAGAAATATCAAGCAGGGCTGGGCATCTGCTTCTGGATCTCTAATCAGAAGACCTGTTTGGGTAAGGGAGCTGTCCCTTCCTGATCAACCACAACTTCCTTAGTAGTACAATAAAGCTCAGTAGAAACTAGGCATACTATACAGGAAGAAACACTTCCTGAGTACACCTTACAAAATTACTCTAGCCAAATCCTACCTGTTGCCCCCTCTATTTCATGGGACCCTAATTCTAACCAATTTACAGTCTTCCATAAAATCTGAACTTGAAAGCTGCCGTAATAAAATTACCAATTTAACTACTAGTGCAACTTCTTTCACTAATTCCTGTACAGCACTGCATTCCTTTAACTGTCTCATTTCCTTCTTTCAGCTTAACTGCAAATAACATCCTTTATAAACCTTTAGCCTGTAGAGCCCTTAGCCCTGTAATCAATTTTTGCTTCTTAAGCAGATCTCTCGGATCAAGAGGATAAACAACTCCCTCACAGTATGTAAACAACCAAATCCTCTGGCCAAAGCCTATACTTGTAATCAGTAGCAAATATTTAGCACTCCCTACCACTATTAAAACTTTCCCTAACCTGCCCTCCTTCAAATGTTTATTTTAGTTAACCAGATTGTGGATCTGCTCCTTCTCCAATCCAGTTTGAATTACTTTTTCATTCACCCCTCCTATACCTTTTTATTGCTTTCAATTTCCTACCATACTTTTTCCCTTCCTCTACTGGCATTCCATTTCTTTTTCCCCTATGTATACTCTCTCCATCTGCAATCTCATTCTTTTTTGCCTTTCCCCCATCTCATCTCTTATTCTGATCTACCCTTAATTTGTATTTCATGAGTTCCATGGCAGTGATTTCCTTTTGGCTGACATGATGGCCAGTTTGAATGTTCCACTGTGCTGGTGCTATAGGTGCCCCAGATGTGGTAGCATGAGCGAATGAGTTTGTTGAAAGTTCCATGCGGTTTCTTGCCTGGTTACTCAGTTCTGGGCACCATGGTAAGGTAATCACCCACATTTTGTAGCAAGGCTTGGGACTGTCCATGCAAAATCTTGATAACTGCAGTATTGGAGTTTTGACTCACTAGATCTGGAACATTGGCTGCAGGTTGGTGGATGGTCAATGAATCAGTGACGCTGTACTACTCGGGTGGAGAGAAACAAGAGACTGGCATCAGGTTTATGGTGGATAGGCAGTCTGCAAGAAGCATAACAACTTTCCAGTCAATATCAGACCACCTGGCAAGGCTCACCATTGATAGCACCATCAAGACCCACATTCTGTCCATCTACACACCAACCGAGATGAGCCCGGACCCAGACAAGGATTACTTCTACAACCGGCTCCAGTACACGTTTGATTCAGTCCCACAGACTGAGATGATCATTTTGACTGGAGAATTCAACACCCACATCAGAGAGAACTGGTCTGGTTAGGAAGAAACAATGAGTAGATTTGGCCACAGGAATATGAATGATGACGGCCTGTGTTTTCTGTCCTTTGTTGCGTCAAATGATCTCATTGTGAGAAATAGCCATTTCCAGCATCCCTGCAAACACCAACTCACATGGGAGAATCCATCTGGCAAGGACTTGGCCATGTTGGACTGTATTCTGGTCGACTTTCTTCTTATTCAAGGATATCCTTGCTATGCAAGGACCTGACTCTGTGGCTCCAATCATTTCCTTGTCCGTGCCGTGGTGCAGCTTCTCTTACAGCATGCAAAGCACAAGTCACTTCCACCAGCCAGGCTGGAGTGGAAGCAACTGATGGCCCCTGCCTACAAAAAAACATCCCAGATCGCACTGTCAAACCAGTTTGCAGCATTGGCCCAGATAGACGACGTGGGTGAGGCAGAAAAGCAGATATCAAACTCCATCATGGAATGCACCAAATCGCTATATGCCCACCCATGTCACCAAACGCAGCCATGAATATCTGATGAGTACCTGGATCTCATAGCTCAACAGAAGTAGGCAAAGCTGGTCAATTAAGAATGATACCAATAGCTCAATCGAGAAGTTCGCCTGAAGCTGAAAAAAAGGGAAACATATTGAAGCTGTGTGGCAGCTGACACTGAGGAGGTGGCATCCAGACACGAGTACTGCATTCTGTACAGCACTCTCAAACAATTGAGACGGAAGACCAAATCCTCCAGCAACATTATCAAAAAAGTGGGTGGGACATCTGTGCGCTCATCTTGTGAACGCCTGAAACGTCAGAGGGAATTCTTTGAACACCTTTACAACCATGACCTACCTCATGGACCAATGTTTGATCTGCTACCTGTCAATTTCCCTGAGGCTCCAATAACTGGAGTCAGAGGTGAAATTAGTTGAAATAACACTGAGAAATAGCAAGGCACCAGGAGCCAATCAGGTCACTGCAGAAGCAATCAAGGTTGGAGGTGATGGCCTACTCCCCAACTCCATGCACTGATAGAGCTGCTGTGGGTTACGGAACAGATACCATCCACATAGGTCATCATCATACCCATCCACAGAAAAGGGAGATCACAAGAATGCAAGAACTACCGTGGCATTGGTCTGCTCTCCATCATTGATAGTCTTTATGATGATCATACAGTTCAGGTTGTAGAAACACCGCAAACATACCGGCAGCGAAGAACAGGCTGGAAGCAGACCAGAGTATGCTGCAATCAGATCTTCACCATCCATCAGCTAATTGAGAAAAGAATCCCGTGTGGACAACATACAGTTAACATCTTTATCGATTTTCAAGTCTGCATTTGACTCTGTCCACTGACCTGCCCAGTGGAAGACATTGGAAACTGAGCACGTGCTGAAGAAAATTGTCAGACTCCGTCAAATGGTGTACAGTGGTTTATCCAGGTAGATGTGCATGTGGGACGAACTGTCTGAAGAACTTACCATCCAGACTGGAGTCCATCAAGGGGATGTGGTCTCTCCACTGCTTTCAGCATAGTGGTCGACACCATCATGAGGCGGGTATTTGAGAGCAAGAGCTGAGTTCAGTATGACTAAGCCCATTCTCTGACTGGCCTGATGTTTGTGATAACACCGCCATTTTTGCATAAAGTAATACTGAGGCCACAGATATCCTCTGACATTGCCTGCATCACCCAATTGTATGGCCTACGGATAAATGTGGATACAACCAAAGTGATTGCAACTGATGGGTCACAAGCCACCGTCCACCTCAGTGGAGTTCAGATTGAAAAAATGCAAGAATGTGTCTCTCTTCATTGCGCCAGGAGAAGGTGTTTTACCTGATTCAGGTGGTGTCTGGAAGAGGACAAACATCTCTAGCACCGCCAAGATTCACCTTTGCCCGGGCACTGAGTTTGCAAATTCTTCATGTATCTGAAATGTGGATCTTCCTCAAGCCAGACATGACCAAGCTTGAGGTTTTCCAAATGCAGTACCTGCTCCAAATCTTGGAAGTCTCAATTCATGACCATATTAGAAATAAGAGCATCCAGACCAGATGTGATCAGCAGCCAAAAATCAGCGATCAGATCCAGAGCAGGAGGCTGCACTGGTTTCGACATGTGTACAGGATGGACACTTGCTTGCCATATAGATTATTATGGAGAGTGTCCCACGAACTGAAGAGTCCATCGATCTGCACCAAAGAAGATGTGGGCTAAACAGTTTGAAGAGGACTTGAAATGCTGGTGACTCGACCTACAGGAGGTCAGAAACATTGCCATGGCCCGAACAGCATGGAAAGGCATCAGGAAGGAAGTCCAAAATCCAGTATCATCCACAGCAGCATACCGGCTACAAGGTCGACCACCTCCATTGGCCACCAGCTAGGGACAAAAGACCCTTAATTTATTTAATTCTATGTTTGTGGATACTTCATCTTGTATAGTCATATACTCTGTCATTCTTGCTTTTATTTACTTTACTTTTCCAAATGTCATGTGTTCTGTGCAGTGCTTTACCTTATTCCTACACACTCAAATTATGCAATGTCTTCTGTGATCATATGACATTAGGACAGTATATTTCTCCTTTTTATATAATGAGGTATATTTGTCACCTCAGTTTTAGTCCTGTTATGTGAAATATTTTATTTAAATCATTTGTATTTGCTTCTCACTATAATGTTTCAACCTGTGTTTTTATGAAGCTTTTCTGCCTGTGTTTCTGGTGAAAATGGGCACAGTTTTCCCCAGTCAGATTTTCATGGTAAACCAATGTCAAATCAAGTTAAATCTGACATCCTGGATGCTCCACTCAACATGGACTTTGTTTAGACACAATGCTCAAACAATAGTTAAAAAAAAAAAAAAAAAAAAAAAAAAAAAATGGAGGATAAGGTCATCCTTTTAGATTATAAAGGACTTTGTGCAATTAGGGATGCAAATGTTCAGGAGGAATTGCCCTTTTAAGCTCTGGTCCTTTCCTGCTTCCCAGCCTAGTCAGAGAGGCAGGAGAAGCAGAGGGGAGAGGGAGGACAGGCCACAAAGAAGATGGCAAGCTGACCAGGGATCTGGGCCTAGTGAACCCCATTCACAGGAGTCCAGCAGCGAGTACGCAAGGCTCATTTTCTAACCCCCTTAAGCCCCATCCTAAACCAGTCCCTGTTCCCCTGCAGCAAAGATTGGAAGAAGACTTTTTCTTTTTCTGTAGAGGTGACCAGACATAGCCCAGGACAAATGGGGTTCATAAGGACATACCTATTTCAGGTTGCTTCTCTTCCAAAATCCATAGGTGTCCCTTTTGTTTACAGAGGCCAGTTCAGGGACTGGCACAGGTCTAAGTCAGGTTGTTACTGGAATGTTGAACCATGTACCCCAAGAAGTAAAACCAAGGTACTATTCATGACTTGTCATAATATCAAGAAAGGAAGGGTCCTGGAAGATCAGTCTTGGACTTAGCAAGACTAAGTCAGTTCCTTTTGGTCCCCAGATTCAAAATACTGACCATTTAAAAGCTTCTGCCCATGCTTGCCACTGGTTTACAAAGGTCTACCTAGATTTCAAGGCTTAGCGCCATATCTCCATAGTAAAGAAGTACTTAAGATATCTTTGTTTCTAGATGGGTGGAAACCATTTTCGGTTTTGTGCATTACCCTTTGGCTTGTCTGCTGTTCCCAGTGTGTTAAAAAAAAAAAAAAAAAAAAAAGTCTGGCTCTAGTAGTTGCTTTTTACAAGACAAGGGCTGTATAGATTTGCCCATACTTACTTTGTCTCATCCAAGAAAAGTCTGTGAAGAAGCCGGAAGCTTCTGTTCTATCAGTGACCCCTCTCTCAAACCTGGGATTCTTCTTGACCATAAATAAATCCAATCTTACTCCCTCAAATAGGGTGATGATCTTAGGAGATCTGCTAGACATGGAAAAACAAATGGCCTTTCTCACCAAGGAAAAGGTAATTTTTCTGAACCACCTCTTCAAATCTGGAGCCCAACACGGTTCACTGTTAGTAAGAGCAATCCTCAAAGCTCTGGAGTACATGGCTGCTTGCATTTTTGCTGGTTCCTCTATCAAAGCTGCATGAGAAAAATAGTGGTTCTTAAAAAGATGTATGAGGCCACACAAACACCCACTAGACTTTAAGATTAAGCTTCTGCCGTGCCTGAAAGAGATTTTATGGTGAATAGAAGCCTTCCTGCTTTTCCATGTCACTTGAGTAACCAAACTGTGACCTCAGATGCCTCAGACCTAACCTGAGGCACTTAGTCTTCATTTACAAGGCAAATGGGAAACAGGCTTACTCCCAAGTTGCATCACCCAAAAGCAAAAGGGTTCTGAAACATAATGGCATTCAAAAATTTATGGAAACCATAAGCCACACTACCAAAGTGATGTATGTAAATAAACAGTGGAGTACTCAAGCCTACCCACTCTGCCATGAAGCTGTGCAGGTATGGGTGGCATTTCAGGAGATGGGGTTGCACTTGATAACTTAGTAGCATCCCTTAAAAGAAAACAATTTGGCAGACCATCTGAGCAGGTCTGTTTCAGACCTGTATAAGTGGATGCTAAAAAATCACATCTTTGCAGAAATCACAGAGAAAGTGTGCGCCAGAAATAATCACTTACCTCTAAAGAAAACTATTCCTCCAGGGCTACAGACAGCAGCCTGTCGGATGGATGATTTCTTACCATGCACTGTTCCATTTCTGTATGTCTTCCTTCCCATGCTTCTTATCCCCAGAATACCAGTAAAGGTCAGGGAGGAAAGGCTGTGGGTGATCTTGCTTTGCACCCTTTTAGCCATTGGAGCATTAGTTCCGTTTGTTACACAACATGAGCAGACGACCTTGGTTGTTTCCACAAGAGGTGGGCCTCTTGACACAGAACTAAGGAGCCACCATGTATCCCAACTTACATACCTTGAAGCTGACAGCCTGGAGGACAGATGATCCTCATTTCCCAGGGTCAGCTCTTAGGCAAGGATATCTTGTCTATTCTCATGGAGGCCATAAAACCCAGCATTAGAAAATCACACATCTCAAAATGGAAAAAGATTTACTGTGTGGTGCCAGGCCAAGAGCCTAGAACATGTGGTTCTTGCATGTTGGACCAAGCTCTACATCAAAAGCTTATCTTATCTATCAAAGTTCATGCCTTTGTCTTGTGTGCCTACATGCATGCAACCTGCTATGTTTTCCCAGCGTATGATGAAATGGTTCTTTGAGAGCATCACCCACTTAAGAGTGCCTTGGAGAGCTGCTGCTTCCTGTAACCTCAGTTTTGTGTTGAAACTGGAAATCTCTGCAGAGGTCAAAATCTTTTCACGGAAAACGGTGTTTCTAATAGTCATCACCTCAGGGCACTCCTTTTCAGGACTAACCCCACTGTTACACCCAAGGTGGTTACTGAACTATCACCGAGTTAAGTAATATGTGTCTGTTTCTTTCCCCAAACAAAACAGGGAGGTGAAAGCCTTCCATTCTTTGGATGTACACAGGCAGCTCTGATTTTACGTGGGGCAGGACAAAAAATTTCAGGAAATAAAACCAAATTTTTTGTCTTTGCTACTAATAAATTGACAAACCAGTTGGTAAACAGCTAAAAGAGTAAACATTCCCGATGAGGTGAAAATTCACAACTTCAAGAAAACAATGAATGCAAAACAGCTCAGTAAACTCTAATTTTACCATTTAAAAAACTTACACTTGACACTTCTGTAGTCACTCTCAAAAACAAGGACTTCATCAGAAAACAAGAGTTTAAAACAAAGATGCAATTAGATTGGTTTTAAAAAAATCACATGACCAATCCTAATTAGAAATCACTGATTTAAATTTGTGTGAATTTAAAAAAATTAAAACACAAAATAAAAGCACTTTAAAAAATGTGAACCACAAACTTTGTAACCCTAAATAACCAAAAACTTGAGCTAAGTAATCTATATAGTTTTTCAGATTTTGTAATTTTTAATAAATCCACTATGCAGGTCCCTCAGAAAATGGAAAATACGAGGTGACGAAGAAATTTTTAATGCACAATCCACAAACTTTACTAACTACATACACACACAAACGCACTTATAGGACCAGCGTTTTTGTCTTTTCATAAAGAAAGTCTTTATGAGGCGAGACGAAAATGCTGGTCCTATAAGTGCGCTTGTGTGTGTATGTAGTTAGTAAAGTTTGTGGATTGTGCATTAAAAATTTCTTCGTCACCTCATATTTTCCGTTTTCTGAGGGACCTGCATTGTGGATTCCAGTTACATTTTGGTGCTTTGCTTTACTTTTTTTCATTTATTAATTTTTAATAAATATTTAATGTTAAATAGTATTGTTAAGTCCTGGACATTATCTGCCCTTACTTTTAACTGCCATTGCATTTCATTAATTTCTAACTTTGTATTCACCACCCCTTAAATACAATTAATGGCTGATAATGTAATAGTGATTTACATCTGTTGAACATTAGGATATACGCAAGTGACATTTATTCTTAATTTTGCTGCATAGATGTGTTGTATATTTTAAAGCTCTTGACTTATGTTGAAAGCTGGACAGCATTCACATACTGCAGTATAAACTATGCCTGTTGGTAGTGCCAATACATTTACCCAAAAGTATTAGGACTGCCCAAAATAAACCTAAACATTCCACATCCATGAGTGCCCTTATCTTTGAGTATTTGGTAATTATGTAACAGTAGTATCATTCAGTAACATGCTTTCTGTAAGTTTTCTTGTAAGTTAACTTTGGATCTGAAGTAGGAGATTCATTTGTCTGCAACCTGTGGGTTATGGATCCGAACCGGCATGGTTTACCAGCTATGGATCCAAGCTCTCAGCTCCTCCCCTCACCCATAATGCCCTGCTCTACCCTCATGACCCCAGATCTCGTTTGCCGCGCTGGTGACCAGATTGTGTTTCTAAGCTCTTCAGCTAAGTGCAGTTTTTTAGTCTTTAAAGTGCTAATTTTTGAAGTTTTGTGTGAAAGTTGTGTGGAAGTGTAGGTTTCCCTATTACTTAATTATACTTTTAGTGTTTTAAAATTTAATTTTACTTATCCCTCCCCTCGCTGGTAGCGTAGTGTGTGTTTGGGCCTGCTGAGTGGTTTTGTTACTTTGCTTTAACTCTAGTTTAAGTAACTTTTTTGCTTTTGGGATGTCTGAACAACCCAAAGCTGTGTTCTCCAAGTGCTCCGAGTGTGGCCATAAGCTTTCCCCGGCTGATGGCCACACTCGGTGATGCCTGGGGTTGAACACCTCACTTCTGGATGTTCCATTTGTGCAGGGTTCAACCCCAGGGCATTGAAGGAGCGGAGGTCCAAGCTTGTCTTGGCGGGTCTTTTGCCACCGGACTCGGCTCCGGCCTCCGCTCCTTCGGGGGTAACCGTTTCTACAGTTGTCTCCTCTCCGGCTCCCCCTCCTCCTCCTGGGACTCAACCTCCCTGTAGTGGTTCGGAGGAGGGAAGCTAGAAAGAAGGACCGGAGGGAGAAGCACCATAAGCGGCGGGCCGAGACCTCTGTTTCGGCCCCGCCAGCCAAGCGGGCTTCTCCTCCAGCCTCCTTGTCTGCTGGCTCTCCCCCTCCTCGGCTCCGGTCTCCAGTGTGTTTTTCACCGGGACCTGAGGAGGAGGAGACCCGATCTCCGTCGAGGCTATCGAGGAGGCACTCAAGGCCTACCTCGGTAGCCTCGTCGAGATCAACTTATAGCCTGTCAGACGCTGATCTAGACCGGATGATGAGAAGGTTCATCCAGGCCCAGATGCAGATGGGAGTGCTCTTGCCTCCCACCCCTCTGGGGGGGGAGCTCGACCCCTTTTTTCAAGCCAATTGCTCCTTCTCCGACCCGCTACCCGGGTTCGGAGCAGTTGGAGCCGAGCAACTTCGGAGCCAGGGGTGGGTCGGCGCCGATAGTACTTGGTACTTCGGATCCGACCCTGCCCTCGAGTGCTTCGGATCCGACCTCTCGGAGCCTGGTTCCGAGCTTCGGATCCGGGGGGATCAGTGTTCCTTCGGCGCCATCTGTGTCTGAGCGCACTGTCCCTTCGGATCCGAGCGCTTCGGCGACGGCTCCGATCCACTCCTCGGATCCGAGGGGGAGCCGATTGTCGGATCCTTTGGTCGAGGTCGGCTCCCCTTCGGCTTTTGATGTAGTGGAGAGGGCCCTGTTGAGGGTCTCCGGACCCCCGGCACTTGCTTCGGCTCCGTCCCGTGCTCCCTCTGCACTGGGTCAGGCTTCCACCATCCGGCCCTTGGGACAGCCTGCTCCTGTGCCCCAAGCTGTTCCCCTGGAACAGGTTACTGTTTGCGAGGAGTCCTCTGACAGCCCCCCGGAGGATGTTCCCCGCAAACATACGTGCAAAAGGAGGCACATTGACTCCCCCGAGTCTCTCACAGAAGACACGGATTTGGAGGAAGGGGAAGGCTCCCCATGGTCACCCCCCGAGGATGTCTCATTTGGAGACATCATGGAAATGCTCCGCATAAGGGGGGGGTGGTCTGCCCCCAAGTCTTCCTCGGACGAGTCCGTGTACTTGGAGGCATTTGAAGCGGGCCCGTCTACCTCTTGGGTGTCCCCTCCTGCCGACCCCCTGGTGGACCTCATTACCACCAGGGCGTGGAAGGAACCGGACACCGTGGAGCCAATCCCTAAAAGGCCTGACCGTATTCTCAGTCCCCCGGCTGACCGTGCCCATTGGAGTAAGGGGCCTCCGGTAGTTGCCATGTTGACGGTGGCGGCCACCAAGAGGGAACTTGCTCAGGAGAGTCCCTCAGTCCATCCCCCGAGCAAGGAGTCTCGGATGATGGACCGCTTGGGGAAGCGGATGTTTAGTTCAGCGACCTTCTCTGTGAGGGCGCTGAACTACCTGGCACACATGATTAGGATGCAGCGCGATCTTATTAAAGAATACGCTGCATCCCCCCCAGAGTCCATGTCTGAGGAGGACAAAGTGCTGCACTCCACCCGTATGGCCACTCTTAGGTCCATCACCAATACCTCTATGCGGCTACTGTCCCATGCTACGGAAGGTGCCGCTAGAGCCGCAGGGGCAGGCCTAGTTACTAGACGTCAGGCCTGGCTCCGTCATTGCGATTTCTCAGAGCCCTTCAAGGCATCATTCGCTAACGCCCCCTTCGATGGTTCTGCCCTCTTTGGCAAAACTGTTCGCGACACTTTGACCCAGAGCGAGGGTGACGGGAAGACGCTGTCTGCCGTCGGAATCCGCTTCTCTGCACCCCAGAGGCCCTATTCTAGGAACCAAAAGGGACAGAAGAAGATGTGGTTCCGGAAGTCGCAGCAATCTCAGCCTGCTCCGGACAACCAGTCCTTCCGTGGCAGAGGAGGACAGGGAGGACGCCGCCCTAGGGGCAGAGGGGCTCCCAGGAACTTCGGGTCCAGAGAACCCTTCTCTGAACGGCCCGCGCAGCAGCCCTGAGGGGTTGCCCGGCTGCTCCACTCTGGAGGCAGTCGGGGGACGTTTTTCAGAGCACCTAGCGGCATGGGAGTCCATAACATCAGACCGCTGGGTCCTCCAGATCATATCCAGAGGATACCGTATACCCTTTCTTCACTTGCCAAAATTGAAGTCCCTCCCCAACGTTCCACCCGGTCAGTGGGAGGCCGCTTTGGCAGAAATTGGCCATCTGCTAAAGAAAAGAGCCATCCAGCCCGTCCCCCCAGACCAGATCGGATCAGGGTTCTACTCCAGGTTCTTTTTAGTGCCAGAAAAGACGGGGGATTTAAGACCAATTTTAGACCTTTCACTCTTGAACCTGGCAGTTCCCAAGGAGAAGTTCCGAATGGTCATGTTGCAGTCTATTCTCCCCCTTCTGGGAGAAAATCACTGGATGTGCTCCATAGACCTCAAGGATGCGTACTACCACATTCTAATGGACAGGCGCTCCAGGAGGTTTCTCCGCTTCCGGCTGGGAGCCAGTCACTACCAATTCCGGGTCCTTCCCTTTGGTCTCACCACAGCCCCCAGGGTGTTCACCAAAGTATTAGCAGTGGTAGTGGCCCACCTGAGGCTTCAGGGGGTACAGGTCTTTCCCTACCTGGACGACTGGCTTCTCACCGCCCCAACAAGGCATCTACTACTATTGGCGCGAGACTCCTTTCTCCATCTTGCTCCCCGTCTGGGCATCACAATAAACACAAAAAAATCCAACCTAGCACCCACGCAGCTCATAGATTTTATAGGTGCCAGGTTAGACACAAGGAGATTAAAAGCCTTCCTCACTGCGGACAGAGTTCAAAATCTGCAATTCCAGGTGCGGGCCATTCTCCAATCAAGCTCAGTTCCGGTGGAGTTGGTCCTGAGTGCCCTAGGGTCCATGGCTGCAGCAATAGCGCTTCTTCCTCTTGCCAGGTTCAATATGCGCATCCTTCAATGGACACTCCTAGTTCAGTGGTCGTATCTTGCTCTTCCTATGCATCATCCCATTGCGATCAGCAAGGCTTGCAAGCGGTCCCTCCTGTGGTGGCCACACTCTCCAGATCTCCACGGAGGCCGCCCATTTTGTGCTTCTCCCCCTCTCGCCACGGTGACCACGGACGCCTCCCGCCACGGGTGGGGGCATTTGCAGGCGGACCGTCCAAGGCACGTGGAACGATTCAGAGACCTTACTGCATATCAACGTTCTAGAGATGAGAGCAGTGCTCTTAGTGTTGCTAGCACTTCAGGCCTTTCTTCCCTTGAACAATTGCGATTCAATCGGACAACATGTCGGTTGTTTGGTATATCAACAAGCAAGGAGGAACCAGGTCTTACCCGCTTTGTCAAGAAGCCATGAGAGTGTGGGAATGGGCAATCTCCACCAACCGCTTTCTCATAGCAACGCATATTCCGGGTCGGTCCAACATCCTGGCGGACAAACTCAGTCGCACCATTCTCACCCCTTACGAGTGGTCTCTCAATACTCAGGTAGCGGAACGCATTTTCGCACGGTGGGGAACTCCTTGTTGCGATCTTTTTGCCTCTCCCTCAAACACCAAGTGCGACAGTTTTTTCGCTCTGATACCTCCTCCCGGTGGTTCCCAAGAGACGCTCTGGTGCATGCTTGGCCACCCGGTCTTCTTTATGCTTATCCCCCTTGCCTCTGATGCTCCAAGTTCTTCAGAAAGCCTCTCGGTTGGGGTGCAGAATGATTCTCATTGCTCCATTTTGGCCTCGACAGATCTGGTTCCCCTTCCTAAGGTCTCACTCAGTGAATCCTCCTTGGATTCTAGATCCCATTCCGGATCTGATATCTCATCCATCCCACTTATCTCCTCCGAACCTGGACAACCTGAAGCTGACCGCTTGGCTGCTCCAGTTCCACTCTTCATCAGGACTCCCGGTATTTCGTCCCCTGTTAAGGCCATCCTGGTGGCAGCTCATAAGCCATCCACTAGGAAAGTCTACCGCAGCAAGTGGAAAGCGGTTCTCTTTGTGGGGAGCGGCAAGGCCTAAACCCTTCACAGTTCCTCTCCCTTTGGTGCTTGATTTTTAACCACTCTTTTTAATGATGGTGCCAGCAGTTCCACGGTCAAAGTACAACTTGCGGCAATTTCTCATTATCACATTGGTCATGACTCCAATCCACTGATGTCGGCCAAGTTATGTAAGATTTTTCTTAAAGGTACTTTTCTTCTCAGGCCCCCTGTAAAGCAAGCGGTTCCTCCTTGGGACCTTTCCTTAGTTCTCCAGGCCTTGACCGCCCTTCGAACCCGGCTACGGTAGATCTGAAATTCTTATCTTTCAAGACCGCCTTCTTAGTAGCCATTACTTGACCAAGAGAGTCTCAGAGCTTCAAGCATTATCAGCTAAACCTCCTTACTTAGTCTTTCATCCGGACCGTGTTTACCTCAGGACCAACCCGTCCTTTCTTCCTAAGGTAGCTTCTGAAGCAAACATTAATCAATCCATTAACCTCCCTGTCTTCTTTCCGAAACATGAAAACAAAGGTGAATACAAGCTTCATTCCTTAGATGTTCACAGGCAACTTAGATTTTATCTAAACAGGACGGCTGGTCATAGGCAATCCGACCAGTTGTTCATTTCCTTTGCTAAATTTAATTTGGGCAAACCAATTTCTAAAGTCTCATTATCTCGCTGGATTTCACAATGTATCTTATTGGCTTATCAAGCTTCGGAAGGCCGCACCGGGGGGTGTACATGCCCATTCAACCCGGTCAGTCTCTACCTCGGCAGCCTTTAAGGCTAGGATTCCTCTAGATGATATTTGTGCAGCAGCCACGTGGGCTTCATCTCATACTTTTATTTCCCACTACAAGTTGGATCTTGCATCTAGGGGTAGAGCATCCTTTGGCTCCGCGGTGCTCCGGAATATCCTTCCATGATGGCTGCCCAAGATTCAGGTAGCTGGGGACTCTGTCCCACAGGTTGCAGACAAATGAATCTCCTACTTCAGATTTAGAAGTTATGTACTCACCATAACGTTCCATCTGAGTAGGTGTATTCATTTGTCTGCAACCATCCCGCCCTCCTATCCCCCTGGCCTTTCAGTTTCCTGCATATGATGTGTTACCCTTTTCAGGGTGTTCTTGCTGTTGGCAAACTCGATCTGAGGTCATGAAGGTAGAGCAGGGCATTATGGGTGAGGGGAGGAGCTGAGAGCTTGGATCCATAGCTGGTAAACCATGCCGGTTCGGATCCGATATCGGATCCATAACCCACAGGTTGCAGACAAATGAATACACCTACTCAGATGGAACGTTATGGTGAGTACATAACTTCTAATTCTGTGCCCACTACTTGTATAGGACTACTGTTCCACTGTGTAGTTCGATAGTACTTGGACTGTCAATTGTCATATTTAATACTTTTTAATTATTACTATTATTAGAGTTCAGAATACACTTAGAACTAATGAGACCCCTTTTTAAGACTGGTGGAAACATTTTGTCTCGTATCAGCAGCAGTAATTTCAAGAAATTATATTTGCAAACATATCTACAAAAAATGTAATTCTCTTTCAAAAATGTTTTTGTGCTCCTCGATACTCTAATAAACTGTCCTCTAGGGAGATTTTTCTTAATGTGCACTAGATTACTTCTAAAATGAACATTGCTATTCACAGATGTTGATTTTCTATACATATTTCAAGTATTCACTTCACATCCATTTCTCTTTATATATCTAAAAAATTTAATGTATTAGCTTGTCCGACCGTGAACTTTAAAGTGGTGGAAACATTAATTTGTTCAAAGTAGTCATATTCTTGTCTATTACATTTAACCACAAAAAAAGTCATCACCAGATCTCTTGTTAAAAAGAGATCACTGTCAAAAACGTACGCACTTAGTTATGTTCCCACCAACCTTTGACCATATTTGTAAAAGCTGGTGTCACCACAGAGACAATTACAGCTTTAATTTACTTATGACGCGATGCTAATGAAAACTATTAAAGGTTTGTTAAAAAGTAGAACGCTTGAAAATTAATTTTTTTTATTTGAAGTCACTGTTATGAATTTGTCCTTTGGGTTTTTAATTGTATTTTCTGTGTTTATTTTTAATAATCACACATGAATTTAATCAATGAATTTTAATTGGGATTGATTGTGGTTTCTTGTGAATTTTTTTCTTTACAACTATGTAAGTGGATCTTTGTTTTAAGCCCTTGTTTTCTGAAGTTCTTGTTTTTGTGAGGACAAAAGTGTCCAAGTGTAAGATCGGATGTCAGTTTTTATTAATTCTTCATCAGTTGGGTTCGGATCCAACCCTGCTGTTATTTTCAGCTTGTGGCCATTACCAATCTCTTGAGCTCTTCCCTTACCTATAATGCTGTATCCCCTAACATACCTCAAATTTTGTTTGCCGCTTTCTCATTCTGCCGTGGTCACTGTGAGCTCTCGAGCTTAGTGCTCAAAATTAGAGATAAGTTGTTACAGTATTTCACTAATTAATTTCTTTTGTAGTTTCTATATTGCCTCCTCTATTAAACTTGTGTAATTCTTTTTACCATTTTTAATAATTTTTTTCTGTAGCTATCCTTTTACATGCTAGTGTAGTCTTCGATACCATTGTTAGTATTGCCTTTCCTTTTTCCTTTTTTATCTACAAAAACAATTTTTTTTTCTCCTGTGTATAAAAATGTGTGGAAAACCATCTGGTTTTAAAATGTGCCAGAAGTGTGGTCATAAGTTAACATATTCTGATGCTCACTCCTTGTGTGTTTGTCTAGGCCATAGCATCTTCAGAAAGATTGGGATATATGTAAATCTTTTAATCCTCGGGCCATTGTGGACCATAAGAACAAGATCATTTTAAAAGAATTGCTTCCTTCGACCTTCACAGAGGTTTTATCTGGGACTCTCCCTCCAACCCTGTGTCTAAGGAACAATCTAGAAATGCTTCTGATCGGTCAGGCTCCTCCATGATGGTGCCTCTAAGGAAGAAACACAAAAAGTCTGACCCAAAGACTGCTCCTTCATCTAAGATGGCATCAGACATGACATCAGCTTCCTTGGATCCTGGATTATCTGATTTGAAGCCTTTAACTAGGACCAGATATTCTCTCTCCATTGATCCTATACCCTCTATGGTTCCATCTCCATATTAAAAGTCTTGCAGGCGTTCCAGGTTTCCCTCAGTGGATTCATCTTCATTCCTCCAGAAGTCTGACCAAACCAATGTGGATAGAAAGTTTCTTGGCACAGATTTAGATCGGAGTTCTTCGACTCCTACCCCTTCAGGTCAGAAAGCCCTCCACAATTCTACTTCACAATTCTACACCAGCAATCCCTGCTCCTTCTCCAATCAGACTCGTGGTTTCAGAGCCCTTGGATCCGATTTTTCCAGGACCGTCTGGGTCATATCCAAAAATCATAGTGTATTCGTCTCTGAGGCTTTCTTTGAGTGCAGCAGCTCAGAGTTCATCTGAGAAGGACTCTCTGAGTCTAAACGTCCCTGTTGGATTCGAGGTGTTGGAGTCAACTCCACAGTTATCATAGTAGTCTCTAGCTGTCGGAGCTTCAGCATTGGATATCTATGCTCCAATCTCTGCCTTCTGGGCAGGGGGAGCCAATGGGGCGGAAGCTTGACTTCCTTCTTCCTGGAGCATTCTGCTTTCGAGGTAATAGAGAAAAGTGTCTTCTTCTACAGGACTTGACAGTTCCTCCCTCCATCCTTGGATCTCCCCTCAGGATCTTGTACATCTCTGCACCTTCAGCCTCATCACTCTGCTACACAGGACAGCCAACCCAAAGTCTTCAGGCTACCCTGTAGGGTATTACTATTTCTTCTGATACTTCTCTGGAGCACACCACCAAAGTCCCTAGGAAGAGAAAATGCAAGAGGAAGTACTTGGACTCTCCTCAGGAGTCCATCACTGAATATACCAATGTTGATGAGGGGAAAGTGTCCCCAAGATCACCACCCGATGAAGTTTCATTTGAGGACATCCTAGAGATCCTTAAGCAGAGGGGTAGTTGGCCTACTGATCCCCTTTCCAAGGGGAATCTGTGTTCCTGGAAGCCTTTGGGTCTGGCCCATCTACCTCCTGGGTGACTTCACCCATCAACAAGCTCATTAACTTGATTTCTAGGCGGTAGTGGAAGGAACCAGACATGGATGAGCCGATCCCCAAGACACCAGCCTGGATTTTGGCACCATCTCAAGGAAAGGAATTTTGGAGCAAGGCGAGTATAAGTAAATGGCATGATCGTGGCAGCAGCCACCAAGAAGGAACTCTAGGAACAGAGTTCTGCTGTCCATCCCCTTACCGTTCATCCCCCTACAGAGGGTGTCTGACAGATTTGGGAAGCATGTGTATGCTTCAGTGACTTTCACAATCAGATTGCTCAATTATTTGGCTCACTTTACTAAACTGCAGAGGGATTTGATTAATTAACTCTCCAAATCTCTCACTGGGACCAATACTTGTAAGGCTCAGACTTCTGTGGCCTCACAGTTGGCTACCCTGTAGTTGATTACTTATTTGTCCATGAGACTCATTTCATGTGGCTGAAGGTACCCCACGGGCTGCAGGTTCAGGCATTTCTATTAGGAGGTATGCCTGGATGTGCTTGTGCAACTTTTGCGGAGCTCATCAAATCTTCTTTCGTCAGTGCACCATTTGACAGAACCTTCTTGTTTGACCCTAAGGTAAAAGACACACTCCAGGTGTGAACAAGATGGAAAAGATCCTCTTTGCAGTGCGAGTACATTTTTCGACCCCTCAAAGAACCTTTTCCAGGAATTAATGAGGAGGTCGGAAAACGTGGTTCAGAAAGTCGCAGGGTCCTTTCCAAGATCAGCATGGAGATAATTCCCTCAGGGGTAGAGGGGGAACTGTAATGGAGGATGCTGCCTATGCAGAAGAGGCCCTATTTGTCCACCTCTGGAGGCAGTTGGAGGTCATTATCCCTGCACCAGAGAGCCTGGCTGTACATTGCAAAAGATACATGAGTGCAGAGGATTATTTCCAGAGGTTATATAATTCCCTTTTCTCTACCCTCTCAACAGTAAACAAAATTCCTGATGTTCCATGCAATCGTAGGAAAGCAGCAGCTCTCAGGGGGGTGCTACTAAAGAAGAGAGTTATCCTAGAGGTCTCACCAGACCAAAAATTATCTGGAACTTACTCAAGGTTCTTTCTAGTGCCAAAAAAAAACGGGACTGGAGACGAATTTCGGATCTCAATGATCTGAACAAATCAGTTCAGTATACCAAGTTCCAGATGGTCACAATTCAGTCCATTTTACCTTTCCTGCACATGGACAACTGGATGTGCTCAGTAGCTCTTCAGGATGCATACTATCACATAAAAATGAACATGTGATCCAGGCGATCCCTACGTTTCCAGCTGGGAGCCAGTTATTAACAGTTCAGAGCTCTGCTCTGTGGCCTCACTACAACCCCCAGGGTGTTCTCTAAATGCATGGCAGTAGTAGCAGGTCACTTGAGACTGCAGGGATTGAGGGTTTCCATACTTGCACGACTGGCTGATAACTGCTCTGACCAGACATGTACTGATAAAAATCTGAGACCAGGTACTCCAGATTTGCTCCCTTCTGAAGATTAGCATAAATTGCAACAAATCTCTGGTAGAAACATCTCCGACATTAGAGTTCATAGGAACAAATTTTAACGCAGTATCCCTTACAAGCTTCTCTTCCTTTTCCAAAAGTAGACTGATTCCAGATCAGAATGAGAACCCGAAATTCCTCAATTTCAGCCCAATTAATCCTACAAGCCTTTGATCAATGTGTATGGCGATGGTTCTAATTCCTGTAGTAACATTTCATATGAAGAGTCTGCAGTGGATATTGGCAACTCAGTGGTCCATTCTACACTTGCCTTTGTCTTCCTAGATCAAAATTACCTAAGACATGCAAGAAATATCTCTGGTGGTGGAATTGAAGATCAGGTTTTCCAAATCTGTCCCTTCATTCTTGCTCAACCCAAGGCTGTAGTGACCACGAATGATTCCCAAAATTGGGTGGGTTCACTTCTTGGGAAAAACAGTCCAAGGCACATGGCCCTATGAAGAGGTCACCATGCATATCAATGAACTGGAAATAGGGTTGCCACCTTTTCAAATGCCCAAAGTGGGACATTTTTGGTACAAACGTCAGATTTTGCAGGCTGAAACATACCCCCGGCTAGTACGAAGAACAGAACTTCACTTTTTTGCCTAGATAAAAGCTTATTCTTGTAATGTTTTAGTTGCTTATTCTGTTTCTTATAACATTTAGGTGGTTCAGACACAGAATAACTGTTTTATGCAACTATCACATAAAATATAGGAAATAATTTTGGCCTAAAATCTCAGGACATTTGCCATTTTTACAATTTTTTTGCAGGACACAACTGCCCAAAGAGGGACTGTCCCTCGCAAAGTGGGACAGGTGGTAACCCTAACTGGAAATGACAGGAGTACCCCCAGCGTTGCGGGCCTTTAAAGATTCCTCTCCCTTTCAGGACAGCTGTGATTCAGACAGACAATAGGTCTGTAGTTTGGTACATCAGCAAACGAGGAAACCGTGCTTACCCCTTCTGTCGAGAAGCTCTGAGTTTGGCAATGAGTGATCTCTTCCAACTGATTTCTTATAGCAATGCACATCCCGGGGAAATCCAATGTGATGGTGGACAAGTTGAGCAGGTCCATTATACTACCTCACAAGTGGTTTGTCAAGGAAGTGGCAGGAATGATTTTTCACCAATGGGGCCAGCCATGCTGCGACCTATTTGCATCTCCCTTGAATAAATGCAGCAGGTTCTTTGCCCTAATCCCTCTGCCAGGGGAGTCGCCGAGAGATGCTCTTCTACACGATTAGCCTTTTGGTCTTCTGTATGTTTATCCCCCAACTCCCTTATTCCCCAAATTTATAAAGAAAATATCCCAGTTGAATAGCAAAGTCATCCTCATTGCCCCTTACTGGCCTTGACAAATTTAGTTCCCCTTCCTTTGGCCTCATCTAGTCTGCTCTCCTTGGAGTCTCGATCCAATTCCTGCCCTTCTGTATCACATGGCAGGCATGTTTCACCCAGATATCTCAAACCTAAAACTGACTGTATGGTTTCTCCACTTCCATTGATAGCCAGACAGCATATGCTCTCTTCTCCTGTTTATCTTATACTTTTGTCTTCCCAGAAAGCTTCCACAAGTAAACTTTACAGAAGTAAATTGAAGGGACTTGTTTTTTGGTCTCAGCAGAAGCATATTGACCCTTTCAGCACCAGTGCGTAGTGTCCTTGAATTTTTAGCAACAATTTTCAACAAAGAAGCCAGCCATCTCCTCAACTATTAGGGTACATCTAACTGCCATTTCTAATTTCCACTCTTGGGTTGAAAACGTCTCCTTAGCTTTATCTAAACTTTGCAAGGCCTTTTTGAGAGGTACCCTTCTTTGAGACCCCATTATAAGGATCCAACTCTGCCATGGGACTTAAATTTAGTATTGCAGACCTTAATTCATTCACCTTTTGAACCGGCAGCGAAACGAGAGTTAAAATTTTTGACCTGGAAAACTATAATTTTGCTAGCCATCACCTCTGATAGAAAGAACTTCAAACCTCCTTACTTAGTATTTCATAAGGATAGGGTAGCTTTATGAAACAGTCCTCTCTTGCTTCCTTCATTTATTCCTTCCTTCCTAAGGTGGTGTCCGAATCCAATATTAACCAATTTATTAATTTGCCAGTTTACTTTCCAAATTTTACAAACAAAGGTTGTTGTACTTACTGGACATTCATAGACAATTGTATTTTTACTTGCATAGATTAAACAATTTCAGGAAAACAGATCAGTTTAGATTAGAGAGGAGTTGTGGTATTGTATGAGGAAGTCAGGAGTGGCAGAGAAGTATGTACGAGGGTAGTGTGACAGTAGTGAAGTCTGCAGTGGGAGTGACAGATGCATTTAAGGTGGAGATGGGATTACATCAAGGATCAGCTCTGAGCCCTTTCTTATTTGCAATGGTGATAGGTTGACAGATGAAATCAGACAAGAGGCCCCATGGATTATGATGTTTGCAGATGACATTGTGATCTGTAGTGAGAGTAGGGACCAGGTTGAGGAGACCTGGGGAGGTGAGGATATGCTCTAGGGAGGAGAGGAATGAAGGTCAGCAGGACTATGACAGAATATGTGCGTGTGAATGAGAGGGAGGATAGAGGAATGGTGAGGATGCAGGGAGTAAAGTTGGCGAAGGTGGATGAGTTTAAGTATTTGGGATCAGCAGTTCAGAGTAATGGTGAGTGTGGAAGAGAGTTGAAGAGAGTACAGGCAGGATGGAATGGGTGGAAGAGTGTGTCAGGAGTGATTTGTGACAGAGTGGTACCAGTAAGAGTGAAAGGGAAGGTCTACAAGCGGGTAGTGTGAGACCAGCTATGTTGTATGGGTTGGAAAAAGTGGCAGTGACAAAAGGCAGGAGTCAGAGCTGGAAGCGGCAGAGTTAAAGATGTTAAGATTTGCACTGGGTGTGACGAGGATGGACAGGATTAGGAATCTATATATTAGAGGGGTCAGCTCTGGTCAGACGGTTTGGAGACAGAGAGGTGAGGTTGGGTTGGTTTGGAGGTGCTGAAGAGGGATGCTGGGTATATTGGGAAAAGGATGCTAAGGATGGAGCTGCCAGGTAAGAGGAAAAGAGGAGGGCCTAAGATAAGGTTTATGGATGTGGTGAGAGAGGACGTGCAGGTGGTTGGTGTGACAGCAATATGCGGAGGACAGGAAGAAATGGAAACAGGTGACCTGTAACGGGAACAGTCAAAAGAGAAGAAGGAAAACAGATCAATTGTTTATCGTGTGCAGATTCCAAATTAGGCAAGCCAGTTGCAAAGGTAACCTTAGCCAGATGGATAACCGTATATCCTTTGTCTATAACAAACCGGGCCTCTCCTTACCAAAACCTTTGAGAACTCAAACAGGTCTATGACAGTGTCATCAGAATTTTTATCCAGGGCTTCCATGGATGATGTGTGGATGCTACTTGAGCTACTCCTTATACCTTTATTACTCCTTACAAATTGGAGCTGGTCTCTAGGTGAAGAGCAGCCTTCGGCTCAACTGTGCTCAAGAATATCCTTCCTTTGAGTCCTCCTGGGATTCAAAGTAGCTGGGGACTCTGTTCCAGTTGTTGTGGAGTGAATGAAAATTGACATCATCAGATAAAAAAGTTATGTAGTCACAGTAACATTTCATCTGTTGTCCATTTTCATACCTGTTCACCTCCCTTCCCACCAACCTCATGCCTTTCAAATAATGACTTTGTGAAGGACAAGACCTTGTAAGGGAACCACTGTTCTTTATGTTGAAAGACAGATATGGATTTTTGTTAACAGTGTGCTAATATTTCTTTTGATTCTTTGTCAGCAAACACGATCTGAGGTATGTTATGGGATAGAGCATTAGGGGCAAGGGAGGAGCTTGAGTGTTTAATGGCCACGAGCTGAAAATGAAGGCAGAGTTAGATTGGAGGGTCAGATTTGACCCCAGTTGTTGAAGAATGAAAATGGGCAACATAGATGGAATGTTATGGTGAGTACATAACTTTTTTCAAACACTAAAATTAATGTTTTTTTTTTTTAAACTAAACTCTGCCTTGATTGGTTTTCTTGCAGTTAGTAAACAGTTTCATAGTTAATGCAGTTAGAGATCCACTTATTCTACCAGTATCATAGCAAAATGCTGCCAGAATGGATTAGAATCCAATCCAGGAGAGCTACAGCTACTCTTGCTGTGTTTATCTGGGCAGTGTCCACCAAAGAAGTGTTGGAGGCAGATACCTGGTCCTCAGTTCACTTCTTTATCAAACACCTCAGAGGCCAGAGGTGGGTTCATATCTGCAGATCTGCAGGGTCCCCTTTCTTCTGCTTGACTGTATATCGCCAATCCACTGGCCTCGAGCTTTTGGAATCCTCCCAGTGAGTTATTACTGCAACAATGAAACACAATGAACATGGTACTGTTGCAACTGCTTACCATAAATGTAGATGATGTCCTTCACTGTTGCAGTAGTCTCTTCGTTTTTTCCTGCACCTCTGTCATTGTTACAGTTTGAGTTAGGCTCCTATGACTTTCTCATTTAGATTGCCTCTCCATTTAACTTACCCTACAGGAAACCATCTTTCCTTCTCTGTCAGTCATTGTTATGGGTTGCTGTGTCCCTTCCCATCTAAATTATTCTACAGGTCTCTACCTTAGCCCTGCTGTGGAAGTGTGTGTGTTGGGTCATGCTCCTGGCCTAGGGCTCTGAGAATGGAGCTTCTGTTCTGTGAGGGCAAGAAAAATGTGAGAAAGTGGCCATGTCTGACCTTTGTATTCAGACATTTTGACATGGAAGATGTCCACTGGGCCTAGAAGAGGGGATAAAATCTCTGGTATTCTGGCTGGCTAACAGCTTCCACAGCAGGAAATTCCCAGTTATTACTGTAAGTGTGAAGATTCTCTAACGTCTGCATTTATGGTAAGCAGATAACTTTATTTTCCTGTGAAATATTTCTATCCTGTTAAACCCAATTGTTATACTTTGAGGAATTATGTACATTCTATCTGGGTTCCTACTACTGAATTCGCATTTTCTATACAAAACATACCAAGCCTTCTCTCATATATTTTTTCTGAAAGCTGGTCTTATGTTTTCCCTTCCACGTTTCCCAGTACGTCCTCAGTATTAAAAATCAGGTTATAATCACCACTCATAAAATAATCCTTCCTGTAAACTTATCCTAGAATTGTTTTCTACTCTACACCAGCAGTTTTAGGTGGAATATAAATGCATGCCAGTGTAATCTCCTTCACCTGGCAATTACCCATTACTACCACATCTGTAACCATTATTTTCTTTTTCCCCTTTTGTATCAGTATTGGAACCCCCTCTAGTATTCCATATTACTTCCCTTTTCCTTTGTCCCTGATATTCTGCTGAATGAATACCATGAAATAATTTGCTGAATTTGCATACTGATTTCTATTCGTATGTGCATTGTAGAATATTACTGTTTGTCTTACAATTCTTTTTCAACACCTTTAAGAAATTACTACTTAACAGAGGCAAACATAAATTTACAGAAAAGAAAACAAACCATATCAACATTTTCCTTTCAACTACATTATACATCATGTATATTTTTTCTTTATAACTATCATCAGTCCAACATTAAAGGATGCAGGAATTGGGCAAATTGTGTAAAGCTCATTAGTCCCCCTCCCGAATACTATTCTGCATGCATTGTTCCCAAAATTTCCATTTATTTCTATGTAATTAGTTCCTTCCTTTCTAAAGACCCCATGTCCTAGTTCTTCTCCCTTTAATAACCAATACTTCAAATACAGTTGGTTTAGGCTTTGATTTCCATTTTCCAGCTATCGCTGTTTTGGCAGCTAGCAGAACTAAACTTAAGGTCTTACTATATCTAGGCAATTTAGATATCGTATTCCACCACAAAAGAATCATTTCCTTAGTTACAGCCATTTGCTCACCCAATATTTCTGATGCGATGCACTGTAGGGATTTTTTTTAAACCTGACATCTCTAAACAAAATGCATGTTCCTAGGTACTTTTCCTAACCATCATGCCTCCAACATTACCTGGCTACCTAAGGAAAAATTATAAGCCTGCTTGGGGTATAAAAATGCTTAAGTTAACACTTCTGGATGTTGCACATTTGGGAGCCATACATTTGTCTTCCCATTGTCCCTTATAAGTTACTTTTCCAGTGTCTGTTCCCAGTCTTTTCTAACCTCCTCTGACTCTTTTAGTTATCATGCAATATGTTATATGCTGTACTAATAATACTTTTTTTTAAAAGCAGCTTCTGTTCTAAATTCATCCAAAAACTCTACCAGAGCAGATCTTTCACTTAGGTTTCCCCAATCCCTTTCTGTTGGCCCACTTTGATATCAATCCCTAGCAGGGAAGGCAGTCTGGGGCCTGCAATCCAAACATTGTCTTAGGATTCATCCCACTCTGTTACCATTCTCTCTCTAGTTATTTGGTTCCAGTACCTTGGTTCCTTTGCAGGTTTTCTTCAGTAAATTCTAGCCACTTTTTGCATGTTTTCTGTACATATACTTTGCAGTCATTTCTATTGGTGAAATATTTCTCCTGTCTCTTCTTGTCTTAGTTCTTAAACTGCTTTCTGGTACTTTATGAATATAATAATTGTATGGTTTGGTTATTCTCCTTAAGGATCTGCTTCCAAACAAAACACACTTATTTCTTGAACTGCCCCCCCCCAGCTGATGCACTCTCTCATTTCTTGACCCCCCCCAGCTTTCAACATCAGAATCATTGCTTTCCACTTTGAATCATCACCTCCTACGTTTCTGTGTGTACAAATGTGTCTATCATCTTATTTCGGCTGCTCCCGTCAGGGGTTGCCACAGCAGATCAACTGTTTCCATTTCTTCTTGTCCTCTGCATCTTGCTCTGTCACACCAACCACCTGCATGTCCTCTCTCACCACATCCATAAACCTTATCTTAGGCCTTCCTCTTTTCCTGTTACCTGGCAGCTTAATCCTTAGCATCTTTTTCCCAATATACTCTGCATTCCTCCTCAGCACATGTCCAAACCAATGTAATCTTGCCCCTCTGGCTTTGTCTCCAAACCTTCCAACCTGTGCTGACCCTCTAATATACTTATTCCTAATCCTGTCCATCCTCGTCACACCCAGTGAAAATCTTAACATCTTCAACTCTGCCACGTCAAGCCCTGACTCCTGCCTTTTTGTCAGTGCCACTGTCTCCAACCCATATAACATAGCTGGTCTCACTACCCTCTTGTAGACCTTTCCTTTCACTCTTACTGGTACCCGTCTGTCACAAATCACTCCTGACGCTCTTCTCCACCCACTCCATCCTGTCTGTACTCTCTTCTTCATCTCTCTTCCACACTCACCATTACTCTGAACTGTTGATCCCAAGTACTTAAACTCATCCACCTTCGCCATCTCTACTTCCTGCATCCTCACCATTCCTCTATCCACGCTCTCATTTACACACATAGTCCTGCTGACCTTCATTCCTCTTCTCTCTAGAGCATATCTCCGCCTCTCCAGGGTCGTCTCCACCTGTTCCCTACTCTCACTACACATCACAATACCATCTGCAAACATCATAGTCCACGGGGACTCCTGTCTGATCTCGTCTGTCAACCTGTCTATCACCATTACAAATAAGAAAGGGCTCAGAGCTGAACCTTGATGTAATCCCACCTCCACCTTAAACGCATCCATCACTCCCACTGCAGACCACACCGCTGTCACGCTACCCTCGTACATATCCTGTACCACTCTTACATAACATGTACCACTTTTACATACTTCTCCGACACGCCTGACTTCCTCATACAATACCACAACTCCTCTCTAGGCACCCTGTCATGCTTTCTCTAAATCCACAAAGACACAATGCAACTCCTGACATTCTCTGTACTTCTCCATCAACACTCTCAAAGCAAACATCGCATCTGTAGTGCTCTTTCCTGGCATGAAACTATACTGCTGATCACTAATCATCACTTCCCTTCTTAACCTAGCTTCCACTACTCTTTCCCATAACTTCATGCTGTGACTGATTAATTTAATCCCTCTGTAGTTACTACAGCTCTGCACATCACCCTTATTTTTAAAAATCGGTACCAAGACACTTTTTCTCCATTCCTCAGGCATCCTCTCACTTTCCAAGATTTTATTAAACAATCTAGTTAAAAACTCCACTGCCATTTCACCTAAACACCTCCATGTTTCCACAGGTATGTCATCTGGACCAACAGCCTTTCCTTTCTTTAATCCTCTTCATAGCTATCCTTACTTCCTCTTTGCTAATCCACTGCACTTCATGATTCACTATCCTCACATCATCCAACCTTCTCTCCCTCTCATTCTCTTCATTCATCAGCCCCACAAAGTACTCTTTCCATCTGCTCAACACCCTCTCCTCGCTTGTGAGTATGTTTCCCTCCTTATCCTTTATCACCCTTACCTGCTGCAGATCTTTACTAGCTCGGTCCCTCTGTCTTGCCAATCGGTACAGGTCCTTTAATCCCTCCTTAGTGTCCAAACTTTTATACAACTCCTCATACGTCTTATCCTTAGCCTTCGCCACCTCTCTCTTTGCCATGCACCTCATCTCCTTATACTCTTGTCTACTTTCTTCATCTCTCTGACAATCCCACTTCTTCGCCAACCTCTTTATCTGTATACTCTCCTATACTTCTTCATTCCACCACCAGGTCTCCTTGTCCTCCTTCCTCTTTCCAGATGTCACACCAAGCACTTTTCTAGCCATCTCTCTTGCTAGCTCTGCTGTAGTTACCCAGCTGTTCGGTAACTCTTAACTGCCACCCAGTGCCTGTCTTAACTGTTCCCTGAACATCACCTCACAATTACCATTTTTCAGTTTCCACCATTTGATCCTTGGTGTTGCCCTCACACTCATCCTCCTCTTCGTGATCACCAATGCAAACTACAAACCAGCATCTTATGCTGCCTAACTACACTTTCCCCTGCCACCACATTACAGTCTCCAATCTCCTTCAGACCAGCCCTTCAACATAAGATATAATCCACCTGTGTGCATCTTCCTCCACTCTTGTATGTCACCCTATGCTCCTCCCCTTGTTAAAATACGTATTCAACACAGCCATGTCCATCCTTTTAGCAAAATCCATTACCATCTGACCTTCTGCATTCCTTTGCTTAACACCATACCTACCCATCACTTCCTCATCCCCTCTGTTCCCTTCACCAACGTGCCCATTGAAATCTGCTCCAATCACCAGTCTCCCACCCTTGGGTACAGTCATCACCACTTCATCCAACTCACTCCAAAATTTTTCTTTCTCATCCATCGCACACCCAACTTGTGGAGCATATGCACTAACAGCATTCATCATAAAACCATCAATTTCCAGCTTCATAACCATTACTCTATCCAACACTCTTTTCACCTCCAAAACACTCTTAGCATACTGTTCCTTCAGGATAATGCCTACACCATTTCTCCTACCATCCAAACCATAATAGAACCTAGCCTTGGTCCCCTTCCATCTGGTCTCTTGCACACACAATATACCAACCTTCCTTCGGTTCATCATATCAGCTAGCTCTCTCCCTATACCAGTCATACTGCAAACATTCAAAGTTCCTACCCTCACTATTATAGTCCTAGCCTTTACCTGCCTTCGGCCATGCCTTCCGCCTCTTCTCCTCCTTCGGCCAACAGTAGCCCAATTTCCGCCAGCACCCTGATGGCCAACAGTACTGGTGGCATTCGTTAACCCGGGCCTCAACCGATCTGGTATGTATATGTGTACTTTTGTCTGCATGTCTGATTTGGCAAAATTTTACGCCGGATGCCCTTCCTGACACAACCCTCCCCATTTATCCTGGCTTGGGATCGGCACAAAGAAATGCACCGGCTTGTGCATCCCCAGTGGCTGGGTTGTGTAGAAAAGTGTCTATAAATAAATATATATGTGTGTGTGAGTGTATGTATATATATATATATATATATATATATATATATATATATATACATATATATACATATATATATAATGTGTGTGTATATAAAAATATATATATATATATATAAAATGTGTGTGTTTATATATATATATATATATATATATATATATATATATATATATGTTAAGTTGTCTATCTCGCCTTCATTCTTGCTGGATGGGTTCGGAGCCGATCCTCGGCTCTGACTCTGCCACTCTAAAAGCTCGAGAGTTAGTTCCACCGGCTCGAGGCTCCCCTTATATCCCACAATGCTAGGCGGTAATACCCCAGATCTCGTTTGCCGCTACAGCGATCGAGGTGTGTTGTTCCAACCGGCTTCAGGTTAGTTAGTTTAGAACTATCTAAAACTAGTTTACCCCCTTTCAAGTTGCTCCTTTTTTTTCATAATTTTAAAATTATTTAGTTTCTTACCTTTCCCTCCAGTTTCTCCACCCTTTTTTCCTTAAGAACTTAAGAGTTCTTTCCTTAGGCCTTCGGGCACTCCCAGTCCCTCTTTACTACCAGTGTGTGTGTTGTTTTTTGTAGGGATCTATATATATACAATTTAAAACTAATTTTATTAGTTTAATTTAAGTTTTTACATTGGATAGTGTAATCAGTGTGTTTGTGTGTGTGGTGATTACAACTACTTCTTGGCAATGTCTAAGGATTCAAAGGTCTCAGGCTTTAAGAAGTGTGACTCGTGCTGTCAGAAGATGTCTCTGACAGACGGTCACACTTCTTGCGTGTACTGCCTGGGACCTTTGCACCTGCAGGACTCTTGTGCTGTTTGCCATGGCTTCAGCCCTAGAGTCCTGCAGGAAAGAAAAAATAAGCTTATTCTCCGAGGCTTATTGAAACCTGAGGGTCCCCCGACTTCGGGCAAACCCTCCAAGCCTTCTAGGTCGTCGGCTCCAGCTTCTGAGTCGACACCTAAGGCTTCGAAGTCTGCTACAACATCGGCTCCGGCTGGAGCCGATGAGACTCGAACTCTTATTTCTTCGGTTCCCTCGGCTCCGGCCGGAGCCGAGGTATTGGAAATCACTGAGTCGGCTCCGATAAAATTATCGGAACCGACAACTAGGAAGATATCTAGGTCACCGTCTCTTGGCTTCGTTCATTCGGCTCCAGCATCTCCCTTGCTGTCTGAACGGAGCCATAGATCACATTCCTCTAGGTCGTCGAGACTTTCGGACCATGACCTGCAGAGGGTAGTGAGTCGACTTCTTAAGTCCGAGGCACTGGCCCAAATGTTTCAGAGCCCAACTCTTCAGTCGATGCTTAATCCTATTTCTCCCTCCC
>NC_056725.1:32214855-32287355 GCF_019279795.1 Protopterus annectens
CAGCTTCATATGATCTTTGTCATAGAGATAGTGTCTCTGAGAACTAATCCATCATTTCTGCCAAAAGTGATCTCTGAAATGTCCATTAATCAAACCATTGAATTGCCAGTTTTCTTTCCCAATCATTCAAACAGAGGAGAGTATTGCCTACATATCCACAGGCAAATCCGTTTTTACTTTAACAGGACTAGGTCCTTTCGTAAATTTGACCAGCTATTTTTGGCCTTTTCTGGACCCAGATTAGTATCTGCTGTTGGTAAGGTCACATTAGCTAGATGGTTGAAGCACTGTGTGACCTTCATTTATACACAACATAATATCTCGTTGCCTACTACCATGAAAGCTCATTCAACAAGGTCGGTGGCAACTTCTGCTGCCTTCCATGCCAGAGTTTCTTTACATGACATCTGTTCAGCTGCAACTTGGGCTACTTCTCATACCTTCATCAATCATTATAAATTGGATTTGGCCTCCAGGGGAAGAGCATCTTTCGGTTCTATGGTGCTCAGGAATGTCCTTCCATGAGAGCCTCCCAGGAATAGAGGTAGCTGGGGACTCTGTCCCATGTGTAAGGAATGAACGAGGATTAACAATATCAGATAAAGAAGTTATGTCTTACCATAACGTTCCATCTGTATTGCTGATCCTCTTTCAGTCATTACAACCCTCCCTGCTTCTCCCTCCTGTCGCTTCTAGTGGATCTCACCATCCGGTTCTCTTAGGTTATTTTACCATAGGTACCCTCTACCTTCTTTTGACTTGCAAACTCAATCTGAGGTAATAGGGAGTGGACGATTGTGGGTAAGAGTTTAGCTCGCGAGTTTGAAGCTGACGCGAGCTTGGAAAATGGCCGGCTCAGTTCCGAGGTTGGAACCGATATCCATGCGTAATGACTGAACGAGGGATAACAATACAGATGGAACGTTATGGTAAGACCTAATTTCTTTTTCTCCGGGATGTTAATATCGAATGGAATACTTGTTCTTCAGACTTCCCCTCCACCCATATAAATTTGCATGGCTTCTCCCAGATATCTTCCCCAACCAGGATCAGTAAGCCTAACAAAAAGGCAAGTATCCTACACTGGATATTAATAACCTACCCCAGATATATAAAACAGATACCCTACCTGATAACTTTAGTGAGCACTTCCTGACCTGTATAATCAGAAAATGAAATTACATCTCTCAAGAATCTTCCTTTAAACCATTAGAAGTTGTAAGAACTTTATTCAGACTAAATTTCAAAATGAACTTAACACGTGACTCATCCTACCTATGGCTACTTCCACTAGATGAAGCAGTCTCATACGTTAACTCTACATTTCTTGCTATCCTGTATAACCATGCTCCCCCATGTACTATCACAACCAATAACAAAGTAGCACCATGGCTGTCCAATGATACAAGACAAAAAACTATTAGCAGAAACAAAGTGTGGACCTCCTGGAGAACCACTAAATCCCCAAAAGACCACCTTATAAACAGCTGAGAAATGATACAAAGAAGTCTTATTATGCCAGACGAAAACGATTACTACTGTAATCTGCAACAAAAGCACCAAAATCAGCCACAAAAATTCCGGTCAGGCATAAACAAACTTCTCCACCCAGGCCAATCAACTAACCCTACCCCCTTAACTACCCTCCAACAACAACCTAAAATTTTTGCCAGCACCTTCAACACTTTCTTTACAGAAACCGTGCAATCCTTAGCCAGTAAGCCATTTCCCAATACCCCAAGTACCACCAACCCCACACCTGATAATAAGATCCCCTTTAAGCTTGATCCAGGACCAACATCTTTTAAGTCCCTACTTAAAAAACTGAAACCCACCACCCTTTCAGCAGACCTATTACCTGCAGAATATCTTCAAAGAATGCTAATGAAGTAGCATACCCCATATCAATTTTAATCAGTAGAACTATCCATGAAGCCTATATCCCCCACATCTGGAAAATCTCCCACGTTGTTCCTCTTAATAAAGGGGGGGAGATTCCACTGAACTTTCAAATTATAGGCCTATAGCCATTCTGTCTCCCTTGGCTAAAATAATGGAAAAATGTATCCACAAGCAATTTCTTGCCTATCTGAATCAAAACACTCTCCTTGCCCACTCCCGGCACAGATTTAGACCTTGGCATAGTACAACCTTAGCCCTTCTCTCCTTCACCCATACAGTAAATCAAAACCGTAATGACAACAAGATCTTCTCAGCCCTCTTCCTTGACCTTTCCAAGGGATTTGATATGGTTAATCACCAACTACTCTTAAACACATTAAAATCACTCTCCATAGATAACCTAGCGATTACCTAGTTTCGTTCTTACCTAAGTGATAGACAACAGGCTGTACTATGGAAGAATCACCTATTGTCCATTTTACCAGTCACCCTTGGAGTCCCACAGGGATCTATATTATGTCCCCTACTGTTCTCCATATTCATTAATGACCTGTACAAAGTCATCCCCGATGCAACTTGTATTCAGTATGCAGATGACTCAACCCTAATCTGCTCTACCACTTCCACCACAGATTTACAATCCTTGTCCCAATTCACTTTCAACAAAGTAGAGAACTGGCTCACTGGATGCCAACTACTATTAAACCCAAATAAAACCAAACTATTACTCTTCTCCCCCACTTGTAAGGTCTTCTCACCATAGTATCTAACAGTGGTACATAATTTCCCCAGAACCTAGTACTAAATTACTGGGAGTGATCATCGACAATAACTCAAGTTTGATGCTCACATAGACAAAACTATTAAAACAAAAAAGTAAGCTCTTTATACAAGATTAAACCATTCCTAACCCCATCTACTAGAACTGTTATTGCCTGTACACATCTGCTATCGACCCTTCTTTATGCCTCACTCATCTTCATAAACCTAAGCAAATCAAACCACAATACATTTACTAGGTGCTATACAATAACATTGCCAGATTTGCCCAGGATCAGCTTATAGAACCCCTCACTACCTTAACCTTCAATCATTAGACTGGCTAGAACTACCCTATCATCTGCAATATAACCAACTAATAGTTGTTCACAAAATTCTCTACCAACCAAGACAGTACATCCATACTGAAAAATATTACCCCCTACAGTAACCTAAAATCCCTTTGCTCTTTCAAAAAATTGCTAGTGCAGACTGTTAAAACCAACAATTCATCTGGTGAATCACTATTCTCCAACTCTGCTGGTAAAAACTGGAACTTACTTCCTGCTGAACTCACCACTGACCCCTCCTTATCCCAATTCAAAACTTCCTTTAGGAAATACCTAAAAATGCAGTGGCTTTGTTCCTGTACAAACCCTGACTAACCCCCACTCAAACATAATTCATAAATGAGAACCTCACTACAAAAATAAAACTGATTCTGTAACTGTTTAAAATTCTGTGCATCACCCACCTACTGGAAAGATTTAAAGTTAACACTACACCATGTATGATAACCACGTTAATTTGTGTTTTCCTTTTTCAGATGAAATCTTTAACTATTGCTTTCTCATCTACTTGTTTCCAACCTTTGCTGTGTGTATGTGAGAAGAACATGTACCTGTGTGTACATATCGTTAAACAAATCTCAGTTTTGTGATAACTCACTGTAATAATTTTGTGTTTACACTTGTTTTTGTACATTTGGAGCTTTTCTCCCCAGGTCTCTGCTGAATCGAACTAGTATCCAGTCGGTCTTTCCTGGTTAAATGTAAAATAAAATAAAATAAATAAAATATTTATCACAGAGATTTAGATTTAATTTATAATATTTCAAATTTTACAGAAAAAAGACATTTTCTAAACAAAACAAAATACTCTCATTGAAAACAGACTTGGCAGAAAAAATACTACATTTATATTCCCTTGAAAGCCACATTTAGTGAAAATGCATCTGGCAACCGTTCAACTACAAGAAACCTGTTGGGCTGTATCCTTAAATAGCATATAGTGAAGTACTAATTCCTAACGATATGAGGGGTGCAAGAATTCAAAAGACAAGTGCATAACACATTTGCTAACAGCCTGGGACAGCCCATTGGGCGCATGTTCCTTTTCAGGAGCACGCCCAGGAGTACCATTGGGTAAAGTAACTTGGCAGACTTTCTCAGAAAGTAATGAAGGCAGAGGGAATCAAACCATGTACTACAGGAAGTCATATCCGTACGCATCTGCACTAAGTGCTAGAGAAACCGTTGTAGCCCAGACTATGTACTGACATTGACACTGTAATTCTCAGTGATTTACAAAAGAAAAAAAGAAAAATAAAAGCTGGCCTGGCAGCTGGTGTGGATGGTTAAGATTCTTGCTCCCAAGAGGATTTGACTACAAACAAGTCTCCTAACTTGTGTGTCCTCTAACTCTGGCATCTTACACGCACACACCCCTTCCCTTCTCTGTGCACACACTTGTACTTCAAATGCATGTTCCATGTTTGCGCCAGTGCTATTTCTTCAAATTCCAGTCCTGCATACTGTGCTGTGCTTTCTGCAGCTGTTCCTTGTTCACTCTTTACAATTGCTAATGTTCAGCACATCCAGATGACGAAAAAAATGTTGCAGCACATATGTTCTTAGATCTCTGTCAGATCAACTATTAATGGTGTTTTTAGAAATGGAGTAATTAGCATGGATGGGTGATTCCCAAAAGGCACCATAATACATTTTTTTGCATTGTTTTAATCTGCGACTTTGACAGCAGTCATTTTTGTTAGACCTTGTAGGATGGTGGTGTTGGGGGGGGGAATCTTTTATAGTTTAGTCATCTGTGCATTTGGTAAGCCAGAGGCCTTTGATATTAACCTTGACTTCTGAGAATTAGATGCCAAGTAGGAGCAGGCCCAGCATGCTGTCTTCGGGTACACCGCTGGTGACGGTCTCCTGATGGAGGTGGTTTTATCCATCCTGACTCCTTGGATCCCATCTGGGAGGAGCCAGCAAAGCAGCGAGTTATGTAGGGATCTGTACCAGGTTCAGAGTGTTTATCAACAATACTAGAGTGGGATATTGTATTGAACACCTTGGTCAGGTGTGTGTAGGTGGTACGTACCATTTCCCCCTCATCTTTAGACTTGGTGACCCTCTAGAAGTCTACCAGGTTGAGTAGACAAAGCCTAACTGGGATGGATTCAGTGTCTGTAGGTTGCCAATGTCCTTGTTAATTTCTGTAATTGTTTGTTCCATAGCTTTGCATGTTAGACTTCAGACTGATGGGTCTGTAGTTCCTGGGGCCTTTTGATGGTCCACTCTTATGTAGAGAGATGACTGTTGCCACCCTTCATTCACCTATGCCACATGCCATTACTTGACCATTCTTCCTCTGGCTCAGGGAAGAGAATAGCATTAACATCTTGTACATTTATTAAAATTAGCCCATCTATTTGGCAACTTAGAATAATAAAACTGTTTGCCATCTATGTGAAGATGGAGGCATTTTAAAGGTCTTCATATACAGATTGTTCTCTTCCAAGACCCTAGTGCAGGTCAGCGCACTGTCACAAAAATATACTGGTATATTCTGGGCCTGAACTACTCTGGGTAAGTCCTGAGTTCAGCAGGCCTCATGCCTCACCCAGTGTCTGCAGTCTTTACGGGCTGAGTCATTAAACAGGCCTCAGCCTCATTTGAGGACCATGATGTGAGAGGATCATGATCTCTGCTCCAACTTTCTTTTTTGGGGGGTGGGGGGTGGCCCATCCTGAGGTTCTTGCAGCACCTTTTCTTTTATGATTGCCTGGACCGTGTGCATGACCAGCGTGATCGTTCTGTCATCCTTTTGCAGTGATCAGTGGTACTCAGGACTGGAGACTCCTGATACATTCCCCAAGGCCTAGAAGGGGCAGCATTCTCGTGGTAAGGAAAGTGCATCCAGGTCTTCCCTTGCTCATGGCTCATGTCTTCGGCCCTTTGCATCAAGCAGGTGTCTTATAGCTTGAGATTACTTCAGTAGCAGTTGTAGAAGCACACCATTAGGGAATTCAATGAAGCCTGCATTTGGCCTAGTGGTGTCCTGTCCTTAACCCACTCTGCCCTTGGTGGGAGTGCATTCATCTGCTAGTTCTGGTATTTGAATGCCTAGCAACTAGTTAATGGGTGTTGGAGCCACTATATTTGTTTGCCTTCTACTTAAGTCTGCATAGCCAGAGGCTAATAAAGATAGCAAGTCTACCTTCTCTTTCATTTGCATTACCACTAGATGATCCCTTTTCTTTGATGCATTTGACTTGAGATTAATAGCTATGACTGTTAGCCAACCCAAGTTTCATTCTAGCAGAACCATTTGGAAGAGATTTGTTGTAACTGATTCTGTGTAAGATGGCTGAGTAATGTCAGGGTAGTTGTGCTTTGGTAGGTAGTCAGAGATCTGTCAGTGCAGACTTTGAGGCATTTTGACTGTACCTCTTCAGCCCAGAAAAAGACCAGTTTTTTTACAACCTGCCACCTGAGAAGGCTTAATGAGAATCTGTGTTAATTCCTTTGCCTGCTGCATCTCCTTTGTTTCTTGTCATTTGTGATCTGATGTGTGGCCTGGCTCCCATACACCACATATCTTGCTGCCAATTAAGTAGAGCTTGGGCCAGATGTGGCATGGGAATTCAGTCTGTTCTATGTTTGATCAGGATTCTAGGATTCATGGCCTCCGTCTTTCCTTTACCGCCTCTAGCTAGACTCCATATGAGAAAACTACAGTGGTTCCTAAAGTCATTGTGGCTTCAGCACTGTCATCCACAGGATTTCTAATTCCTTTCTTTCCATGCATCAAACTTTAGCTTCAGAGGTGAATTCATCAACTTTTTCTCAACTTGGGGCTTTCCTTTCAACCTCCAGTCCCCGCTCAGGAACTTTTTTCAGATGCCTTAAACACAGGGAGTGGGAAGCTTCTTTGAATTTCCTGAAGGTCCAGGGTCTCTGGCCTCATCAGATGTTAGATCACATCAACATAAAGTAGATGAGAGCTCTCCTTTTAGCTCTTCAGACTTTTAATTCCCTGTTCCTTCCAGGGCCTCTCAAAATCTTCAGACAATACTACTGTTATATGGTATATCAACAAACAAAGGGGAGCATGGTCCCACTTCTTTGCAGATTGGCACTTCAGGTCAGGGATTTAGCTGTCCAGTATTGAGTGACTCTTCAGGCTTTATACATCTCAGACATATTTCTGGATATTGTCCATCGGTGGGGTATTCCACAGAGAGATCATTTTGCCTCCCCTTTGAACAGGCAGCTTCCCTTTTTTGTGTGCCAGAGTCCCAAGTCTCCCCTGTCTTTTCCTTGGAAGAGGATGTTTCTGTATGCCTTCATTCCCCTTCCTCTAATTCTGAGGGTCCTGGTCAAGGTAAAGCAAGACTCCCTGAAAATCTTATCTTGTTGGTGACACCCTTTTGGCTCAGACAGCATTCCCTTTTCTTTACATAGCCAAGAGCAATCACCACAAGTTCCGTCACAGGGTGGACCTTCTCACGCAAGACAAGGGATCTCTGATTTATCCTCACCTGTCCACTTTTCAGTTGAAACTGTGAGTGATAGGGTTTTGATTCCTTTTAGGCACCTCTTTTCTGAGGACATGTTTAGGGTTCTGCTGGAAGCCAGGAAAACCCACTACCAGGAAATCATATTTGTCCAAATGGAAGATATTTTCTGTCTGGTGCCTTCCCGTAACCAGGATCCATTTTCTGTATGGATCACTCTGGTTCTCTCCTATTTTGTCTGAGTTGCACGATGCTGGTTTGGCATGTTTTTCTGTTAAAGCTCACCTTTCAGCTGTTTCCATTTGTCCGCTATTAACACCTCCTTTTGCTTCTAGGTTTGAGGTCAAACAATTGATTAAAGTCATCCCTCATATCGGGCAGCCTATTCCACCTTTCTGGGACCTCAGTTTTGTCTTGAAAAATTGACTTGGGCTACTTTCTAGGCTGCAGCTTCAGCTTCCTTGCAACACTGTACTTGGAAGATTGTTCTCTTGATCCCTACTTCAGCTAAGAGTCTCTGAGCTCCAGGCTGTTATGGTTGTTCCTTCTTTGTTACTGTTGTCACAGTGGCAGGGGGTCTGTCTTTGTGTTAATCTTTATTTTATGGCTAAGATTGTTAATGAGTTGTCTCTTAGTCAGTCTATTAATTTCCCTACTTTTTTCCTTCGCAGTCTGCTAATGAGAAAATTCTTCACAATTTGGATTTGCATAGACATCATGGGTATTTCTTGGATAAGACTAAGGCCATAAGCAAATCTGAGCAACTTTTTTTCTTTTCATCCCACATCTGTAGGTTTAGCTGTTTCTAAACAAACTATATCATCCTGGATTTCTGTGGCCATTTCTTTTTGTTCCTTTCTTGAAAAATATTTTTTGCATCTGTAAAGCCTCACTGTACTGCAGCTGTTGTTTCTTATGCTGCATTTTTAAATGGAGGGATACCAATTACATCTATGAGGCTGCTACTTGGACTTCTGTCCATAACTTCACTAGGTTGGATATTGTTTCCAGAGCAACAGTTGGCTTTGTCAGAGGGCTTTTCTGTGCCTTGTTCCTCCCAAGTTTCCTCTTGAGCTTTTGCACTCTCCCTTTTGTAAAGAATACTGCAGTAGTGATATGGAATAACACAGTTCAGCTGAGTAAAATCTTACCATAACAGTAGATGTCCTCTTCACTGTTGCAGTATTCACTCCCTCCATCCTCCCCTTTTCTGCACATGTTCCTCCTAGCTCCTAGGAATATTTGTTCCTCCTGGGGGCATTTCAGTTCTTAGGTATGGTTCTGTATGTCAGTTTTATGCCCTATGCCTTGAGCAGGGAGCATACGTGTGATATACAATGCCTATAAAACCTATGGCTTTGTTATACAAGGCCATATGTTGGGCTACCCTGGGCAGGGAATCCCTTTTATAAAGAATGTTGCAACAGTGAAGAGGAGGACATCTGCTGTTAGGGTAAGATTTTACACATCTGTACTTTCTTCTGGGATTATGGGGTGCTATGGCTGTGGCTGTGTGCTGTTTGATTCTTCTACAAATGCAGTGAATGTTGTGTCTGCATTCTTGGTATTGAATCCCTTCATGCTTGGTGCCGAGTATGCCAAGGGTGCATTTTGTTATAACTCTTTCATAATATTTAAGGTAAGAAGTCTGAGATGCATCTGAGGTTGAGAGGACATCCATTTTGTCGACTCAAAAATTGCATATTTTTTTTACAGTCTGTAATGTCTTTTGGGCCTGATCATGAAATCTGACAATGCCGTACAATGACTGGCTACTGAATACAAACCTGCTAGAATAAGAATTGCACCTATGGCTGAAGTATTCTCTTGAAGCCTGGCTCTGTGGAGTAGAGGGATGAAAACCTGTGTTTGACCCAGGCAGCCAGAGTTTGTACAGACTTCTGTGCAAGAAGAACTGAGTTGGGCAAGATGAGATTTTTGGGGATCCACTACCAGCTCATGAATGATGAGGGAGGAAATGGTAATTTCATTTGATTGACTGCCACCAAACAAGCAACAGCTTGTAAGACACTGAAGTAGCCATGTCAAAGAATGTGTAATTGGTTGTTTTCCTCACTTGTAACTGGTAGCAGATATGTGCACAGCCATGTCATGATGTATGTTGCCAGGCTATCCCCAGGGCTGGGGTTGGGGCCTAAATGGAAGTGCCTCCACAACCTACTTTGGTTACCTGTTTGATGGCTCCTCCAGTTAGCTGTTGCTGTTGTGCTTTTAACTCCCCTGTAGCTGGTTAGTGAATGAGCTGAAAACCCATATATAAGGCTTGATGGATGGCAGGCACAGAAGCAAAACTGTCATTAAGTACTCTGTTTGAAAAACTTGGTTTCCAGTGGGACAGTTCACCTTAGCAAGTTGAGTTTTTAAGTGTGCAGAGATCTGTATCTTACAGGATTCAGTCAGGAGTAGTAACCACAGGCAGCAGTTGTACCAGCAGCTACTGAACTGTCCCAAATTCAGGCAACAACTGTTGATTACTTAATGCATTATGTCACTGCTATTTCATATCCCATTTGCCATGGATCAAGTAGTAGCTTCAAGGTGCTATAGAACTGGCATCCGTTGATTAAAGCAAGTGCTCTATTTTTTTCTTTAAATTTATGTCAGGTTATTATTGTTAGGGGTTATTTGACTGCTGCTTTTTTTTTTCCAGCATTGGTATAGTTAGTTTTTTTTTTTTGTTTTTTTTCACCTGCCCTCTCCCAGTTAAGAGAGCTGTTGTGATTTGGTCTTATTATACTTTTAGCCACTAGTTTTTGTTTTTCGTTTGTTAGGATAGATGTTGACGTTTTAGGATTACTTATGGGTAAGGGCAATAAAAAAGTCCTGAGGATGTAAAAATTGAGTTGTGTGGCTATTTCATTCCCATCAAGGATGCTCACAAACTATTCTATATGCTTGGGGAAGGAATGCTGTATGCAGTGTTTAGTATTTGCCATTCAAAAGCCTTTCACTAACTATATTGTAAAAGTTCAGCTCCACAAAGCCAGCCTAGGGGAAGGGGGGGGTGATAGAGTAACATAAACTGGTTTCCCTCATAAGTAATATGTATTTGATAGAAAAATATAGAACTGTTTTTTTCCTTCATAGTAAGAAATTTAGAAATCATAACTGTGATATTTTTAGAAATAGCATGTGACAAAATATGCATTGATTTAACAGAATGTGCTTATGTGAAACAAAGTATTATACTTCTGAATGTCTTTGTAACAAATGGCATCAACAATAGAGGTTTGTTGAAATATCCTAAATAGTTGAATGTACACAGATATTCACGCTAAAGGGAAATGGCTAACGGAGCAGAAAAAAGTTACAAACTCTCCTATAAATGAAAGAACGTTTCGGCATACTAAGAACTGTTTTTTTTGGATGAGCATGGCTAACAAAGCAGAAAAGTTAGACTATCCTATCAATGAAAGAACATTTCAGCCTGCTGAAGGAACTGCTTTTCTCTGGATTGAGAAGGATGCAGACAAAAAAAGGCTTCAAAACATGAAAAGAATGTTTTCATCAATGTCAATGTTTTGAAGCTATAAAAGTGGTTGTAGAATACTAATTTTGGTGGACAGTTTGTAATCCGAGTCAGCTGAGGAAGTGCACTTTATCTGACAGTTATATCTGTGTTACAAAGAAAATGTAATTAATCTCACAGTAGTGCTTGGTCAGCTTGTTTCAATAAATGTGTCCGCAATTATAAATGTATAGCTGTACAGTTAGTCTGTGTGACCTGTTGCTCCTAATTTCAATTTAACGGGGGGGTCTTGCGGTGTTAATGAGGACAGAGCATTCAGAGAGATGGGTAGGCATCCCGTAGTGTCAAAAAAAGGAAGCTGCTTGTGCTAAGAATAATTTAGTAAGCTTCTACCTCTGGGGTATCCCAGTTGAAGGTAACAGTCCTGCAGGATTCAATTTCCACAAGAAGGTTGGGTAGCTTTTCCTCTGAAAGGTCTGTCTATCCTGTTTCCATTTTGATTGGACCTAGATGATGACTGCCTCACTGTAAGGCATAGATTGAGTAGGCTGTTCTCTTTTCTGCTCTGTTTCTGGAGTAGTTATGCCCAATTTGACATTTAATGAATAGGAAAGTCTGACTCTTTTTCAGCTGAGACCTGGGGAGAGAAGCTGCACTGTATTACAAAACATTTTAAGAACAATTGTACAATCTTCAAAAATAATACAAAAATGTACAGTTTAAATCATACCAAGTTAGGCAATCCTTCCTCATTCCCTGGGCTGTAACTTGGAACTGGTTATTGGAGCCAACAGTTCACCTGCAGAATGCAGCATTGAGCGGACCTCTTCCCTCAGTCATTGTCCCTTTCCAAAACTGTTACCTCGGTGATGAAAATAGTCATATCTTGCAGGTTCTTGATGTAGGTGGTTTAGCAACAACTATGGCATCTACTCCGTGTGCTCCTCTTGACATTTGATCTCTCAGCACCAAATCTTTCTTCAGCATTTATGCCAGTGCTAGCATCCAGCCCATTTGAGGCAGCTTTGGCAAGATTCAGGAGACTGTCATCAGCTGAGCGACAGGTAGTAGTATGAGCATAGCCTTTTGCATTTATCAGTCCCCAGGAGTCTCTCTCTGCTTTGACTTCACCCTGGCATGTTCCTCAGTCATATGCCTGTCATTTCATCCTTTTGCTAAAGGGGCAGAGGAATGGAAAGCCTCTGACAGTTTCAAGTGTCTGGGTCAGATACCTGTCCCATACATTCAGGTGAGTCCCCCCTGAGTTTCCCAGTAAAGAGAAAATATAAAAGGAGGCAATTAGACTCCTCAGTGGAGGCCTCCACTCAGGACATTGACCTGTATAATGGGGAAGCTTCACTCCAAGGATCCTCCAGACTCCAAATAGCCAGAAAATATTGCAAGTGGTATGTCAGAGAATGCATCATGGCCATCAATCGGGAGATTTTACAGGAAGCTTTTTATGCTGCTGCACTTGCATCTTAAATGTTCTTGTCCACTGACAAAAATGGTAGCACTTTTGATGATTAGAGAATGGTGAGGACCAGTGGGCTTGGGAGCAAGATTTACCTGCCTGACTATTGTTATAACAGCAAAAGCCCTTAGGAGTGAGCCCCAAGATCCATCCTCTGGATAAGAATTTCTGAGCTGTGGAATGATTTAGGAAATGTTTATTCTTTAGGTCCATTCTCTGTTCAGGTATTCAGTTGCTATCTGATAATAACCTGTTTTTAGTGAGTTCTAGATGAGCATACATTAGATATGCTGAAAAAAAAATTGCTAGTCAGTAATCTTAAATGGAAATCTAATCATAAGTAGTAGTAATGGCTAGCATATGTGTGCTCACTATGACACTGATTCATAATTGGGCTGATAAGTGTAAGTGACTTGGATCCAGGAAAAGCCATTAAGTCTGTCTGAAACACTGTTATTCTGCAGCTGTATTTTAGTCATCCCTAGGGGACTGCACCACATGTGATGGATCATCTCTGTTTGGTCTCCATGTGAAAGGCTTCAAAAAATGAGTAGGAAGACAAAACCCTCATAGATTGGTACTAGGCTATTGGCCCTAGGGCCTATACAAGCCTAGCCATAACAATTCCCTGGCTATTTCTTCCCACACTATTTACTTCCCTGGACCCCTGTCTAGCAAGGTGACTGATGTGATCCCCGGCTGTGATTGCTGTGAATGTTAAGTTCTTCTTTCCTTAAAGGACTTTTTCCAGGAACAATAAGAGCGCATTGAATGTATGGTTCAGAAAAGTCCAGCATTAATTATTCCAACAGTGGTCAGACTGAAGTTTCCATGAATGTGGTTGTTTCTTGACTGGAATCTTACCTAGGGGCAGAAAAGGTTCCAGAAGTAAGAATATACCTAATCCTCTCCCTAGGAGACTTCCACAACATCCTTGAGGGACTTGCCTGTCTCCCCCTCTGTAGGCCTTTGAGGGTCAGAACTTTTCCATCTCTTGCTATAAGACGATCATGTAGGTCAGATGGATAAAGGATGATCATATCCAGGGTCTACAAGGTCCCCTTGATTTTACCTCTCAGGCCATGTTTTTTTTCCCTTCCTTTCCCAATGTCTTAACTTATGAGAAGGTGGCTGCCAAAGTCAAAGATGCAAACCCCTCTTGCAAATGAGGACAATCCAAGAGGCCCCACCAGACCAGAAAAGATCCAGAGTTTATTCAGGATTCTTTTTGGTGCCAAAAAAGTTGAAAGACCCCAGGCACATGTTAGATTTAAACTGTCTAAACCAGTGTATATCAAAACCAAATTCTAGATGGTGACGATGCATTTGAACTGTCCACGTCTTGCGAGAGGGTGACTGCATGTGCTCTTTGGATCTCCAGGATGCCTGTCTTCACATTAGAATAGCCAAGGCATCCAGGAAGTTCCTCTGCTGTTAGGTGGGCACTAGTCATCAGTTTAGTTACCTCCTGTTTGGTTTCACCATGGCTAACAGAGTGCTGATCAAAACATTTGTATTTCCTTACTTGGATGACTGAGTCACAGCTGCCCTCACCAAGCAGTGACTTATTTGAGCAAGGGATCAGTGTGCTTCCCTACTTGGGATGACTGGCTCCCTGCTGCTCCCACCAAACAGTCACTTATTTGAGCAAGGGACCGCTTGATGTAGCTATTCCTGTCCCTGGAGATAGTTTCAACTGGGATTTTATATTATTCGCCAATATCATGAGCACTAACATTCATCGGGGTAGCAAGTTTTCCATTGGTTCTAATTTCATCACACCAGTCAGTTTAAGCTTCATTGTCTTGCTTGATACCCTCAGCATCTTTATGCCTTAAGGTGTTGATGCTGATGGCAACCATGATTTATCTAGTTCTCTTTGCCAGATGTAAAATGCAGCTTCAGTAGAATTTAAAGGTAAAGTAAATCAGATCCTATGTTCTGTCTAATTTGTGTATCTCAGGCATGCCAGTAGTAGGTTTACTGGTGAATATGCACATGCATCCTCCATCAGGGATGTCATTCTACTCGTCTCCCGGCCACTATGGGTAGATCTACTCTGTGGTGGGGGAGGCACTGTGTAGGGTAGTGGTATCGATCCAGGGAATGTGGAATAGAACAAAAGAGTTCTGGTGATGAGTGTGGTGGTTCTTTCATTGCAGGCTCTTCAGGAACTTTATCCCGACGGTGCAATCTCCATCCATTCTGACAGTGTGGTGGTGGTGTGATACATCAGCAAGTAGGGGAACTTGTCTGCACCTGTTATGTCTGGAGGCCATGATGTTGTGGGAATGGGACATGGCAACTGATTGCTTACTATAGCAGTGCACATCCTGAGAGAGGCCAGTTTTGCTGAGAGCAAGCACAGACAATGATGCTTCATAAGTGCACTTAGTTTGGTGGCAGGCATGTTTATTAATGGATTGAGCCACACTGAAGCCTGTGTGTATCCTTGACCAATGCAGAGTGTTGGAGCATCTTTTCCCTATCCATATTCGGTGGCCCACAACTAGTCCATCAGTGCACTGTTTCACCTTGATAAAATTTCCCCAGTAGGCTAAATTAAGGAAGGCCGTGGTCATATTCTCATAGCCCCTGTCTGCTGTAGTTCTTGCTTCATTGTGCACTGTGCAGGTGTTTTCCAGAAGGAACATCCGAATGTAAATTAATGCATCCATATAGCAAGCCTCAACTAGATCTTCAGCTACTCAAATTGACTGTAGACTGTATGATTTCTCGAGCCCTGTTAATACCAGACTGAGCAATACCCATCCAGGGTGGTTTTACCTTTACAGAAGCCCAAAACACTACTGGAAAAGTTTTCCAAGGGTAAATGGATATAATTCTCTATATGGGCTTTTAAAGTAGAAACTGATACTTATTTAGCACTGATGCCCAGTTTTTTTTTTTATTTCCTGACTGACTTATTTGATAGGAGCTTTAGTTATTTTTCTACAAATGTTAATTTGGTTTCCATTCCAAACTTTCATCAGAGCCAAGTTTTTCTTTCTGTAGCAGCCTTAAAAGGCTGCTAAGCTTTCTTCAGAAATGCCTTCTAGCACCCCCCCTTAACCCCAGAACCAGTACCTCCATGAGATCTTAATTGTGTACTAGAAAATAGACTCCATTTGAACTGGCAGCTCAAGCAGAGCTTAAGTTTTTGACCTGGAAGAAGCTCTTAATAACTGACTTTTGCTTTATTGTTCAAACCTCCCTGTGTCTTCTAATAGAAAGAATATATATCATGACAGCTATAGCAGAAGTAGTCACAGATTTAACTTGATCCATCACCCTTCCCATTTTCTTTCCCTTGTTTTTGAATAAAGAGGAATCCAGGCTGCTTTGTCTTGATGTTCACAGGCAACTCTAATTTCATCTAGATATAAATCTGTGGTCCAAATCCATTCACTTGAGCCTACCTGCCTACCTCTCCCCTTCTTTGTATGACTGTACAGGGCAACCTAACTGACTGTACCTGAGGCCTTTATATTAATGTTACAGTGAAAGTGATTGAATAAGGGCGAAAGAATGCCAAATGTGATCTGGAGAAGTAGGGAGGCATGGTATATTATTGGACTGGGAAGGAGTTTTATATTTCAAGAGCTTGATGCATACCAGTCCTGTTGAAGTAGATGGATGTGGATCATGAAGGTTTAACATCAGTATATAGCTTTCATTTCACTAGTCTAGTAGAGACAGGTTGACTGGAGTACGGGAGGATTGACATATCAGCTGCAGTTTTGCAGGCTCTGAACTAATCAGTGATGGTGAAACTGGACCTGAGTGCTTGGGCAAATTCTTGGTTTTATTCGTCAGTCTGCATTACCGTCTTCACCTATGAGTCACAACCATTAGTGCTACAAGAGCAAAATCATCATGGCTCTCTCGAGAGTATTTTGACTTTATCTATGAATAGGGTTGATGGACTTTGTGATATGGGAGATCATTAAATACAGGTTGGGAGGAGCCAGACTAAGTTGTTCAGGCATGTTGCATTTGTTCCCCAGGGCTGCTTCTGTTGAAGGTGTTCTGAGCAGTATACCTGAGGTAGACCAAGGCCAGACTGGACTGATGGTATCACTTAGCTAGCTTAGGAATGTTTGCTAAACTCTGGAATTAGGGGAAGAAAGGGGGAAGCTTGATTTCCTCTGTTTAGTTTACTTGCCACCAAGACCTTCAGCAGAAAAGTTGGAAGGAAAGGTAACTAAGCAAAAGAGTGTCAACTGCTGTTAGTGAGTTTATGTGGGGAGCCATCGTTAAGTACCTTGGTCTTCTGAACTGTCTAATAATTTTCTTTAGCTTGTATCCAAGGTTTGATTTTAAGGGCAAATCTAAAAGGCTTGAATATTGTTGTACTACTGGCACAAATTTCACTTTAGGCAACAAAAGGAGTTTGTGTAAAATTAAAAATAAGCATATTGATATTTTTCTGTGAAAGTAATTGATACGGTATGTTTATAATATATATGCTGTGTGTGATTCAGTTATGTAAGATTTATTTTCTTTTTTAGACTGGATTGTTAACACAACTTGGCACTTCAACTGTAAGAGACATGCCAATGGCAACTCGATTTCTTTTATGCGAGCATGCAGAGAAGCTGTCTGCTGCAATAGTTCTGAAAAACTATCACTCCAAACTTCCAGAACTCTTAAACGATGTTATTTTAAAAGCACTGAAGAAGATCAATGCCAATATTCCTGACAATCTGACTGCTGCAGATGTCTTCTTCAGACAGGTAAAATGCATGTTTTGTCTTGAATGTCAGCTGTCCTCTAACATGATTTTGGAAGTGCACAGAGAGGAAAGTGTAGTTAATACAATGACAGTTATTTTTTCCACTGTCGATATAGTGGACTTATTCACTTCCATCCCCCACAAGGAGGGTTTGAATTTATTCTATGAAGCAGTTAGAGAACTTACTACATTTTCTGATACTATGTTGAATTTTTTTATGGCTGTTATGGACCATATTCTGTCTAACATGATTCGAATGTGGACCTTGATGGGTTTTTGGACCACATCAATCAGATATGTGGATTTTTTTAATTTACAGCCAAACATTCCAGTGAGAAAATAGAGTATTTAAATGTGATTATTTCCAAGGACATCCAATAAAAAATTTGCTTCTAGAATATTTCAAAAGGACACTTTCTCCAACAGCTACCTTGATTTTCAGAGTAGTCACCCCTTTCACATGAAGAGAAACATCTATTAGGGGCAATTGATAAGGGCTGGGAGAATGTGTTCTACATACGATACCTTCTTGGAAGAAGTTTCCAACATAACAGAAATGTTTAGGGTAAGGAGGATACCCAAATGGACTTCTTGAAGTAGCAGCAAAAGCAATGATAGAAGGATGGGGTTCAGAATATAAGCCCTTATTGGGAAGTGGTGTGACCATTTAAAAAATGTGTAGTCATCCTACTGAAAGTGTCAGTTTTGACACTAGTATGGTCATCCCTTATGGTTCAGGTGAACGTGCATTGAGGGACATTAAGAAGAATTGGCATGTATTCAAAGCAAACTTTGATATTTTCCACACACTTGGTGAGACACCAAGCTTTGTATACAAAGCTGGGATGAATTTTAAATATTTGACAGACCACACTTTCCTTAACAAGACCATGTTCATCAGAGGAACTACTAGATGTGGTAGTTGAAATCAGTGCCCCTACATCTTAGATAGTGACGTGGCCTCTATAGCTGGGCATGGTAGGGGTATTCCTCTACATAAGGGTAATTGTAACATGAGAGCTGTTATATATATTTAAGTTTGCCAAACATGTTCACATTATTATATTGGCAAAACGGAAAGGAATTTTAAGACCAAAATATATGAACACCTTTATGCCATTAATAAGGGGAATGTAAATAATGCATTGTATAGGCACACACAAACATGTGAGGGAGATGCAAGATTTAAATTTGGCATTTTAGAAGTTGTCTCACGGAATTTTAGAGGTAGTTGGTGGGAGCTTTAGGTTGATCTTAGAGAGTTTTATTGGATTATTATACTAAATGCCATTGTTGAACCAGGGTTAAATGACTATATTTCCCTGGTTCCTGTTCTAAGAAAAAGGGCTTTAAATATTTGAATTTTTATTGTATTTTGAATAATATATTATTTTTAATGTAAAATGTAACACTTCCTAAAGTTTTTTGTGTGTATATTTAAAGTACAAAAGTTTTTTAGCATTTTATTGTCTGTGTCTAAAATTGTGAAAGAATAATTTATTAATTGATTGTTTCATTGCATATAAAGGGTGTTGACTTGGAGCAATGTCATTTCTTCTGTTTCTTGTTCTGAGGAAGTCCCCGAGGTGTATACTTGGGAAGAAAGCGCTTAACAATAAAGAGACTGGAGTAATATACTCTTTGGAGCATTTTGTTAAATGTGTTGGTCTTATGGTGTAGCTACTTGCTCATATTGGCACCTTTAAAGTTTTATTAGTAGTTTTTTTCGTGCCTTATCAAACGGATTATTTTGTTTTTCTTGAATGTAGGCTGACCTCCAACATGATTTTGGAAGTGCACAGAGAGGAAATTATAGTTAATACATAGCACTGAGGTTAAGAATCTTTTGTCATCCACGTTAAAGATATTTAGTGTGCTGCTGTGTTTTTTTATTTCAAGTGTGATAGAAAAACGTTACATTGTATTGAATTGTAGTAAAGGAAAATATCTTAGGTTTAGCTAGGTGAGTGCACTGGTCCAACGACCCTCTTCTGCCACAGCCCTTATTTTTTCACCAAAAGAGTTACGTCAGTATTTCATAATGTGACAAGAGTTTCAACTGGCTTCTCAGTTGTTGATGGAAATTATTTTTTTTCATGTTTATTGGCAGTAATTATTTTTTTTTCAGATTCTCTTCTTTTAGGCATTAACAATAGCCGTCATCTCCTTTTATAGATGCTTTTATGGGCAAACAGTTGTACCACAGTGTCTTTATTGGGTCTCTCTCATTTGTGGATAAATACTTCAATGCCAGCAGCATATATGAGGAAGTAAATGCAGCATTTTTTACTGAAAAATGAAAGCTGCTCATGAGAGGTCCATATCGTCATTCTTGTCAATGTCAGTGGGTCAGTCTTTGTTTATGCCAAAAAAGGATTACTGTTACAAAAGGTGTAAGTCTCTTATTGAATAGGAAGTATTGTCTTCAGGACAGTTGTTTGGAGGAATCTGCTAAACCAAATTCAGCAGGCATTTGTCAGTACTAGCTGTTTGGTTCTGTAATTGCTGTGTAGCAAGAGTGTTTAAAAGTGTGTTGGGTCACGAATGATATGAAGTTCATAGGTTTTTATTTGACATTTGTTGACCAAGTTAGTCTTAGTGGGCAGTAGCCCTTTTTCAGTGGAGGCCCGAGGAGAAAAGCTCCAAAAAGTGCAAGTAACAAAAGTAATCACATGACAAACTTAGAATGTAAACTTACAATAATTACAATATGTATAAGATGTATGTTGAAACAACATGGTAGAAAATGGTCATTAAATTGAAAACATAATATAGCATGAAGTTTCATACAGTAGTATGCAGAAAACAGATACGTTTATAAAACAGAAAGTAACAAATATATAAACAGGAGATAACCCCAGGGCAAGAACCAATTTCCAAGACTACAGCTGTGGAAGCTGTAGGAGCTACTATTAGTAGACTTTATTAGAAACAGAGACAGAGAGAGAGGTGTGAGAAAAGGTTGCTGCAATAGTATTATTGGAGGGGAGGTGGATTAAGTTGGGTCATGGCATAATCATTTCCATGATGTATGTGAGTGTTTTGAAAGAGTTGGGGTTAGAGATTTAACATTTAGGGATAATTTATTCCAAGCATTTGCCACTGGGTAGCTGTAGAGGAGTTTACTAATGTTTTTGTTGGGTGCCTAGACTTGCTGAAGATGCTGTTGGGAGCTATGGAGGGTGCATTTGGGAGTATAGGGCTGGATGAGGGTAGAGAGAGAGGGACAGGAGGTGGGTTCATGTAAGATGGAATGAGCTATGAGAAGCTGGGGAAGTAAGATTTGATGTTGAAATTCCAGCCACTGCAGGTTTTTCCAGGCTAGGCAGTGGTGAGAGTGAAAGGATTGGTTAGAGGAAAATATTGCGGTTTTATTATAGGGAAGTTTCAGTTTCGACAGAAGATTGGATATTAGTGAGAATAGGGGTGGCGGTAAAGAAAGGTGGGGAGTAGGAATGCTTGTGCAAGAGAGAGCCTAGAAACACCTTTGAGGAATTTTTATGCTTGTTTAACAGACCTACCTTTTGATGCAGTGCTGAATATGAAGATTGAACTTTAATTGGTCATCGATAACGCCTATCAATTTGGTGTGTTTCACCATAGATGGTGGTGGTAAGGGAGCAGGGAGTAAAGGTAGCCTTATGATGGAGAGCTTTAGGGAGGAACAGGCAGTTTTGTTTTCTTAGGGTTAAGTAGCAATTGGTTGGAAGTTAGCCGTTGTTCAAGTGAGTGCAGAGACTCTTTGGTGAGGGTGTGAAGATGGGTGATATTGTCAGAGAAGATGGTGGAATCGTCAGCATATTGTATGACAGATGAGTGGACAGGAAGAATGTACATCATTAGTAAAGATATTAAATAGAGTTCAAAGGATGGAGCCTTGAGGGGGTACCTCATTTTGTGCTGGTAAGAAGGGAAAAAAGTTAGATTGTCATTTAACTGCTTGTAATCTTTTGGAGAGAGAGCTGGAGAACCAAGAAAGTGCAGAGTTGGAGAGATTAACGATAGCTAGTTTGCATAGAAACAATTGGTGGGAAAATGTGTCAAAGGCTTTGGAGAGGTCCAGAAACAAACATGAATGAGATTAACTTGTTGTCACACGAACTTGTGATAGAATTAGTGAATGATATCAGAGCAGTAGCTGTACTGTAATTTGGGTGGAAACCATGCTATGTAGGGATAAGCAGATTTTCTAAGTCATCGAGGAGCTGTTTGTAAATGCACTTTTCGAGAATTTTTGACAGGGGAGATGGAATGACAGTGGGCCTGAAATTTGAGGGGTCATTTGGGTTGCCGCCTTTGTGAGGGTATGACACAGGATTTTTTCCATATTGCAGGTACAGTGTTTTCTTTGACCTATTGATTAAGATGGAGATGGGGTAGGCGATATAATTGGCAGCAAGTTTTAAGAATTGAAGAGGTAGGTTATCAGCTGACTTGAGAGTATGTTTTAAGTTTGCTAAGGAGTGACTTGATACAAGTTGTGGGGATGTGTTTGAGAGAAGGGGGTTGGGTGGGTTGATGGAGTGGAGTAGGTGATGGTGTAATTTTTTTGTTTAGATTGCGAATAATCAATGAAGAAGGAATTAAGAAAGGTGGTAGTATCAGTGCGAGAGCTGTTAGGGCATACATTAGATGATGAGGGGCTACCAGGATGTACTAGTTTATTAACAGAGTGCCAGAAATTTTGGGGTTGGCGTGAGGATTATGTAGAGTTTTTGGAAATAGTTGTTTTTTTTTTTTTTTTTTTTATCAAGGGTGACTTTTTTAGTTAAGTTACAAATATCTCTGTATGACTGAAGATCAGTGGAAGTATTAGATTTTTTCCATGCAGTCTCTTATACACGAGTGTATGAGTGGCTTCGCTTATCCAGGGGGCATATTGGGTTTTGATTGTAATTTTCCTGATGGGGGCCAGCGAGTTGTGTGTGTCCAGAAAGACTGTTGTGCTAGGACAGCTTCCTCCAGGGGGAGGTCATAGAGGAAGGACCAGTTAATTGTAGAGAGCAAGTGGTTTAGAGCTTCTGGATTAAAGTTTGAGAGCTTATGGCAGTCTTTTTATTGCTGGGATTTGTGTAGTAGGGGTGAGTGTTGGAAGTATGAAGGTGGGATGGTGGCCACTTAGGTATCAAGTAGGGTGGAGGAGTTGTGGTAGCAATTAGGGTTGGAAGTAAGGACCTAATCTAGTGTGGAGCCAGTGTTGGTGTGCTCATTTAGATGACTGGGGGCGAAGATTAGCTAGGAGAAGCCAAAGAGATTAATGGAAGTATTACAGGAACCAGATGACATCCTGGGCTGTATTACCTGAACTACAGGATGAGCTGGCCACTTCACCTAAGTGTCATGTTTAACCACAGCCTCACCTCAGGCTTTATACCCACTGAGTGGCGCACAGCTACAGTCATCCCACTCCACAAGGGGGATCCACCTTGGATCCTGAGAACTACCGCCCCATCAGTCTGACAAGCCTGGTCTGCAAGGCTGTGGAACGTATTATCATGGAACTTGCAAAGAAATTGGCAACCTTCAAACACTGGACCCCCCACCCAGTTTGGGTTTGTGAAGGGCCGATAGTGTCTCCTGAACCTGATTAACTTAATTGAATCCGTTTCCAGAGCCGTGAATAAGGGTAAGGCAGTCCATACAGCCTATCTGGACCTCGCAAAGGCCTTTGACACCATCCCCCACTCTGGAATCGTAGATAAACTTACTAAGCTGGGAATTAATCCCTACATCACTCGATCGGTCGCAAACTGGCTTGCTGACAGAACCCACACTGTAAAAGTAGCAGACTTCAAATCCAGCTCCAGACAAGTGACAAGCGGAGTGCCTCAGGATTCGGTTCTTGGACCACTCTTGTGTGGCATCTACTTCTTCGAGGTACAAGCCAACACTAAGGGTCTCTGGCTAACTAATTTCGCAGATGACTGCAAACTGGGAGCCATTATTGAATCCCCAGAAGATGCGGATATTCTACAAATGGGCCTTACAGAAACAGATGCTTGGTGCCAGAGCCATGGACTCAAGCTCAATGCCAAGAAGTGTATAGCTATCCCCTTTGGGAAAAAACATGTACCTGTGAATTACCACATGGGTGGCAGCACACTAAACACTGAAAGTACAATAAAAGACTTGGGAACACAGATGGACAGTGGTCTCACCTTTGATAACCATGTTGCCACAACAATTATGAAATCCTATGTGGCACACCTCATCAGCAAGGGTTTTTCATCCAGAAAAAAAGGTCATTGTTCCACTGTACTCATCCCTCATTAAAGCCCATCATTGAGTACTGTGCCCCATTTGGTATGTACCTCACTAGACATCAGCAACTGGGAAGGCCGCAGAAGTACCTCACTAAAAGAATCACAGGTCTAAAGCAGATGCCCTATACTGACAGCATACAAAAACTCCAGCTGTACTCCGTCGCATATAGTCTACTCAGAGGCGATCTCTTCTTAACATACAAGGCTATGTCAAACCCAGAGCTGTTGGACATGGTACACTTAAAGAAATCCCAATCCCTCAGAGCCCCACGCTCCATGGACCTAAACCTTGTCATCACAATCAACAAGACATGCTGGAGAGAGAAGTTCCTGACCCAGAGACTGCCCTTACTCTGGAATAGACTGCCCATACATGTCGAGCAGAGCGCCTCCTTGGCCCTCTTCAAAAGGAACTGTAACGATTGGATGGGTGATAGGAAATTTACCCCAGGGATCACATCAATAGCTCTACTAGACAGGGGTCCTGGGAAGTAATTTTCTGATATAAAAACCAGGGAACTATTATGGCTAGGCTGCAATGCCCCTAGAGCCAATAGCCTAGTACCAACCTATGAATCAGTATCAAAGGCATTCCAGTTAGTGTTAATGTAACCTAAGATAACAGTTTCATATGAGACAGTCTGACATATCTAGAAGAGAAAGCTGTAAAAATAGGGATGTTGTTTCCTGGGGGGATATAAATGGAGGCAGTGAGAACTTCAGCTAGGTGGAAGTTTGGAAGAGTGATTGGTAGAGGGTGGAGGAAGAGCTGATTAGAGTATAGAATTGCAACCCCACCACCTTTTTTTTTACGTCTGTCTTGCTGGAAGATGTTTTAGCCTGGGGGAAGAAACTCTGAGTCAGATATGTGAGGCTTAAGCCAGATTTCAGAGAAGGTGAGGTTGTCAGGGGTGTGTAGAAAGATCCATGCATGAAATGGGAAGATTTTATTCATGATGCTCTGAATGTTCAAAGATAGAATAGGTAGGTTTTTGATGGAAGAGGATGGGAGGGTCCACGAGATAGTACTGGGATTGGAGTTTAGGGGCCGTAAGGGATGAGCACAGAGAGGAGCTGTGGTTATGTCCCGGGTTGGGATGTAGATCACCTGATAGATTTAAAATGAGTATTTTCAGAGAATTAAAGTGGTTGTATTGGAGGAGGTAGGTTTTTGGTTTAGTTTTAAGAGGGAGTGTGGATAGTTATAATATCTGGATTCTATGCAAGATAATGTCGGAATGAAGAAATAACAAAGGGTTATAGGGAAGGAGTATGTGGCAGTTTGGTTTGGGGATAGGTTATAGTTGGTGTAGGGTGTCTTGATGTGAGGTAGTAAGGAAGGTAAGGATTAGAATGGGTGAGAGAAGGAGAATAACTAGGGAGCTGTTAGAATGTTTAAGATTTGGGAGAAACATGTTTTGGAAGTCTGTTTGGAAATAAAGAAGGTTGTTAAAATATTACCTGTATGTTAACAGATGGTGGGGGGGGGACTATGCAAAGATCTTTAATATGATAGGTTGATTAAAGTACAAGGATATAAAGTTTGGTTGGAGGGCTGGGAGGAAGTTCATAGGTGTGTACTAGGCTAATGGCCCTGGAGCCTTTACAAGTCTAGCCTATAGAAGTGCCTTGGCATCGTGCTGCTCAACGTTAGTTCCCAGTGACTCTATCAAGTAGAACCACTGGAGTGATCCTCGGGGTGAACTTTCTATTTCCTATCCACTTATTAAGATTTCTCTTGGAGGGCCAGTGAGGTGCTCTGCTTAACATGTATGGGAAGTCTATTCCAGAGCATGGGCATTTTTTGGGTTATGAACCTGCCCCCCCCCCCCAGCATATTCTGTTGATTGTCATAATGAGGTTGAGGTCTCTGGAGTGTGTGGTGTGGAGGGATTGGGATTTAGATGTAGCATTTGTAACTGAGCTGGGTCAGACATGGATTTGTAAGTCAAGCAGAGATCGCCTCTTAGTAGATGATATGAGACAAAGAATAGCTGAAGTTTTTTGAGTCTATCCGTATAGGACATGTGTTTACGGCCTAGGATCCTCTTCGTGAGGTACTTTTGTGGCCCTTCCAGCTGTTTGCATGTGTCTAGTGAGGTACATGCCAAATGGGGCATTATACTCTATGATTGGCCTAATGAAGGAAGAGTAGAGAGAGAGAGAGATGATGACCACTTTCTTTCTTGATGCAAAACCCTTGGTAATGAGATGTGCCGCATAGAAGGACTTTCTGACCACAGTGGCAATGTGGTGGTTGAAGGAGAGGTTGCTGTCAACCTGTGTCCCCAGATTTCTTATAATGCCTTCAGGGTTCAGCGGGCTCCCATCAATATGGTAATTAGTGGGAACTGAGTTTTCCCAAAGGGGATACCACATTTTTTGGCATTAAGCTTAAGTCCATGGTTTCTACAGTAGTCATTGGTCTCAGCGAGGCCTTTCTGTAGGATGTCTACATCACTTGGGGAGTTAATGGCTCCCAGCTTGCAGTCTTCTGTGAACTTGGTCATTTGGGTGGGGAAAGGGGGGTGTGGTTATTGGGGATAGAGTGGAAGTGTGGTATATGCAGTGGTGGGCGGGAATGGGGGTAGGGTTTTGGAATGGAGTAAGCCCGAGGATGGCGGGTTGACCAAGATCTTGACAGACTAGAAACTGAAAAAATAAAACAGTCCGTGAAATTTTAAGTATCTTTACAGAAAAAAGTGACTGGTTTTCAGTGTCAGTGAATAGACTCCAATATAGTGATAGTGGAATGGGGGGGGGGGATCAAGTTATGGAGAAGAAAAATAGACTACGGAATCTGGAACAAAAAAAATGGTGCCAGCTAGGATAGCAGTTGAATGGAGCAAAGCATCATGGGAGAAGGCATCAGAATAGAGTTAAGGGGGACAGGGAAAAAGAAGAATAAAAACTATGAGAGTAAAACAGAGAGAAATGACACCCCAGAGAAAAAGAACCAGCAGGTAAGTACTCTGGAAAAAAAATCACTTAGGCTGGTTATATGGTCAGTTAAGTATTGAGTGAAAATTAGTAAAGTATATAAGGGTGCCTTTACAGCTTATAATGAAAAACAGTTTAAGGATGTTTGGTACTCCTTTACGAAGCACAGTGGAATCAGAAACTGCAGCAAGTACAGTTCCTAATTTATAATAAAATGTGAAGGGGATGGGGGTTGTGCACACTACAAAGATTGCAAGTGTAACAGACACACATTAAACACAACTAGTCAAGCCAATAACATTGCATATTGAAAAGCCGATTAAAGGGAAAAAAACATTTGTACACACTTTATCTGTAAAGGGTTTTGGCAGGTTTGCAGAGAGCTTGCAGGTGAATTTTGTTTTTGAGTCCAGAGTGTTTAAACTCATCCAGGCTGGTGTCTTGTAGTTTAGAGATGGGGGGTGGGGGTAGCAGAATTATTTAGTGTGTACACACTTGGGAAAAGACTTAATAGGGGGGCCCAAGTTTGCAGAGACCAGAGTGAAAGTGAAAATAGAACAAAAAAAAGCTTCAAAGGAGGTTACTAGGCTAATGGCTCTAGGGCCTTTCCAAGCCTAATGGTGTAAAAAACCCATGTACCCTAATTGACAATAGTTAGAGGATCATTAGAGCGATTCTGTGATCAGCACCAACTACCACTGTCCATAAGGGACATAGGTGCCACCCCCGTTGTGAATTTATAGTCACCCATCCAATTGTCAAGGTTGTGCTTAGAGTCATTGTGGAGCTCTGCTTCATGTGAATTGTGAGTTTATTCCAGAAGAGTGGCAATCTTTGGGAGATGTACGTGTGTCTTCATATTTTGTTAATGTCACAGGCTAGATTGAGATCCATGGAGACAGTTCTGTAGTCTAGGCACAGGTCACCTCTCAGCAGCCTGTATGATGCAGAGTACAGTGACAGAGCCTTCAGTCTTTTCATGTAAGTCATGTTTTGGAGGCCTTGGATTCTGTTGCTTAGAAAACTTTGTGGTCTCTCCAGTTGTTGCAGGTGTCTGGTGCGATACATGGAGAAGGGAGCACTGTACTCAATTTGTGGTCTGAGGGTTGAGTACAGTAGAGTTAACCTCCTTAGTCTTGGCTGCAGTGTCCTTATTTATGAGATGCACAATGTATAATGCTTTCATTACCACTATGGACACATGGTGATTGAAGTTTAGATCATTATTGACCTGTGTTCCCAAGTCTCGCACCACTGGGTTTGAGCTTAGAGGAGTGCTGTTTATATCATAATTAGCAGAGGCTACTATGCCAAAGGGGATAATGAGGCCTTTTTTGCATTTAGTTTTAGTCCATGACTTTCTCATCAGTCGTTTGTCTGCATCTGCCCCTTCTGCAATACACTTACATCGCTGGGGGACATGATTGTGTACAGTTTGCATCTATCTGCAAACTTGGCAAGCTACAAGCTATGTAATTTCACCTGGACCTCAGAGAAAAAGATTCCGAACAGTAGAGGGCCCAGCCCAGATCCTTGTGGCACCCTTCTGGTAACTGGTCTACTGGTAGAGGTGGAGTCCCCAACTTTGAAGGTGTGTATTCAGTCGGTGAACCATTTGGCTACCCATCTAATGACGTATGTGTTTATCCCCAGCTGGAAAAGTTTCTCAATGATCCCTGAGTTGGGATTGTGCCAAAAACCTTGGCTAAATCAAGATATGTGGGAAAGCGCCAATGTCTCATTTGTATTTTATTATCCTATGCTTTTATTTTTAGCTGTTATTGGCACATGATCTGAAGTAGTTATTGGGTGAGTATCAAGACCTTGAATTAAATGCACATGTTCCTGTGAAATATAAATTGTCTAGCCCAGCCCAGTGTTTATATCTTGGGAAATATGTAATTTCACTCCAAACTCCTATTACTGAATTCACATCTTCCATGCCAAATATTTTCATAAAATTCTTCAAAAATCTACCCTCATTTACTATATCTTCCCTTTTGGGCCCCCAGACACATCTTCACTACTGCAAATCAAATTCCAGACCCCACCTATAACTAATATTCCTTGCTAAAAATTGATTATTTCTCCTAGACTTTTCCTAAGCACCATTATAGCAGTTTTAGGTGGAATGTAAATACATGCCAGTGTAATCCTCCTCCCTTGCTATTAGCTCCTTAGCACTACAAATCTGTCATTATTTTTTATCATCTTCTGTCATTATTGGAGCTCTTCTTGCAATTAATATAATTAGTCCTCTTTTCTTTTGTCCCAGGTATTCTGCGGAATAACCTTCCTGAAAACATTTCTTTATCAAATATACAGTTTCATTTCTTTCTGTCTGTCCTGTAACATAGCTGTTCACACTCTACATTTTTAATATTCACTACTCTCTCTCTTTGTATTTATTTGTGAGGCCACAGATACAATGATGCTTTCTTTAATGTCTTTAAAAGTATTAAAATGTTATTCCCACCCTTTGTGTATAACACATTTTTTTAAGTGTCTACGTCCAGCTTTTGTGTTACATACATATAAACTGTTTGGCAGGTTGAACTTTTATACAGTTTCTTGACATATTCATTTGAGCCTATGTCACATCTTATAAAACTTTGTTTTATTGAAAGCCTTCAAACAAAAACAAAAAAAAACACCCCAGTATCCCCCTAAAACCCATTAACTTAATACTAATACACAAAACTATGTACACCTTCATATATTGAAGTTTTACCTTCCTAATAGGAACAAAAGTCCCAAACTGACAGCCGCACTAAGACTTGAGTTAACCTAAAATTAAGGTTATCCACGCTGATGAATGGCGCAGCCTGTGCTTCTACTAAGTGCTGATTGTTTTTGTCATATCTTTAGCTCACCCAGGTGGGACAACGCCTGAATGTATTCAGAGAATATTAACTACCTTGGGAAAGCCCCTGAATGCTTTTAGAAAACGTTATGTCCTATTCAGTTGCTCTGCTCTTTTTTCCCCCAGCCATTCACTCTCCACCAGACTGGCAGTTTCTCTCTCTTAGATTGCCCCCATAGAGACATGAGAATCAGGCAGCCAGTTTCTCTTTATCAGATTGTTTCCTTGGAAACATGAAGACCAGCTGCAGAATTGTTAATGAGCATACATGTATTTGCTAGAAAAAAGACTCATACTATTCAATGTTCTTATTCATTTACTTGCTCACTTAAAACTTGTTATTAAATCAGTTTAAAGTCTTTAATCCAGTCATTCCCCTATGCAAGAATGAGAAAAAGCACATTAATTTTTCTTTTATCATGCTTTTTAACTAGGCTTTTTTTTGTTTTACATTGCAGTGCACACATTTTTTAACACTGAACAAGAAGGGAGAAAGATAAAAAAATAGCACCTGTTTGCAATGCCTATTACACTTACAACTGACTGAAAAATACTTTATAGCAGGCAAAAAAAAAAATGTAACAAAATTGGTACTACTTAAGGAAAAAAAAACTTTTCTTGGTTAACTTTCTCCTTCCTCTTCCCCTCCCCAAAGCATTTTTCCAAACGTTAATTACATGAAATAGGGCATATACTTTAGAGTCCCCCACAAGTGCAACAAATTCTGAAAAAGTCAAATATTTCCAGATTTTCTTGTCATATTTCACAAATATAATTATTGCACTATAATCCCATATTTATTGGTTTTATTACTGTTCATCTCCAAAATCTTGTCTCTGCTTAATTTCCAATGTACTCTGGATTCTTCTAGTCAACTCTCATGCTCCCTTCCTTCTCTCCAATATTTTCCGTTGAAAAATTTGCAAAGGTTTCACAGGTACAGTCCCTCTGTGGGCTTTATTACTAGAAGAACAAGAAGCAGAATCTCCTGTTTCGCAGCTAACTTTTTGTTGGACAAACATTTTCTTCTTAGCATATACTTCATCAAAAAATGATTTTGTCCCTCCAGGGAAGAATACCTTGAAGACATCTTGGTACAGCAATTTGAGTCTCACACCTGCATCTCAGCATTCACTGAATAGTGGAATAAATTTGCTCCTCTTCTGTCTGGTGTACAATGAGTAATTATTCTCCAGAAGCACTGTGCTATCTCCCAATTTTAGTACTTTGTCCTAATGCCACAGTTTCGTCAGAATTGACTCCTCCTGGCAGGATTGCATCTTTACTTTTAAAGGTCTAGGTGCTTTCTGATAGCCAGGTTTGGAGCATACACACAGTGTGCCTTTTTAACTAATAGTGCCTGCTGTGAAATACCAGTCCAGTTGCTTATTTGTGCTTTTGTAAAATTAATGCAGTCTGTTCCTTCAGCTTCTCTGTCATAGCTGAAAATCTTAGGTTTTCCCTACGTGCTCTGTCCTCTAATTGTATTATTTTTGGAAACATCTCCTCCTAAGCAGTCTCATATTCAACCAGCTTTTTTTTAATTTTTACTTCTAATTTTTACAGCTTTATCATCTCATCGGAATATGTTTAAAGCTTCTTCCATTTTTTTCCACACTTTTGTTTGTGTTTATATACTCCATCTGTGTTTTGTTTATTTTAACCAAGTCTGTATGTAGTTCTGTCATCTTTCTGTATGTTATTGGAAGTCATGCCTGAAGGTTGCATTGCTTTTTGCTGAACAGCTGCAGAACGTTCTCCAGTCACTGTTTTTGTCTCTTTTTGTAGCTGATTTTTTCCAGGTCTTCTGTATTTCTTTATTCCTGGCGTCCAAGCAGTGCACTTACTAGCCAGCAGTGCACTTACTAGCCAGTTACTGAAATTTACCGATAAACACAAGTCTACTGGCCTTCTCTACTGTGAGTTACTGTTTTCACACAAGGCGAGCTAGAAATAAGCTCTTGCTCAGTGTGCAGCCATCTTGGAAATTGCGCACATTTCAATCTTGAGTGGGTTTTTAAAGCTCTCTTAAAGCTGCCAAAGTGAGCCTAATAACTAATTTCTCCTTTTGCTGTGGTTATTTCCTTACAGCTACTGTTTATTTTTCAGCTGGGATACCTTCTGCGTATTGTCTGCATATCCTTCCTTTCTTTGGTTCATAGGTTCATACTAGGCTATCTGCCCTAGGGCATTTATAAGCCTAGCCAGAATGTGTTTGGCTTTCGCCACCCATTTTAAATTTATTTTGCTATGCCCTTTTCAAGGTTAGTATACTGTGCCTCTGTCTAACAGTGACACAGAAGTGATACCAGGGGTAAACCTACGATCTCCCATCCACTCATCAAGATTCCTCTTGAAGAGAGTCAATGAGGGACTCTGCCTAACCTGGACTGGGATTTTATTCCAGAGTGAAGGGAGCCTCTGGGTTATGAATCTGTCCCTCCAGCATGTCCTATTTATTTCAGTGCTGAGGTTCAAGTCTCTCAAGCGGGTAGCTCGATGGGATTTGGATTTTCTGAGGTGCAGCATGTCCATTAATTCCGGGTTAGACATGGCTTTATACGTCAGGCACAGATCGCCTCTGAACAGGCGGTATGCCACTGAGTAGAGCTGGAGTTTCTTTAACCGGGCAGCATATGGCATCTGCTTGAGCCCTTTGATCCTGTTGGTGAGGTACTTTTGGGGTCTTTCCAGTTGCTATAGGTGTCTGGTAAGGTACATCCCAAAAGGGGCATTGTACTCAATTATGGGCCTGATGAGGGATGAGTAAAGAGGCACGATGACCTCCCCTGATCTAGATGTGAATCCCTTCATGATTAGGTGGGCTATATAAAATGTTTTTCTAACCACTTTGGCCACGTGGTTGTCAAATGAGAGATTGCTATCAACTTGGGTCACCAGGTCCCTAATTACTTCTTCTGTACTTAATGGATTACCACCTATGTGGTAATTTGTGGGCACTTTGTTTTTGCCAAAGGGTATGACTGTACACTTTTTGGCATTTAGCTTGAGGCCATGGCTCTGGCACCAGTTGTCTGTTTCTATGAGGCCCTTTTGGAGGATGCTTGTGTCGGCTGGAGAGTCGATTATGGCGCCCAGTTTGCAGTCATCTGCAAACTTGGTCAGCCACAGTCCTTCCGTGTTGGCCTGTACCTCCGAGAAATATATACCGAACAAGAGAGGTCCCAAGACTGAGCCTTGTGGGGACACCACCTGTAACTGGTTTGGAGTCTGACATGGCTCCAGCAATTCTAACCATGTGGGTTCTGTCCTTGAGCCAGTTTGCAATCCATCTAGTGACATAGGGGTTTATATTTAAGCTGGTGAGCTTATCTATAATGCCCGAGTGGGGTATTGTATCGAAGGCTTTTGCGAGGTCCAGGTAGGCTGTGTGGATCACCTTCCCCTCATCAATGGCCTTGGTGACTGTTTCAAAGAAATCAACCAGGTTTAAGAGGAAGGATCTGCCCTTAACAAAGCCAAACTGGGTAGGATCCAGTGTTTGTAGTTCCCCAATATCTTTATTTATGAGGTCCATGATGATCCTTTCCATAGCTTTGCAGACCAAGCTAGTCAGGCTTATGGGGCGATAGTTTCCAGGATCCGTTGAGGCACCACCTTTATGGAGAGGGACCACTGTTGCTGTACGCCACTCTTTGGACACATATCTTGTAGTAAGGCTGAGATTGAATAGTAGTTTTATGTTTGGGTTTAGCTCTTCTTGGAGTTTATGTAGGACGCAGCCCGGGACACCATCTGGTCCCATTGATGCTGTGTTTTTTGCTTTGGAGAGGGCGGCTCTTACTTGAGCATCTGAGATGTCAGGGGGGTAGCACTTTGCTGGGGATAGATATTTGCCCTTTTGGTGGGGGGGTGGGGGAAGTTTGCGCTGAACCTGTCAGCTAGGATGTTGGCAATGTCTGTGGGTTTGGTGTATTTTTTGTCATTTTGGACTAATTCTGAGCATATCTGGGAATTCCCACCCAGGTTCCTAACATAACTAAAGAAAGCCTTGTGATTATCCTTCGTGTCCTGTGCAATTTTTCTCTCGAAGCTGGCCTTAGACAATTTTTTGTGTGCCCGTAGTTTTTTGCTAATACTGATCAGTGATGCCTTCCCTTTTTGGGATTTTGCTCTATCATTTAGTAGCTTCCTCCTTCTATTGTATAGTTTGTTTATGGCTGGGGTCCACCAGACAGGACGTCTGCCTTTGGAGGATTGGGTCTTGGTTTTATTTGAGATCGCATGATCCATGCATTCCTGAAGGTGTTCATAGAATGAATTTATAAAGGATTCTGCGGTCTGGGCCGTATTTTCCACAGGCCCCGGGGGCTTTGAAGGATTCCACCTCAGTTTTGAGGAGTGTGAAATCTGCTTTAGAGAAGTTTTTCACTGTGGTTTTCTGGGCAGGGAGTGGGGTCGGGATGTGAATATCCAGTGAGATTAGTTTATGGTCTGATCTTACCAGTGAGGGATACACTTCTGGTCTGGAGCATAGAGTCCCCATGTTGGTGATGATCAGGTCCAGTATGTTTTCCCCTCTTGTGGGAGTGGTAACAAGTTGTTCCATAGCATTTGAGTATATAAATTCTAGGAACCTTTGAGCTAGGGTGTTGGAGCTAGAGTAATGCTCCCAGTCTATGTTTGGGTAGTTGAAGTCGCCCAATATAATGGTGTTTGGCGAGATCTTCATATTTTCCAGTGTTCTCAGGAAGGCCGAGTGGGGTTCCTGGGTTTGGGAGGGTGGTCTGTAGCAGGCTATAAACTGGAAGGCAGTTTTACCCACTGTTAGTTGCACATGGATAGTCTCTGATGCTTCGTGCTTTGCCACCAACCTGGAGGTGTGGGTATCTTTGATGAATATTGATACCCCCCCTCCTTTTGTGGTTCGGTCCAAGTTTTGGGGCCGAAAAGTATGGTATAAGGTATAACCTGGTAGTGCTGGGGTGCTCTCGGGAGCCTTGAACCAGGTTTCTGTTACTGCACAGATATCGATGTTCTCCATGCTAAGGAGAGTTTCGAGTGAGTGCATCTTGAGGTTTAGACTTCTGGCGTTGAGTAGCATTACTCTTAGTTTCTTATCCCTTGTGATACCTATGGAGGTGGGTTTGTCTTTTGAGCCTTGCCTAAAAAAAGCACTATGGGGGTAGCAAGAGCCTTTACCAATATCCGAAAGCCCAGGGGTGACAGGTGCAAGTCGTCCCTAGCGAAGCATCGTGGCTTGTCGAGCATATCATCCCAAGCTGACAGGCATTGGATCCCCTTTGAATGACACCAGTACTTAAGCCAATTGTTGAAATTGATCATCTTGTCTTCATATTGTGGCATCATTCTTGGTGAGGGTAAGATGCTACTCAAGGTCAGGGTCATACCGGCCTGGGCTACATGCTCAGAGAGCTCCTTTATGTCTCTCTTCATGTAGTCCAGGGAGGTACGTCTCAGGTCATTCACACCAGCATGGACAATGACTGAGTCATATTTGTACTTGCCTTGGAGTGACCTGAGTGCTTGTGTTATGTGGCGGATCCTAGCGCCCGACAGGCTGCTCACCATGACCCTCTCCTTGTTCAGCCTGGTGAGCGGGACGTCAGTGTGCCTGACGATAGAGTCACCAATTACAAGTGTATCAGGTGTGTTGTTTAGTCTTAAGAGCTGTGACTGTTTGGCACACTGGCTTTGTGAGATATGTGTTGCACGTGTTTTGTTTTGGGGTAGCGGCTGCTTGGGTGTCTGCTTTGGAGGTCTCTGCTGCTTCGGCAGATCTTTATTTAGAGCCTCCGAGTATGTTTTTGTGTGATTATGTGTTTGGTTTGCTGTCGTGGTAGGTCTATGTGAGACTGGAATTGTAGTGAGTGTGGTTTCCTTCTCCTCCTGACTGGTTATGCCAGTACTGAGTTGAGAGAGCTTAGCCTCCAGTTTGGCTATATGGTTGCATCTCTCATGTGTTAGAATTTGTTGGGAGGATGAGAGGGTTGTCTGTGTACATGAGGCAGTTGTAACATTGCCTCAAGATTCCCAGATTCACCAGCTGGACCGGAGAGGAGATTGACAACTGACCTTTGGACATGCTAGAATAATATTGGGAATTCCTTACTAATTGAAAACCAGGGCCAGTGGGGAGTGAGGGTGTAGTGCTTTTAATTTTTAGTGCTGACTTATATAATTGCTTTAGTGAGCAAGTGCCAGGTAACTTAAGTGCAATGTGTTGCAGGTAACTTAAATGCGAAAACGACTAACAGTAACTTTCTTTCAAGTGAAACAAGGAAATAAGTACAGTAAGCAATGCAGATATCACTAGTGATCCACAGAAGTGCTGAGAAGCCGCGTATTAGGTGGAATTAGCGTTCCAGGGAAATAACAAGCAAACAAACATATAAACAAAGCTAGATTCAGCAGGCCTGGATCTAGTCTATGCTACAGCAAACAAGGTGTACCAATTTCAGTAAGATACAGTTCAAATATTCAGGCACTATAAACCTTTAACCAGAAATTCCCAGCTCAGAAGGGCAGAGTCCAGCCTCTTCTCCCACAATACCCATGTAGCTAAAGTAGTTAGGAAGACCTTCTACATTGCCCACCTTATCATGAAGGGATTCTCATCTAGATCAAGGGAGGTCATAGTCTCCCTTTACTCATCACTCATCAGACCAATGATTGAGTACAATGCCCCATTCGGGATGTATCTGACCCGACACTTGCAGCAGCTGGAGAGGCCACAAAAGTTCCTCACCAAAAGGATAAAGGGTCTCAAAAATCTGTCCTATGCTGCCCGACTGAAAGAACTCCAGCTCTATTCAGTCGCACGCTTGCTCAGAGGTGACCTTTGCCTAACATACAAGGCCATGTCAAACCCAGATTTGATGAATATGCTTCACCTCAAAAATCTAGATCCATCAGAGCCACAAGGGCGGAGACTTAAACCTCGACACGGCTATTAATAGGACGTGCTGGAGGGATAGATTCATCACCCAAAGACTCCCTATGCTGTGGAACAAAATCCCGGTACATGTGAGGCAGAGCACCTCGCTGGCCTTGTTCAAGAGAAATCTTGACCAATGGATGGGAGATCGCAGATATACCCCAGGGATTACCTCAGAGTCACTGCTCGACAGAGGCACAGCAAAATAATGGGTATAGTTCCCCATACTAAAGGGGTGGCGTAAGCCACAAAACGATGGGCTAGGCTTGTAAATGCCCTCGGGCAGATAGCCTAGTATGAACCTATGAACCTATGAACAAGAGTGCAGAGCACAAGCCTTCTTAATGTAAAATAACTGGCCTGAAGCCCAAGTGCTTAAACCAGAACTAATGCACTTTAAGAATAACAGACACTGGGCTCTCAATCAGCAGTTCCCAACTTAGAAGGATGAAAGCTACCTGTCCTGCCACCACAGTGCATGCCACAAACCTTCCTAATGTAAAACAACTGGTCTGAAGCCCAAGTGCTTAATCCAAAAGACTTAGAATGATAGCTACACTTTAATCAAGTTACTACCAAGCAGTAATAAATACAATCGAATACTTTAGAGAATGCCTGGATTAGTGCTCAAGGTACACAAACAAAGCTAGATCCAGCAGGCCCGAATCCAGTCTATGCCACAGCAAACAAGGCGCACCAACTTCAGTAAGAAGCAGTTCAGATATGCATGCACTATAAGCCTTCAACCAGAAATTCCCAGCTCATAAGGGCAGAGTCCAGCCTCTCCTCCCACAAGAGTGCAGACCACGAACCCTCTTAATGTAAAATAACTGGCCTGAAAGCCCAAGTGCTTAAACCAGAATTAATACACTTTTAGAATAACAGAAACTGAGCCCTCAATCAGCAGTTCCCAACCTAGAAGGATGTAAGCTACCTGTTCTGCCACTACAGTGCAGACCACAAACCCTCTCATTGCAAAACAGCTGGTCCGAAGCCCAAGTGTTTAAACCAAAAGGCTTAGAATGAGTTACACCAAGCAGTAATAAATACAATTGAGTACTTTTAAGATGATGCAAAAGTAAAAAAGTAGGTAGAAACACAAGTACAGTAAAAGCAGATGAAATTTTTTTTTTTTTGTGTGTGCTTTTGCAGGCTAATTTAGATTTCGTATCCTGAGGAGCTGTAAGTGAATTAGTAAGCCTCCAAATTCCCCTACAGGTGAACAATTGATTAGGCAAGTGTGTGCATCTGCATCTATGACCATGTATCTGTAGGTCCTGCAGTGGGCTGAAGCCCCATCTGGTGTCACTTTGCTATGTGCCCATTGAGTGCAAGGAGACACACCAGCTCCCTTTCATGCCTGAACTAGTTTAAGCAGATAATCACAGAATGAACAAATGGATATTTTACTGGACATTTCATTTAAAACGTCAGATCTGAAGTTAACTTCATTCAATCTGCTGCCTGTAGGTACTAGTCCGCGAATCGGATCCACCTCAGCTGCGTGCTATAACTCTAAGATCTGAACTCGGAGCTCCTTCCTTACCCGTAATGTTCTGCTGTCTCCCTCATCCTCTCAGATCTCATTTGCTGCACTTCTGCTAGCACCAGGATATCATATCTGAGCTCCCAGAGTTTCTTGTGCGTTAAGAATTACATATTGTTTTTGCTAACTATGTTATCTTTAATACTTCTTTCTCTTCTATTAGCCTAAAGATTTTACCCTTTATGAACTCTTGGGCTTTTATAGTTCCATACCCCTCACCGTAGAGTTGATGTCCCTTTCTCTCTTCTTTCCTTTCCTTTAAAAAAAAAAAAAAAAGCTCTCTGCTTTCTTTGTGTGGCAGAAATGTTTTTATTATGGTAGATACGAAACAGGTTTCAAAAAATATCAGTTGTGGGCACAAAAAGATGCCCACACTGAGTGTGTGGCACGTTTAGGACCTTCACATTTAGATTCCTCCTGCTCCCTCTGTGCTAGCTTCAGCCAGTGAGTATTTACAGACCGGAGGAGCAAATTGCTCTTAAAAAGTTTGCTTCCATCCACTGCCCCCTTCCTCTGCTTCGCATTCTACTTCAGGGGCTCAATCCCCCACCAAAAAACAGAGTGCAATCGGTCACCAGAGAGGGCTGTTAGGACAAGTGAACCACTGCAGAAATTGTCAAAAACTTTGGATCTGAATGGCTCGGCTCCGATTCTCATACAGGCGTCCCCTCAGCACCATTCTCAAAGTTTTCACCTGAACCAGTTGACTCGAGGCCAAAGTCTCCTATTTTATGAACTTCCAGGTCAGTTTCTAGACCTCCATCTCTTGAGTCATTCTCCAGGTCTTCCCACAATCTCTCTGAAGCAGAGGTGGACAGGATGCTGGTGAAGTTTCTCCAGGCATAAATCCATCTGGGGCTTTTGCCCACTCCATTCCCCTTGGAATCTGTGACCCATCAACCTGCCTTTGCCCCAATAACTCCTCCTCCGATCTGATCTTTAGGATCAGAGTTATCAGGCCTGAAGATACCTGGAGTCAAGATGTCAGAGCTGACCGGTACGAGTACCTCAACTTCGGCAGTTTCCCTGATGGGACCCGGCTCCTGCAGTTTCAGAGCAGAACATTTCTCTGAGGCACAGCTTCATTGTCTAGCCAGAGGGGATGATGTCTGCTGCAAAGTTTTCAGAGGTGTCTCTTCCCCTCTGGGTTTCAGCAATTGACAGCTCTGCTCCTACTTTACACTCTGATCTGGGGACAGTGCGGATTTATCGGGTTTCTCCCTTGAGAGCTATGGCTCCGGAGGCATTGCCCTTGACTTCTCAGTGTCTCTTGACATTCAGAGTGGTGGAGAAGGTTCTCTCTGCACCCAGAAGAGTCTCAACTGTCCCGCTTTGGTGCTCGACCCCTCCTCAGCAGATATTGTGCCTGAGAAATCTGTTCTGTCACCTCTGGGACAGCCTATCCAGAAAGACTTCCAGACTGTTTCTTCTTTGGTAAATCAATGAGTCTTCAGACACCTCCCCGGAGCTCCTTCGTAAACAGTGGTAAAATAGGAGCCACTTGGATTCCCCATTTGAATCCCTTACAGATGATACAGATATCGATGAAGGGGAGAGGCCCCCAGGTCACTACCTGAGGATGTTTATTCTGGAGACATCATGGAAATCCAAAAAGGTGGTTGGTCTGCCCAAAGCCCTAACTCAGATAAATTGGTGTTTCTGGAAGCTTTTGGGTCAGGCCTATTTACTACTTAGTTATCCCCTCCTGCATATCCCCTATTGACCTTGTTTCCCCGCACGGCATGGAACCCATTCCTAAACACCCAGACAAAATCCTGAGCACCCCTTGAGACAGAAGACCCCATTGGACTAAGGGTATTCTTGTCGATGCCATGGTGGTTGCAGCAGTCAGCAAGAAGGAGCTGACCCAACAAAGCTCCTTTGTCCATCCCACTAACTGGGAGTCTAGGCTTTTGACTGATTTGGTAAGCAGGTGTATGCTTCAGCATCTTTTACATTGTGAGTGCTGAATTATTTGGCACATGTATATATTCAGAGGTTATTCCATAAACTTTTTCCAAAATTCAGATTACAGATAGACTTAGTCAAGGAATTCTCCATTTCTGCCCCAGGGTCCATCTTTGCTGAGGGACAGAAAACCTTTTCCTCCAGAATGGCCACCCTACAGTTCATATCCAACATGTCCATCCATGAGACTAATTTCAAATGCTGCAGTAGGTACCTCAAGGGTGGCTGGATCAGGCATTGCTATCAGACGCCATGCCTGGATGTGGCTGTGTGATTTTTCAGAACCTTTCAAGGCGTCCTTCACTAATGCCCTTTTCGATGGATCATCTTTGTTTGGTCCTACTGTCAGAGAGATGCTCTCCCAAAATGAAAAGGAAGGAAAGACCTTGTCTGCCACCGTAATCCGCTTTGCTACCCCACAATGGCCCTTCTCGGAAACCAGCATGGAAGTAAGAAGCTGTGGTTTCAAAAATCTCAAGGTCCTTTTCAGGATTCACCGGGAGATTTTTTCTTCTGGAGGCAGAGGTGGAAATGGTGCCAATGGCAGATGCCACCCTTGGGCTAGATGGGCTGTGATAAACCAGTAATCTCGATGCTTCCTCCAACAGGCCCAGTCAGTGGTCCTGAAGGATTTCCTGACTGCTCATCTCTGGAGGCATTCTGTGGATATTTGTCTTTACACCCAACAGCCTGGGAAGCCATCACAAACGATACTTTGGTGTTAAATATATTCTGAGACTATTCCATACCCTTTTTCTAAAATCCCTCCCCAACCAGGGCCCTCCCTGATGTTCCACCCAATCAGGGGGTTGCTGCAGCCATAGATATTCCAAATCTGCTCACAGAGTCATCTAAAGTGCCTCCCAAGACCAGCTTGGGTCAGGCATCTACTCCAGATTCTTTTTAGTACCCAGAAAGACTGCCACAACCTCTTGGCTTCTCAGCACAATGGGTAAGACTTGATTCATGTATCTGTAGGTCCTGCAGTGGGCTGACGCCCTATCTGGTGTTACTTTGCAATGTGCCCACTGAGTGCCAGGAGACACACCAGCTCACTTGCATGCCTGAATTGGTTTAAGCAGGTAATCACAGAATGAACAAATGAATGCTTTACTGGGACATTTCATTTAAAATGCCTGTTCAGTGGACTAAAGTTCTGTTGTGTTCATAGGTAATACTAGGCTAGCTGCCCTTGTTGGCCATTTTAAGCCTAGCCAGGTTCCCTTTCTGTACTGGTTAATACAACCCATTTGGTGTAGATTGCCATTACACATCCCAAAGGTGATAATTAAATATTGTCCTTAGAATAAATTGGATCATACCATACCATAGACCACGGAGGTCAACTGACGGGAGAACCCTGTATGGGGTAAAGCATTTAGGAGCTGCCTCTGCCCATTAGTAGTACAGGGGCCAGTCCTGGGAAAATGTTCTGTTTCACATCCATAGATTTTATAGGTTCATGGATTATTACTAGGCTTACTGCCCTTGTGGTCCATTTTTATGCCTAGCCGATTACCCCGTGTGAGAATCGAGCTGTGCACCTTGGGTCTGTGAGGTAAACACCTCAACCATTATGCCAACCTCCCACTGCGTTGCACTTGAATACAGTCAGGGCTAAACATTGTTTTATGTGGATGGGAAGTCTATTCTGCAACATCAGTATCCAGTGTGAGATGTACCTGACCTTCTAAACCATTCTGTTGATGTTGAAGAGGTTTAGATCTAGAGTGAGCGTTTGATACCACTTCACTTGCTGATGTGCAGTAAATCCATCAGTAATGGGACTGAGGATGTCTTGTATGCTCGATACAGGCCACCTCTTAGCAGTCTATAGGCTATTGAGTATAGTGATGAGGCTTTGAATTGATCCATGGAGGACATGTTTAGGCCTTGTATCTTTTTGGTAAGGTATCTGTTGTGGGCATTCGAGTTGTTTCATGTCTCTGGACAGAAACCTTCCAAAGGGGCATTATATTTCATGATTGGCCTAATGAGGGCTGAATAAAGGGATACCATGACATCCCTAGAGTTAGATTCAAGCCCTTTGTTTATAAACTGTCATGACATCCCTAGAGCTTAGATATAAGCCCTTTATTTTTAAACTGTACAATATACAAGGACTTTCTTACGATGTTCACATGTTGGGCAAAAGTTAAGTCACTGTCCATGTAAGCTCCCAAATCCTCAATTGGGTTAACTCTTAGGGGTGTATTGTTAATGGGGTAGTTCCCTGGAGTAGATGATTTCCCAAAGCATACAGTAAAGCATATTTTGGAACTTAGTTTGGCTATGATTTTAATACAAGTTATTTACCTTTTTGGGAGGATGGCAAAGTCATTTGGTTATTCAGAGACTGTTCCTACCTTGTAGTCCTCTATAAACAGTCAGCCAGAGTCATCTGATATTGGCTTTTATTTCAGCAAAGTAGATATCAAACAAAGAGAGGTCCTAGCACAGAAAGCTGGGAGAGACCACTTGTAACTGGTCTCTCTGTAGAGGTAACGTCTCCATTTTGATTATCTGCATAACATCTCTGAGCCAGTTGGCAACCTAGTGGGTGACATAGCGGTTTATTCCCAGTTTATTTAGCTTTTCAGCTATGACTGAGGTGGGTAATTGTGTCAAAAGCTTTGGCCATGTCAAGGTATGCAGTGTGTACCATTTTGCCTTCATCCATTACTTTGGTGACCTTTTCAAAAAATCTACCAGGTATGAGTAAGCATGACCTGCTCTTGATGAATCCAAACCTAGAGAGGGGTCCAGTGTTTGGAGATTCTCTGTCTTGCTTGATTAATTACAACATGATTCTTTCCATGGCTTTGCATAGAAGGCTGGTCAGACTTATGGATCTGTAATTGACCGGGTCTGTAGAAGGTCCACCCTTATGCAGGGGAATGACTGTAGCTGTTTTCCATTCACTTGGTACAAAACTTGTAATGGAGGCTGAGACTGAATAGTGTTAGGGGTGTGGCTAAGTCATACTTCTTGCTATTTAAAATGCATCTAGGGATATTGTGAGAACCCGTCAATGCACTATTTTTAGCTTCTAATAGCATTTTGAGGACTTGGTCTTGTGTGATGCCTTAAACTGGCTTGCCTCCAGCTATATCTTGTAGGACAGTAAGTGGGGGAGAGAGGGGTAAAGTTAGAGCTAAATTTATTAGCTGTTAGGTTTGCTATATCTTCAGCCTCCATGCAGGTAACACCATTCACAATCATCTCAGCAGATTGCTGCGTTTTGCTTTTGAGATTATGAATGTAAGTAAATGCTTTGGTTTGGATAACTATTTTAGCCTCAAACTTTTCTTTGGTGGATTTTATTAAACTCTTGAATTGTTTATTTCAATGACAAGGGCTCTAACATTCAGGGAATTGCTCCTCTTAATTTTTGGTCAAAATTCATTCCCTTTTATTATAAAGCTTGTTGATGATATGGTTCCACCATGTGAGTTTGTTTCTGAGGTGCCTTGCACACGTTACTATGGGGGGGGTGCAGCTGCATCTGGGCAACTGTTTACATGCTGTTTAATGTGGTGATGTACATTTCTGTATATTTAGTGAAGTTAATTGGGTTTGGTGGAGATTTGAGGCTTGCCAATGTATCACTTTAGGAATAAGTAGTTTGTCTTAAAGAAATTTCAAAGGTACCTTAGATGTAAGGGTTGTCTGGTTTGTTTTATTTCGAAAGAGACTGTCTTAAGGTCATACCTAATCAATGATGAAGATGTGCAAGGGGTGGTGCAAAATGCTGCCATGTTAGGATAAGATCCAAGATAATTATACCCCCAGTGGGCTCTCCAGCTAATTGTTCCAGGTAATTTGTTTTGAAAAAGTCCTGGAATCTCTATGCTTCTGCACTAGTGGTGGTGTGGATTTTTCAGTCTATAGTTGGGAAAGTTTATAATTATATAGGAAATGGCTTTGGGTTTAATACTGTGTGATTCTAGTTCGTGTGTATAGGTGTGACTTTTTATTATTATTTTTTTTTTATTTATTTGGCATAGAGGGAGTTCTATAACTAACTAATATATGGTACGGGACCTTTTTTAATATCTTAATATCTTAAATTATCACTTATGACGTAGGCAATATCCAGTCATTGTCAGTCAAACATTACAAAGCTCATTCAATTCCTGCCTTCTCTTAAAACATATTTCTCCTCCAAAACAGTATTCTGTGTGTGTTGTTCCCACAATTCCCATTTTATTTCCATGTAATTTACTTCTACCCTTGTCTAAAGATCCCACTTCCATTTGTTTTCTCTTTGCTGTGTTCACTACCTTAGGTACACTTGCTTTAGACTTTGATTTCTATTTTCTAATTGCTTTTTTGGCAGCCACCAGAATTAAACTCAGAAAGGCTATACTTTGTCTACACAATTCTGATTCTGTATCACAACTCAGAAAAATAATTTTCTTAGTTGCAACAAATTGCTCACCCAGTATTTCTGATAGACTAGTCTGCAGGGAATTGTTAGTCTGCCAACTCATTGCACTCACAAAAATAATGTTCCCAATTACCTCTTGCCTCCCCATCACACCTGCATCATTTGCAGTCTACTTGAGGAAAAATTCTTTGGAGTCTGCTTAGGGTATAAAAATACCTGTGTAAACACTTCCAAGCAAGGATCCTAAATCTTCTAGACATTGTTGCATATTTGGGAGTCATACCTGTATCTCCCATTCCCCATTGTTTCTTTGTGAATTGCTTATCCAGTCTGTCTTTCCAATCCTTTCTAACCTCCTCCAATTGATTCCTATAGTTATTATGCAATATTTTCTGTACCGTCCTAATTGTCCCTGTTTAAACAGCAGCCACTGTTCCAGATTTTACTAAAAACTCTACCAGTGCTGGTCTTTCACTTAGTATCCCCGTTTCTTTCTCTTTGCCTATACTGTGGTATCAGTCGTTAAGGTGTTTGCCTTACAAACACAAGGTGCAGGGTTTGAGTCTCACAAGGGATAATTGGCTAGGCTTACAATGGCTCGCAAGGGCAGTTAGCTTAGTACTAACCTATGAACCTATAATCATGGTATGAGACATTTCTGATAGTTATTTGGACATGAAAATCTCTAATGCATCATCCTGCTTTACCAGCTTTGATGCGAGTCTCTTCTGAATGTAGTTTGAGACATCTCTACATTTTTCCCCTCCTGCTCAGTAGCTGGTATAAATGTGGGGAAGGGATTGTAGTCCTGCACAGCTGGGGTACTTGCCACTGTTTTAAACAGTGTCTCAGTCACTACACAATCACTACACAGATGTCTATCTCCTCCAGGGTAAGAAGGGTTTGTAGGGAGTGGAGTTTATTGCATAGGCTCATAGCATTGATCAGTAACACCTTCATATTTTCCTTTGCTTCTTTCATTATGTTGGTAGTTGTACCAGGTTAGGTTGGCATTGGACAATGACCTTTGCCAGTAATTGAAACTCTAGAGGGGACAGATATAGGCCATCCCTGGTGAAGTAGCATAATCTGCCAATCATATCCTCCCAGGCACCTCCTTTGAAAGACACCAAAAACTAAGCCATTTTTTTTTTTGCTTATATCATGACATCATCTTCTGAGAAGGTAAAATGCTGCTTAGTGCTAGCCTCATACCTGCCTTGGACACAGTCTGAAAGCTCCATCAGGTCTCTCTCTCCATGTCATCCATGGAGGTACATCTCAAATGATTGGCACTGGCATTAACTATAGCAGAGTCATACTGGTACTTTTAGTACCAGGACTTGAGTACATGAGTGACCAGATGAATCCTGGCACTAGGCAAGCAATTTTTCCTTGCTCTGTCTGGTAAGAGGCACATCTGTATGTATTACAATGCAGTCACCTATAACAATGTTTGGATGGGTTGATGTCAGCCTTATGTGCTCAGCATCTGTGACTTTTGGACTCCTTGTGCTTTCTCAGGAAGCTGGCTTAATATGCTGAGTGTGCTTTGTTCCTTTGTTGTTTTGGAGGTCTTTGAGATTTAAGCAGGTTAATCTTTAGAACCTCAGCATATGATAAATTGTTTATTATGATGACTTTGGAGAGATGTGATCTGTGACTTACTGCTGACGAAGTTGGTGTCTGTTTACTATGTGCGAGATTTTTGCCTCCAAGGATGTAGTTGTACATCTCAACTGTTGTGCCATTTGTCTCGTGCTGTCTATTACTCAATTTTACACACTCTCAAGATGCCCGTCTCAATCAAGCTGGCTAGAGAAATGGTTGGAAATGCTGGTCCATGATACTGACAGGAATGACCCGGGGGCAGGGATAACTATAACTGCTTGGAGTTTGGTTTTAGAATAATGTTAGGGTGATCTTGATACTGAGTGTTTAAATTTCAGTGCAAAATCGCTAGCCTGGAAACCTTCTACCAGCAGCATGAACCAGTAAACGAATTATAGTAATAAACAAAAAATCACTAATTTGATGATAAAATCACTGAAAGCAGTATCAGTGCAGTTAGCATTGAGTAATTCTATTTAAGCCTTTTATCTGGTTTAGTAGTTCAGTGGGATATACTGTGCCGAATGATACTTGTGAGCTTATTATCAACAGCCAAAAAAATGGGGAGAGGGAGGGAATTAGGTTGTCAATTATCCTAAGGGGCAGGCAGCAACAGATATACTGGGTTTGAGAATACCCAAGAATACAAGTACTATAGAGAGGGTAGGTGGGGAACGATTTATTATTTATTGACAGTTCATTACCAGAAAAGTAGCCCATTTTTAGTGGAGGGCCAAGGAGAAAAGCTCCAAAGTATTACAAAATGTTTTAAGAGCAATAACTTTAGTCTTCAAAAATACAAAAACAGCTACAGTTTAAATAACTATGCCAAATTAGACGTAATATGAAAACATTAAGTAAGAACAGATACAAGTTCTATGACAATGATTTAATGGCTATAGAAATTTTAACCAGTTTATAGAGAAATTAAAGGCAAGTTAGTATAGTACAAACAGGAATTGCAATATGAAGTGAGGACAAAACATCTTAGAGAGCTAGCAAGAGATAGAGAAACTGATAGAAGTAAGAAAGTTAGTGTAGAAGGGAAAGCAAGGTGGTGTAAGGTATGAATAGTAAGAAGGAGGAAGCTACTACATGATAGAGCAAAATCCCAAAAAGAGAAGGCATCTCTGATCAGTATTAGCAAAAACCTACGGGCACTCATAAAATCGTCTAAGGCCAGCTTCGAGAGAAAAATTGCACAGGACACTAAGGATAATCACAAGGCTTTCTTTAGTTATGTTAGGAACCTGGGTGGGAATTCCCAGATATGCTCAGAATTAGTCCAAAATGACAAAAAATACGCCAAACCCACAGACATTGCCAACATCCTAGCTGACAGGTTCAGCGCAAACCCCCCACCCCCACCCCCACCAAAAGGGCAAATATCTATCCCAGCAGAGTGCTCCCCTCTGACATCTCAGATGCTCAGGTAAGAACCGCCCTCTCCAAAGCAAAAAACACACCATCAATGGGACCAGACAGTGTCCCGGGCTGCGTCCTACATGAACTCCAAGAAGAGCTAAACCCAAACAAAAAGCTACTGTTCAATCTCAGCCTTACTACAGGATATGTACCCAAAGAGTGGCGTACAGCAACAGTGGTCCCTCTCCACAAAGGTGGTGCCTCACCAGATCCTGGAAACTATCACCCCATAAGCCTGACTAGCTTGGTCCGCAAAGCTATGGAAAGGATCATCATGGACCTCATAAATAAAGATACTGGATCCTACCCAGTTCGGCTTTAAGGGCAGATCCTGCCTCTTAAACCCGGTCGATTTCTTTGAAACGGTCACCAAGGCCATTGACGAGGGGAAGGTGGTCTACACAGCCTACCTGCACCTCGCAAAAACCTTCGATAGAATACCCCACTCGGGCATTATAGATAAGCTCACCAGCTTAAATATAAACCCCTATGTCACTAGATGGGTTGCAAACTGGCTCAAGGATAGAACCCACATGGTTAGAATTGCTGGAGCCATGTCAGACGCCAAACCAGTTACAAGTGGCGTCCCACAAGACTCAGTTCTGGGACCTCTCTTGTTCGGTATATATTTCTCGGAGGTACAGGCCAACACGGAAGGACTGTGGCTGACCAAGTTCGCAGATGACTGCAAACTAGGCGCCATAATAGACCTCCAGCCGACACAAGCATCCTCCAAAAGGGCCTCATAGAAACAGACAACTGGTGCCAGAGCCATGGCCTCAAGCTAAACGCCAAAAAGTGTATAGTCATCCCCTTTGGCAAAAACAAAGTGCCCACAAATTACCACATAGGTGGTAATCCATTAAGTACGGAAGAAGTAATTAGGGACCTGGGGACCCAAGTTGATAGCAATCTCTCATTTGAAAAGCACATGGCCAAAGTGGTTAGAAAAACATTTTATATAGCCCACCTAATCATGAAGGGATTCACATCTAGATCACGGGAGGTCATCGTGCCTCTTTACTCATCCCTCATCAGGCCCATAATTGAGTACAATGCCCCTTTTGGGATGTACCTTACCAGACACCTGCAGCAACTGGAAAGACCCCAAAAGTACCTCACCAAGAGGATCAAAGGGCTCAGATGCCATATGCTGCCCGGTTAAAGAAACTCCAGCTCTACTCAGTGGCATACCACCTGCTCAGAGGCGATCTGTGCATGACGTATAAAGCCATGTCCAACCCGGAATTAATGGACATGCTACACCTCAGAAAATCCAAATCCCATCGAGCTATGCGCTCGAGAGACTTGAACCTCGGCCCTGAAATAAATAGGACATGCTGGAGGGACAGATTCATAACCCAGAGGCTCCCTTCACTCTGGAATAAAATCCCAGTCCAGGTTAGGCAGAGTCCCTCATTGACTCTCTTCAAGAGGAATCTTGAGGAGTGGATGGGAGATAGTAGGTTTACCCCGGGTATCACTTCTGTGTCACTGTTAGACAGAGGCACAGTATACTAACCTCGAAAAAGGGCATAGCAAAATTCATTTAAAATGGGTGGCGAAAGCCAAACACACTCTGGCTAGGCTTATAAATGCCCTAGGGCAGATAGCCTAGTATGAACCTATGAATAAGTATTTGTTCACATTTAGGGATATAATTTATCCTGGTGTTAAGACCAGACCCAGCTTTGGCTAGGACATTTTTCATAATAGTTTTGAGGAGGAAAGGAAGGGGTATTGACCTGATGCAGGTGTAGGGTGTTCAGGCCTTGGTATCATGGTATAAGTACAGACTGCCCAGAAGATCTGATAGGTTTGTGGACAGACGGGAGTTTTTGGTCATTGGATTGTAATGACGGACTGGGAACATAGTTGTACAGAAAGTTATTTACTGCTAGAAAAGCAGATGTATGCTGGATAATTTTATAGGTGGTAAGAAGCTGTGTATGTGAGCCAATGGGGTAGTTCTAACCATTCCAGGCTTTTTAGTGCTGTGCAGTGGTGGGTTCTGAAATGATTATTTACAGTGTAGTTTTAGTTGCATTGGTGTAAATGTATTTCGCTGTGTAAAACATCAATAGTTTGAGTTTGTTATGCAATTCTGTATATGCAGGTTGAGTTTGATTGCCCACTTTCATCCCTAATAATTTACTGTGAAAAGTGACTTCAGTGGTTGTATTATCAAGAGGGAGAGGACTTCAAGTTTTGTTTTCTCTTCAGATATTTATAGAAAAAAGTAGTAGTTTGATTTTTTTTAAGCCTTGAGCATGAGTTGTGAGTTACAAAACCATATTTCAGTAGCTGTTAAACTTTCCTGAATAATTTTTTGGAGGTATGCCATGTTGTCAAATGAGCAAATTAATGTGGAGTCATCTGTGTACTGTATTAGAGAGGCCTGTTATGTGGAGGGTGTTGGTGAGAATGTTCGAAGAGGGGACTAAGGATAGAGCCTTGTGGTACACCAGTGGTGAGTGGGAGGTATATAAAGAGAGTGGAGTGCCATTTAACCATGAGAACATTTAAAGTAGACATTTGCTGTGACAAACTGTGTTTGAGTGCCTTAGACAAGTCTAGAAATGAGGAATAAACTAGTTTGCCATTATTTCTAGCTTTGTTCTCCTCTCTGACCCACACTTAGCTGCTGTGCGTCCTGACTCGGACCCTGTCCAACACCTTCTGTTTGCTACACCTCCCTACCTGCTGACCTGAATATATCCAACTGGATGCCCAAGAAATACAATCTGTCCTATGTGTTGGCTCTCCAACTCCTTGGGGGACCTTACTCTGTTTGAGACAGTTAAGAACCTTCTGTTTGCTACACCTCCCTACCTGCTGACCTGAATATATCCAACTGTGCGCCCAAGAAATGCAATCTGTCCTATGTGTTAGCTCTCCAGCTCCTTGGGGAACCTTACTCTGAGATAGTTAAGAAGTATGTCATGCTATAACTTATAAACAATCTGTATTAAACTTAAAGTGATTTTTTTTTCTTTACAGTGAGGATAGCCTCTTAGTTAGGTCTGCCAGCAGCCAACCCACCCCCTCTCATCTGGCTTTTTTTCACTCTAAATTAACTGTTCCTTTGGTCCATACCTTCTCTATATCGTAGTAATCTCCTCCTCCCCCTCCCTCACTGGCCTTACACACTTTTAGGAAATCATTGTTAATATAATCCAGAGACTGTCCACCAGGTGGCGCCCTACATTAGCCCCTGTAAACCTATCCTTTCTCACCTGCTCTTCCCTTACTACCAACTCCCTCTCCAACCTTCTCTTGACTAAGTCTTCATCTCCCCCTGAACTTATCCATCTTTATTCACTCTTTACTCCCCATACGCATATACCTTTCCCAGCACCATAACATTTCCCCATACTGTATTACTCGCAGACTTACCTGCATATCTTCTTTCCTTACTGATTGTCATCCTGACAAACTACTCTGGTGTCTCTGCCCGCTCCGTTTGCCCTGCGGGCTCACTTCGCTCCCCTACCCTGCCCCCAAATTCCACCCACCCCCATTGTAGCTACACTTATACACCCATAACCACACCCCCAATAGAATAATCCGATCACACTTCCTAACCCTGGCCATACCCACCCCAATCACTAACCATACAGACCACATCCTTACTTCCCCTAGAACTTAACTCCTCCCAATAATACTTGTCTACACCTTCCTATAAATCTCCCTCTACTCATTATTCCTACCCCTCTAATTATCCACCATACACTCCTTAGCTATGTCTTTCCATTCCCATTTCCTACTACTATTCTCCCTCTTATCTATTACTCTAACTACTACCTACCTCTTAACCTCCCTCGAAGATCACCCCTATCTAATCTCACCATCCCTACCAAACACACTCTCTTAACCATACATAACTCCCCTACATGTTTTTTTAATATCACTTATACACCTAGTTACCTTCTTCCTAAATATCATCGAGCAACGCACATCAAATACTCCATTCTAAATATTAGAAAATCACTCAACTACCATTGGAAACTTATACAATTCAAGAACTTTATATCACCCCACTCCTTAATAGATGGAGACATTCACCCTAATCCAGGTCCATACCCCTCCTTACTCACCACAAGCTACAACCAATATTACTCAACACCCTCCCCTGCTAACAAACCCTCCAAATCTCTCTCTATAGCCCATCTAAATATACGTAGTATCTGCAACAGAATACCTCAGGTTCATGCCCTTCTTAGATATTCATCAGTTTGATATCCTCTACTTATCAGAAACATGGCTTAAACCCACAATAAAAGATAATTAAATCATCCCCCCAGGTTATAGCATCCTTCGAAACGACCGCACAAACAAAAAAGGCGGCGGGGTAGCAATTCTGTACAAATCAGGACTACATATTAGTTTCATAGAAACCAACCTTCCCACAAACAATAACGCAGAAGTAATTATATCAAAACTACACCTCAACTCCAGCAAATGCATAAACATCATCTGCTCCTATATTCCCCCAGGTAACAATCAAAGTGTACTAGAGGACGTATTAAACAGGCTTTCTACACACCTACCGCAGGAAACCATAATCCTAGGTGACTTTAACATAGACTGGAACTCTTGTACTCACTCCAATTCACCCACCCTCATCAACCTCTATGGTTACTCACAAGCTATCAGCTCCCCTACCAGAACAAATAATCATAATAATAAAAAAAGCATCCTGGATTGGATACTTACAAATAGCCCACATCAAAAATATACAACAGGAACCCTCCCAGACAACCTCAGTGACCACTCTCTAATATATATTATCAGACATAAAATAAATCTTACTATCCCAACAACCATTAGAACAACCAGATCCAAAAACATTTTGACCCCAACCTATTTCAAAACGATCTTGAGCACTGTAACTGGTCACCTCTTAAATTTCTCCTTATAAACAAAGCATTTAACTACTTCAATAACACTTTCCTAACAATCCTCGACAGTCATGCCCCAACCCGCTCTATACGAATCAAAACTAAACCAGCTCCATGGCTCTCCAATCATACTACGAAACTAATCCATAGCAGAAACAAATCATGGGCAAAATGGCATTACACAAAGAATAGTTCCGAACACCAAACCTTTAGGCAACTAAGAAACATAACAAAAAAGCAATTCTACAAGATAAAATGAGCTTCTTCATCCAATTACAGCAATCATCCCTTAAACAACCACAAAAATTTTGGGCTTCAGTTAACAAACTGCTATCACCAGGCAAATCACCCACACCTAATCCATTAGGCTCCAACCCTGATAACCCTTAACAAACAGCAAATGACTTTAACTCTTTCTTTACCACCTCTATACTAAATCTAGCTAATCATCTAACCCCTGATGCCTCTGAACTCTCTGATTCCAACTCCACACTTCCCCCATTATTCCACCTTGAACATATACCTACCTCCTATATCTGTTCCCTACTACAAAAATTAAAACCCTCTACCCCCTCAGCTGACAAAACTACCTGAAAAATTCCTCCAGATAGGAGCCAAAGCTATTGCCTATCCCATCTCCTTATTAATCAATAGAACCATAAAAGAAGGCACAATACCATCTGTCTGGAAAATCTCATACATTATTCCTCTCCATAAAGGTGGCAACTCCATTGAGTTCTCCATCTTTCGCCCCATAGTCCTACTCTCGCCTCTTGCTAAAATAATGGAGAAGTGTATCCACAAACAACTACTAAACCACCTACTCCACCACAATCTCCTAGCAAACTGTCAGCACGGCTTCCGACCATTTCACCACAGCCTTGTTATCCTTTACTAAATGTATCAACAATAATCGCAATAAAAATCACCTTTCCTCTGCTTTCTTTGTCGACCTATCAAAAGCCTTCTACATGGTTAATCACCAACTTCTCCACCTACTGAAGTCCCTCTCACTTGACACTCCTGCCATGAACTGGTTTGCATCCTACCTTGAAAACAGACAACAGGCAGTTCTCTGGCAAAACCATCTTTCTGACCTCCTTCCTATCTCCCTAGGTGTCCCCCAAGGCTCCATATTAGGTCCTCTGCTGTTTTCCATTTTCATAAAAGACCTTCATCTTTCTACCCCACTCTCTACCTGCATTCAATATGCAGATGACTCCACTATCATCTGTTCAAGTACATCCCAAAACGAACTTCATACTCTTACACAAAAAGCTTTTAGCACAATAGAAGAATGGTTTTCTAACCACTGTCTTCTCCACAACCCCAAAAAAAACAAACTTCTGCTCTTCACACCCTCCCACTTCTCCACCCATCTACATTTCACACTCATATCCAGCAATGGTACCATCATTTCCCCAGACTCCACCACTAAACTCCTAGGTATTACTATTGATAACCAACTAAATTTTGACACATACATAAATAATACTATTAAGACTATTAACAGAAAACTCGGATCCCTATACAGAATCAAACCTTTCCTTATCTAGAAGCCAGAACCACAATAGCCAGAACTCACTTAATCTCTACCCTATTATACGCTTCCCCCATATTTACCATTCTTTCCAAAAATAACCTCAACAAACTCTCTAAATCATATAACAACATAGCCAGATTTGCGACAAACTCTCCCTATATAACTCATCACTGTCAGAACCTTAAACAACTAGGTTGGCTTGAACTCCTCCACCAACTACAATTTAACCAACTCACTATAGCTCACAAAGCCCTACATCAACCCAATAGCACCCCAATTCTTTCCACCCTCATAATGCCATATAAGAGCCTGAAGAATCTATGCTCAAACAAATTATTGATCCTCACTACCCTATCAAAAAACTCAGCTGGGACTCTCTCTTTTCTAACTCTGTGGGTAAAATATGGAATCTTTTACCACATGACCTAACTGGTCAGACCTCTCCAACTATTTAAAACTAACCTAAGACTTTTCTTCACTAACCACTGGTTATGTTCTTGTACCAATCCTGATTAACTCTCTGACCTCACAGTATCGAATACTATCTTACATTTTTTACTAAATACTAACCTTTATTATTAATTGACGTATGCTAGTCATGACTACTATTAGCCATGACTAACTTTGAAAACTGTTTTTTTTTTTTAATTTGTTACCTAAAGGATGTAACATTCTGCTAATTTCAGTTTTCTTTATTTGTATCTCGGATTTGATCTGTTTTTTTTATTATTTTATATGCTTGTATGCATGTATGTATTTGTATCTATGTATGTATTCTCATATGTTTCTTAATATGTTTCTTCATATATCTTATAAGTTTTGTGGAGCTTTTCTTCCCAGGCCTCTACTGAAAATGGATATGTATCCAGTTAGACTAGCCTGGTCAACAAATGTAAAATAAATAAATAAAATAAAAATAAATAAATTGTTGACAGTATCTGTGTAGGTTAAAAGTGCAGTGTTAGTTCTATGGGAAAGATTGTAGCCATGTTGTGTGGGAGATGGTTTTTTTGTAGAAGATAGTTTTACAATTTTTTGAATATATTTTTCAAGTATTTTTGGGGGGAAGAGGGGTTAAGATTTCTGTAGTTCTAAAGGCGGTAACGTCTGTTGAATTTCCTTCTTTCTGCAGAGGGATAATGAATTTTTCTAGCGGTGGAATGTGGGATTTCTGGACTGACTTATTAGGAGTGAGACAAGATAGCCATTGCTATTGGCTGCTGTTTTAGAAAACCAAAATTAAACTACCAGATATCTCATACTCAAACAGTAGAGCATGGTATGAATAGTTTTCTATAGGATGTGGGCACAGGTTTGAAGGTGAAAATTGATATGGTGATATGTGGCTGTTAGACAGGGTTAGGACTAGATGCTGGGGAATCCTTAGTTATAGATGCTGTACTGTCTATGAAATAAGCTAAATTGTATTGCGGTTCTGAGCAGTGAGTTATTAGGAGAGGTGTTGGGGTTGAATTTTTGGCAAAGTTGCAAGATTTTAATGGCTGTCAAGAATTTTTCAGGGTTCTGTACTATTATTCCGAAAGCTTATTATAGAATAGTTTTTTTATCTTAATAAACTTGCTTTTTATTATGATTGGGAAGCGTTTTGAATTTTTCAAGATATTGTGGTTTATATTTTTGCCATTCTTTTGCTACATTTTCTCTAGCCTGCATTAGCATTCTACTCTTTCTGATAGCTAAATTGCATTGTTTGTCTCTTCCTTTTCGGAAGTGCAAGGCTGTTTAGGATATTCAGGAAAGTTGTATTGCATCATCATCGAAAGGGAGGGATTTTAAGTAGTTCCAATTAATAGGTTGCATGTTATTTTATAAACATTTTTGAGTATGAGATATCTGCTAGTTTAATTTTTCCATGTCTTTTGGTTTTCTAATACCATGATGGGAATGGACCCCATTCAAAAGTCAAAGTATGATTGAATTTCATGAAATTAGCAGTGTTTTGGTCTTTGATAGAAGCCATTACTGCCCCAGACTGATGTTTTCCTTGATTCTGCAGTTTCCTTGCTTTAAAGGTTGCTTTTGCACATTTATCAAGACCAAATGACATTTTTGTATCATCTGAGAAAGCTTTGACCACTTGCAGTTGTGCTTTCAGTTCCTCATCTGATGAACTCTACAGTTTTAAATTATCCACAAAAAGATAAGTCTTTGCACTTCACTGTTTTCTAGGAACAAAATTGTATATTGTTTTTGTGAACCAAATTGTAATGATAACCTAATCTGTCCACCTTAATGGGTTAAGGGGCAAGACAAAAGAGCAGCGGTGACGGTCACCCTGGGATAGCCCCCTTTTGGCTTAATAATTCCCCCTTTATCATGTCTTAGCTGCGGATTGGTTTGCCACTGTTTCATGGTCTCTGTAATGTAACTGATCAGTGTAGGGTGTATCTTGCACATTTGTAAGCACTCCTTATCCATGAATATGGGATGCTGACAATTGCTTTTTTATAGTCTCTCCATGCTATACTTGGATAGTTCACTTTTTTTTTTACAATTCGCCATTATAGCTTTATTTAACAGCAAATGCTTTGTTCTGTTGCCATGATTGAGTTTTCTTCTAAATGACTATAAACTGTGTCAGCATCGATTCCACTATATAATTTATGCATCATAGTAAGGCAAGTTATTAGTCTATATAGTTTTTTTGGGTATTTTCTTAGCTACGTTGTCTGTTCAGGGTGGTATTTTCTTGTTAACCACGTTATCTGTTCAGGGTGTACATATAAATAGTTCTTTCTCAGGGCTAAATCTTTATGTAAAGATATTAATACAGCCAGAATGCAATGAAAAATTAAACAGATTTTGATAAAATTGAACAGCAAGTCAAATTCTGTTTGGAAAGAAAAACAGATGTTTTTAAGGGATGAAAATGATTATTCCCAACAAGCAGCCTACCGTTTACCCAAAGCATGCTTTTCTAACTTGGAGGGGTCGTTAGACACTGGTAGTACAATAGAGGAAGTAAATCCGTGTTTTGGGAAAAACAGGGGTGGAAAAGTGCATTACCAAGAGACTGGTTTGAATCCACCAGACGAGCTAAGGGGGGAAACGCTATTATAATACTAGTTTTCCACCCCCTCACACATTCCAAAAGGATAAGAAACAGGAATAGACAGTGGGATTTTTTACCCCAAGTTCACACTTTGAAGGGAGTGAGGAACAAAGGGATGGGGGACAGTTTTGGAGAAACAACAGGAGCAGCAGCAATTATTAGAATTTTCACAGGTTGACCCCCCCCCCCCCCCCCCCCGCTGATATTTCAACTTTTGAAGGGAAAATGTCTTACCATGGTTTCAACATATTTAATTACATAGAATTTGAGATCAATAAATCCCATTTTTTTTTTGCTTTTTAAAAAAACATTTTAAATTTGTTCCCCCATTTAAGATGGGGATAGCAGACATTCTTACATAATTGAAACTATTCATGGGGAAACTTAATTTGCAATTCAAGTTTAAAGTCCAGGTATTAAAAGGGAATATGAACCCTACTATCAGTATAATTAAGAGAAAAAACACTTTTAATCACCCTATACACCTACCTATTTTGACACTTGAAAAAGTGTGCATCACCAAAATTTACTTTGTGATTAATCAGCAAAGAAAGAAATTCTGCAATTTAAAAGAGCAGGAGTTTCAATTGATGAAAGAACTCTGGGCAAATGATGCATTGAAAATTACAAAGCCAGATTTTACATGACACAGAGAAATATGTAGAGGTTTTGAGAAATGAAATCTTTATTGCACAGAGAATACAGTTGTTTTTGGAAGATGCACTTCTACGAGGAGTTGTTTCTGAAGAATTATACTTTTTGAGTGAAGAGCATCCACTTATCCCCACAGCCTTTGGTATACCTAAGGTTCATAAGAACATTTACAACCCGCCCCCCCCCTCCAGAATAATAGTGGCAGCACGTAACAGTTCCGCTTATCCCTTAAGGGTATTTATAGATAGGTTATTAAAAATAATACCATCACACCAATCATCTATCCAAAGATTATTGGAATTTTCATTCTGAAAATAAGCAGGTATGGTACCGTGAGGATTAATTTACATTTCTGTATGTCAAAGGTGCGAGTATTTTTATGTGGGCAAAACAGAAAGGCAGCTTAGAAAATGAATTTATGAACACCTTTATGCCATCTCCAAAGGTAATGTGAACAAAGACCTTTTTAAGCATACCCTGACCTGCCCTGGATGTACCAAATTCAGATTTGATATTGATATCATCCCAAGGAACTGCAGGGAAGACTGGTGGGAGCTGGAAATTGAAAGAAGAGAATTGTGGTGGCAATTTAAATGCAACAGCCCCACCAGGTTTTAATGAAAATGTGTCTATTTTACCCATACTAAAGATTAGAATGCAGGAATTATAGTATAGTATAATTAGTTTGGAAACTCTTAACACAGCGGATAACACAGTGGACAGATTTTTATCCTCGTAGTTATTTTAAAGTTAATTTGTTACATTTTCTAAGGGAGGCTGCTTTTAACTTTTTAATGTTTTTATATTTGTAAATGCACATATGTATTTTCATGAGGATTTAATTTACCTATTGTTTTTAAAGGATATTTATTTTTTGGCACACATCTTTTATTCAGTTGTGTTCGTCACATGACTTGGTAATTAATTATTGAAGTGTATTTAAAGCTGAAAGAGTTTTTGATTCAAGGTTCTAATCAAGTTCTAACTCACCAAGGACAAAAGAGCTTGACCTTTTTTTTTTGTTTAGTATGAAAGGATCATAGGAAGCTACTAGGCTATTGGCTCTGAAGCCCTTATAAGCCTAGGCAAGAGTTTTAAGCCCTTGTTTAGGCAAGTCAGCACCCAAAGCCCCTGTCCAGCAGGAACTCGGGTTGAATCCCAGGGGTTGTATTTTCAGTTTCCCACCCAGTTGTCCAGGTTGTGCTTAAAGGGATAATGAGGTACTCTGCTTGATGTGGGGAGCGAGTCTATTCCACGGCTTTGGACTTCTGTACTTTTGGGAAGTGACTTCACTGTCAGATTTTTGTACTTTCCTGATGAATATACACTACGTGAGTTTTTGTGGATATTTTTTGTAGTCTTTTCCATGCCATACTTCCCCGTTTTACAATTCTCAATTATGGCTTTATTTAACAGATGATCCCTTGTTCCATGAGACTTTGTTTTATTGTCCTTTTCTCAGATTGAGTTTTCTTTTAAATGACTATAAACCCTGTCAGCATCAATCCCATTCTATAGTTTTTAGGATAGCTTGCAGGTTCACTCTTGAGTATTGTTTTTCCTGTTAACCAGGTTGTTGTTTGTTCAGGGTTTGCATATAAATAGTTCTTTCTCAGGGCTGTCTTTGTGTTAATTCTTTTAGCCAAAAGTTGGGTACTGCATTTGGGCCTGGGGTTTTCCAGATAGGAGCTTTTCTTAATTTTGTTTGTTTCTTTGGCCTTTACCTCATCCCATTTCATGTCCTGTGTATTTAAACTTCTTACTGTTTTTCTTTATTACTTCTCTTAATTCAGCATCTTTATGTTCCACAGGATCTAAATAAATATTTTTCCAAAATGTCTTTCTTTTTCTGGTGGTGATTGTATTCCTTTTGCTTTTTTTCCCCAATTCTCTAAGACTTTTATGGGTCATCAATGAATTACTTGTATTGTACTTTTCCTTATCTGCATATCTTACAAGTTTCTTTTGCCTGTGCTGATATCTTTCGTTTATTTGCAATAGCGTGCGATAGATCCTGATCTGTTTTGATAATAAGTGTTGCATTTATCACATTTATTTTTCTAAGGATTTTTGTTCTGTTCCCTCTTCTGCATTCTCAAAGAAATACTTCTTGTCTTAATTGCTTTTTAGTTTTCTGTGCTCAATATTTCCATGATGGCATTTGATTTATTCCCTTCCTGTCCTTTATTGCCCTATATTTTTGTGGTAAGATTTTAGCTTCACAGTAATGTATCCTATTTATTTCTGTTATAGCACATGAATTTCTATGAACAGTCTTGACTACTATGCTAATTTAATTTATCAAACCTCTAACATTTTGGGTCTTATTGACTTTCTGTAATCTCTCTGTTGCATTGATCTGACTTCCATCTCTGTGAAATCACTATTTATTTACATAATTGTCTTAAAAAATAATGGCACATTCTTTGTTTTCCATTTTCTGCGGGCATTCTACAGAAAGTTCCAGAACATCTTCCTGTGACATACTGTCTTCAGCTTCATCCTGTGTTAACAGCATCTCTGTATCACGCCAAAACATTGCGCAGGGTTGCCACAGTTTCCTGCTCCTTCCCTTGCTGTGTAACTCCAACTGAACTGTTATACTGGTTTCCTACTGAAGGCTCCAAAGTGTCTTCATATGGCATCTGATCATATGCTTCCCGTTCCACCTGTTTCTTCTTAATTTGTGGACTCATTGTTTTATTATGCTGTGATTTTTACCTGATTTTGATTGTCTAAACTGAATCCTTCACTTTTGTAGGTAATGCATAACTTCAGTTTAACTTCTCCATTACTAATCCTCTTTTCTACTTTCCCCCCGTTTTCTTATTTTTTGTTGTAAAATGTTCTATTTCCGGATGCCTTTGCCAATATTTCTCTTCAAATGTCTTTGCTGCTGCTTTTTTTGTATTGATTAGATCTGATGTCCTTTTCATTTGCTCCTCTGGTGACAATGCAGTTATACTGGAAGATATAGTGCATTGGTTATCCATAATCCGTATAGGAAAAAATACGAACTAGGTGATGTGAATGCCAATTGGTTGGACATAAACTAACTCACCTACATCTAGCATGATCTTATTTGGTTTCACACAGCTAGTAAAAGTCCCACACATTATAGCAAGATATCAAATACCTTATTAGACTGGATCCTGTTATCATACCCTAACAAATACACCACAACAGGTACAATGTCTCACTGTTTGTGATCATCTCAAATCTGTACAACTAAACAGTGTAACAGACGATTAATAAAGTAGTAGTTAAACAGATGGGAGCTATGGAACATCTGCAAAGTGAAGGATTTAATGTAAAATTCCTAACAGGTTATGTCGTAGCATGATGGAACAATGAATCCCCAAAGTAAGGAGAAATGGGAAGAAATTGTGTACTCACCATAACTATATATCTGTGTTGTACATTTTCATTCTTCCTCATTGTGTCAGTACCGACATCTGATCCAACTTGGCCAAATATACTACACTTATGCATCCAACACTCAAGCGCCTTCCTCTACACATAATGCCCCAGTCAGCTAACAATACCTCATATCTTATTTGCCGCCATGTCGCACAGACCCAGATCCCTCTCCGAGAACTACTTTGGCTAGATTTTGCAGTTTTTGTGAATAATTACATTTTCTTTATCTTTTATCTGTTGTTCTTCATTTATCTCACCCCTCTCCTATTGACTGTATTCCCAAGTTTTCCCCCCCCCAAATACTGTCTTATAACATTTTTCTACTGTTCGTTAGTTTCTAACGTACCATAGTTGGTACATGTCTCTTCCTGTTTTAACCTTTGTACCCTTTAGAAAGGATTCTTTCTACCATTATTGGTAGTCCACTATCTCTCTAAATACACACACAGACACACACACACACACACACACACACATATATATATATATATATATATATATATATATCTATATATATATATGTATATATATGTAAAATAAATATTTCTCCTCTTTTACCGTGTGTTCTGTTTTCTTTACCCCCTATAAAGGCTTATTATCAATATGGTAATAAAAAACAGGCTATAAAAAGTGCACTTCCTGTGGGTATAAGATTCCCAATTTTGATGGCCACCGGGAATGCGTCTACTGCCTTGGAGTGCCACGCATCAACATTGACTGCTTCATTTGTGCTGCATTTATTTTTTGAGCACTTAGCGACAAATGTAATAAGTTGGTTCTGAAGGGTGTGCTGCCATCCTCTTCCTCCGCTACTTCAAGGGCTCAACCCCCTGGTAAATCTGTGAAATCGTCTGTGGAGTAGAGGGAATCTCACAAAAGATCTCCCACCCATTCTTTGAAGGCTACAACATTGGCTCCTTCTGCGTCTGAGCCTCCTCACAAGATTTAGATAACTCTGGATCTGACTTGATCAGATCCTAAGAAAAAACACACTGATACCACACCCTCGAATCCCACTGTTACTCCATCTAAGTCTCCTCAAACCAGCTCACCCTGGTTCATCATCAAAGCAGTTTTTCCCTTGGATGCATTTTCCTTTTCTCCAGGGGACACCCAGAAGGGAATCTAGGCTCCAGTTAATTGTCTTCCATAAGGTCCTCGAAGTCTGGCAAAAGCTGACATAGAATGATGTGGAAATACCTCAGAGCTCAGAATCAGATGGAGGTCATTCCTTCTCATAGGTTCATAGTTAATTACTAGTCTATCTGCCTTTGTGGGCTGTTTTATGTATGTCTGCTATTCGAACATCATTATCATTATGCCAACTCCCCTTAGGATCTGCAAGCCTCCCGTCCACTTGTGTAGTGATGATCTTCTTTTCCAATCTGTCACACTGTTTCGGAGCCTTTAAATATGAGAAACCCAAGAGAGTTTGTGTCTAAAGCGAAGATAACTAGATCTTTGACCTCCCTGACTTTTTTCCACTCAAATTCCTTTTTATCAGGATGAATCTCTGAGCCAAAGCATTTGTGCCAGTTTGGGGCGGTGGTTTGAATTCTACTTTGATATTATTGGAACTGTTCTTGCCTTGTTGGACAGCTTGGGTCTGACTGCTTTCTCGAGGCACGGAGCTGGGCAGGCTCAAGGCTTGGTAGCTTCAGAGGTTTCAGCTCCAGTGTGGTTAGGCATGGCTTCTCCCAATATGCCTTCAAGGTAGTGGAGAAGGCGTTCTCTCATCTGAGAGATTCAATTACTCTCTCATCCTCTGGAGCCTGCATCCCTCTCCCCTTTGTGTACAAGCTCTGATCCTATCAGGCCTACTCCATGAGGACAGCTGAGATACCATCTAGACAGTCCCCATTGTGGAATTTCCCCTTTGTTTGGATACCTGTCCAGATCATCCCACTGAAGAAGTTCCCTGAAAGAGAACATGCATAAGGAGGCACAAATTCTCCTTTGGAAGCTCAGAGAAGATACTGACTTTGATAAAAGAGAAGTGTCCCCCAAATCTCCACCAGATGACATCTCCTTCAGAGACATCCTAAAAATCCTTTAACAAAAAGGTGGATGCTTTTCAGATACTCCCCAGAGGAGTCATTTTTTTCTGGAAGCTTTTGGGTCCGGCCCATCTACTTGAGTGACTCCTGACGGATGAGCTTATTAATTTAATCTCTTGCCAGACATGGTGGGAACCAGATTCTGTGGAACCAGTTCTCTGATGCGCAGATAAAACTTTGGCACCACCGAAGAACAGACACCGTTGGAGCAAAGGAGTCCCTTTTGAAGCTATGGTTGTCGCAGCAGCTACTTAGAAGGAGCTAGTGTACCAGAGCCCCCCAGTCTATCCCCCTAAGAGAGTCCAGGGTGTTGGACAGGTTTGGAAAGCATGCATTTCCTTCACCGACCTTTGCTTTGAGGTTCCTGAATTACTTAGTGCACTTCAAGACTACAGCAAGATTTTACCAAGGAACTCATCAAAACCTCTCCTAGTTCATGGCTTTGGAGGACCGTAAAGAGGTAGTCTTCACAGCTGGCTACTCTGTTATCCATTTCCAGTGTGTCCATGAGGTTAATATCCCATGCTGTGGAGGGTAGCTTACAGGCTGCCAGTTCAGGTATAGGCATTAGGAAGCATGCCTGGATGCAGTTATGCGATTTTGTGGAGCCTTTCAAGTCTTTCATCAGTGCTCACTTTGATGAGACATCTTTGGCTCTTCTGTGAAAGAAATGCTTTCCCTGAGTGAACAGGATGGAAAGACCCTGTCTGATGTGTGGATAAGCTTTTCTACCCCTTAATGGTCCTTTCCCCGGAATCAGAGTGGAGGCAAGAAAATGTGGTTCCGTAAGTCCCAGGGATCTTTACAGGATTCACATGGGGACAACTCCAAATGCAGAGTTGGGTGTTTAAATGTAATACGCTGTCCTCACTGCAGAGGAAGCCCACAAAACCAGGGTTTTCAAGATTCCTTTTTGAGTAAACCCTTTCAGCACTCCTGAAGGGTTGCCAGGCTGCCCACCTCTGGAGGCAGTTGGGGGGTGCTTGTCTTTGCATCCAGACATCTGGGCTTCTGTAACAGAAGATGCTTGGGTGCAAAAAATAATATCCAGAGGTTATTTCATACCATTTTTCTAGACTCTCTAAACTAAAAGAAGAAAGCTTCCTGATGTCCCACCCAGTCAGAGAGATGTTACAGCTCAGGAGATTCAAAAACTGCTAGACATGTCATCCAGGAGGCCCAACCAGACCAGAGAGGATTGGGAACTTACTCTAGGTTCTTTAGTGAAATAGACAAGGGGACCTGAGACCAATTTTGGATCTAAGCATCCTGAACTAATTTGTGAAGAAGTCAAAGCTTTGAATGGTGTCAGTTCAGTCCATTCTGCCCTTTTTGCACAAGGATGATTGGATGTGCTCAGCTGATCTTCAGGAACCATACTATCACATCAAGATGAACAGATGGTCGAGAAGATTTCTATGCTTTTGGTTGGGGGCCAGTTACTATTAGTTCTGAGATGTGCCCTTTGGGTTCACCACAGCCCCCAGGGTGTTTAAGTGTACGTCAGTGGTACCAGCTCAGCTCACCTGAGACTGCTGGGATTCTGAGTGTTTTAATGTCTAGATGACTGGCTCCACGCCTCTCCAACCAGGTCTCTCCTAGAGCAGTCCAGGGACTGTTTGCTCTGTCTTTGTCAAACACTAAGTATTTTAGTCAACACCACCAAATCACATCTACAGCCTGTACAGAGTCTGGTGTTCATAGGTGGCTATTTGAACACAGTAACTCCGTCTCCCTTCCTATACATCATGTAGACGCAACCAAGTTTCAGGTACAGCAATTTCTTCACCCTTCTGCTTCAGCCAGACTTGTTCTTCAGACACAAGGTTTGATGGCAGAAGCCATAACTTTAGTTCCAATGACCTGTTTCTATATGCATGTTTTCCAATGGACTCCACCTGTTCAGGGTGCTATTCTGCATCATCCTCCGTCCTTTCCAAACAATCTCACTCAAGTCTACAAGGATGGTCTTTGTTGGATACAGTCAGACAAAGCTTACCTAGGCCTTCTCTTTATTTTTGTCCCCTCCAGTAGCCACAATGACAATGGATGCCTCCCAGTTGGGGTTCGGTGAGGGCATTTTTTGGGATGGATGGTCTAAGGCACATGGTCCCTATCCAAGAAACCAATTTAAATATCAGTCCTCTAGAGATGAATGGTCCTACTAGTGTTACAAACCTTTCAGGATGTTCTTCCTCTAGGGACTGTTGCAATATAAACAGACAAATGTGTCTGTTGTCAGGATCATCAACTGGAGAAACCCGTTCTTACCCTCTTTGTCGTGAGGGAATGAGAGAGTGGGTGGGTGACCACCTCCAATCGCTTTGTTATGGCAACATACCAGAGAAATCAAATGTACTAGAAGCAAACTGAGCAGGTCCATTTTAAGTGGTCTCTAAAACAGTGATGGAGTGAATTTTCTAGTGTTGGGGCCTACCTTGCTGTGATCTCTTTGCATCTCCTCACAGCAGCAAGTGCAGCAGGTTTTTTTTTCCTCCCCACTTCCCCCCTCGGGGGGGGGGTCACCGAGAGATGCTCTAGTCCATGTCTGACCCTTTGGTCTCCTTAATACTTATCCTCTTTTACCTCTGATTCCAAAATTCTTACAGAAAGCACGTCAGTTTAAGAGCTCAGTTATCCTTATTGTCCCTTTAGCCTTGCAAAGTGTGGTTTCCCTTCCTTTGATATCACCTTCAGCATACTCCGTGGCTACTAGACCCAACTCCATACCTTCTTTTGGATCCCAATATCCCAGGCCCCAAATTGACTGCATGGTTTCTCCAATTCCATTAATAGCTAGACAAGTCCAGGCTTTCCTCCTCAGTTCAACAAATATTTCTATCTTCCCAGAAAGCTTCTGCAAGGAAAATCTACAGGAGAAATGGAAAAGATTCTCAGTTTGGGCTCTTTAGAAGGCAGTTGACCCTTCCACTGCTTCTATATCTGCAGTTACAGAATTTTTAGCAAGTGTTTTTCAAAGGGGTTCTACTTTTTCTGCAGTCAAAGTAAAATTAGCAGCCATATCTGATTTTCATTCAGGAGAAAATGCTTCCTTTGCAACAGCTTCCAAATTGTGCAAGGGTTTTCCAAGGGGTACTGTCTTAGACCTCCAGTGAAAGACCTATCACTGCTTTGTGATTTAACAGTCGTACTACAAGGGTTGACCAAGCGACCCTTTGAACCATCTGAAAAATCTGATTTAAAGTTTTTGTCTTGGAAAACAGCATTCCTAATGACTATTACTTCTGTGAGGTGAATTTCTGAACCCCAGACATCATCTTCCAGCTCCCCTTACATTGTTTTTCACACAGATGGTGTCACGTTTTGAACCGATCCATCCTTCTTACCAAAGGTAGCATCTGAATCGAATTTTAGTCAAACAATTCATTTGTAAATAAGGGAGAGTACATGCTACATCTTTTAGATGTACATCAACCACTGCGCTTTTATCTCCACAGAAAAAAAATTTCAAGAAATCAGAGCAGCTGTTTGTTTCTATCTCACAGAACAGACTGGAATCGCTACTTTCTCAAGTTACCATGGCCAGTGGATTGCTGGTGGCATTTCTTTTGTGTATAGTCACCAAGGCCTCTCCCTGTCAAAGCTACCTGAGTGAATTCTACTAGATTCATGGCAACCTCTTCCACTTTGTGGTCTAGAACTTCCATTGACCACATTTGTGCAGCAGCTGCCTGGTCTAATACTCGCACCTTTTTTGCACATTACAAACTAGATCTGATCTCCAGTATCAGAGCTGCCTTTGGGTCTGCAGTTCTTCAGAATATCCTTTCATGAGGGTCACCCAAGATTCACAAATCTGGGGAATCTGTCACACATGATGAGAAATGGATGAAAAGGACAGCAACAGGTATTAGTTCTATATTCACCATAACTATGCATTTCTGTTGTCCATTTCCATTCTTAAACTCCCCACCCTATTTCCCCCTTCATTTCATCTTTTGGCGTGACCTTGTGGATATTAGGGAACCTGTTGTTCCAGGTTTGAACCCCTGCTTTGCTTTGCTTCTTCCTGCTGCTAGTATCTGTAAGACAGCAAACTTGATATAGGGTAATATTAGCTAACTCAGGCATTATGGGTAGAAATAGGAATTTGAGAGTTTCATTTTTATTTTATTTTATTTAGCATCCGTTTACTGGGAGAGTCTGACTTGGAACAAAGCCAGTTTTCAGCGGAGGTTTGGAAGAAATGCTCCAGATACGTCTTTTTAATGTGGGAGGCAAACTGAGCACCCGGAGGAAACCCACATGAACACAGGGCAGACATGCAGACTCCGTACAGAAGGCACCCCAGCTGAGAATCGAACCAGAGAACCTCTTTCTGTGAGGCGAGTAGCAACTGCTGCACCATTGCACTGAGGTGAATCCGGAAGCCTAGTGTATTTGTCTGAGTAGGTTCTGAGGTCAGATTAGATACTTACACGTTGAGGACAAATGAAAATAGCACAGATCCATAGCTATGGTGAGTACTTAACTTTAATTTTTGCTTTCTCCTTTGCATAAATATTGCAGTATATTAAACCTTTCTTTCCCATGTCCCTATTTCTTCAGATGTCTCCTGTTTCTCCTTACTTTGGGTGCTCATTGTTCCATCATGCTGTGAAATAACCTGTCTTTCACTAAATCCTTCACAAGTATTCCATAGCTTCTGTTTAAGTTTACTTTACTCATTTTCTGTTATATTGTCTGGTAGTATAGATTGGGAGATGATTTCCTGTCCTTGCCTAGTTAAGTGGTGCATTGTGAAATTATTTTCTGCTTAAATACCTCAGCTTTGGCCGGCTAACAACTTGGTTATATTCAACTGGACGTATAAGAGAATTTAAGTACCTTTATCTGCACTTTTTAAAAAAAAAAAAAAAATACAGTATTTAATTTGATTTAAACTGTGTTGAAGGAATTTTAACTGAACTGGCAGTTTTTCTGCTCTTCAGTTATTCCCACCTACCCTTAGTGGCCTTGAAACTGCCCGCCCCTCAGCCTGCCTCTGGGCTCATCTCATTTGCTCACTCAACTGAGTGCAGTGAGATCATATTCTGATTTCAGGCACTCCTACTGTGTACAAAGAGAGCATCTGGGAAACTGACAAAAAAAAAATAAGCTCATTTCCTGCCTTTCCTGTTAAGTGGTATAGACTATTTGTAGGCTTCTGAGCCCCCAAGCCCTTCTGTGTTTGAGGGAAGACTTCTAGCTTGTTTTTTTTTCCTTATAACTAGCCAGCTTTCTAGTTTCAGCTCTCAAATCTGTTTCTTTGATCTCAGCACTTGTTCAGATAAAAAAAAAATTTTTCATCTGCTTTTACTGTACTTGTGTTTCTACCTACTTCATTTTACTTTTGCATCATCTTAAAAATACTCAATTGTATTCATTACTGCTTGGTGTAACTCATTCTAAGCCTTTTGGTTTAAACACTTGGGCTTCGGACCAGTTGTTTTGCACTGAGAGGGTTTGTGGTCTGCACTGTTGTGGCAGAACAGGTAGCTTACATCCTTCTAGGTTGGGAACTGCTGATTGAGGGCTCAGTGTCTGTTATTCTAAAAGTGTATTAATTCTGGTTTAAGCACTTGGGCTTTCAGGCCAGTTATTTTACATTAAGAGGGTTCGTGGTCTGCACTCTTGTGGGAGGAGAGGCTGGACTCTGCCCTTCTGAGCTGGGAATTTCTGGTTAAAGGCTTATAGTGCATGCATATCTGAACTGCTTCTTACTGAAGTTGGTGCGCCTTGTTTGCTGTGGCATAGACTGGATTCGAGCCTGCTGGATCTAGCGTTGTTTGTGTAACTTGAGCACTAATCCAGACATTCTCTAAAGTATTCAATTGTATTTATTACTGCTTGGTTGTAACTTAAAGTGTAGCTATCATTCTAAGTCTTTTGGATTAAGCACTTGGGCTTCAGACCAGTTGTTTTACATTAGGAAGGTTTGTGGCAAGCACTGTGGTGGCAGGACAGGTAGCTTTCATCCTTCTAAGTTGGGAACTGCTGATTGAGAGCCCAGTGTCCAAGTGTATTAGTTCTGGTTTAGGCACTTGAGCTTCAGGCCAGTTATTTTACATTAAGAAGGTTCGTGGTCTGCACTCTTGTGGGAGAAGAGGCTGGACTCTGCCCTTCTGAACTGGGAATTTCTGGTTAAAGGTTTATAGTGCCTGAATATTTGAACTATATCTTACTGAAATTGGTACACCTTGTTTGCTCTAGCATAGACTAGATCCAGGCCTGCTGAATCTAGCTTTGTTTATATGCTTGTTGTTTGTTTGCTTGTTATTTCCCTGGAAGCTAATTCCACCTAATACGCGGCTTCTCAGCGCTTCTGTGGATCACTAGTGATATCTGCATTGCTTACTGTACTTATTTCCTTGTTTCAATTGAAAGAAAGTTACTGTTTGTCGTTTTTGCATTTAGTTACTTGTAACACATTGCACTCAAGTTACCTGGCACTTGCTCACTAAAGCAATTATATAAGTCAGCACTAAAAATTAAAAGCACTACACCCTCACTCCCCACTGGCCCTTGTTTTCAATTGTTAAGGAATTCCCAATATTATTCTAGTATGTCCAAATGTCAGTTGTCAATCTCCTCTCCGGTCCAGCTGGTGAATCTGGGAATCTTGAGGCAATGTTATAACTGCCTCATGTACACAGACAACCCTCTCCTCCTCCCACATAACACAAATACTTGCGAGAGATGCAGCTATTTAGCCAAACTGGAGGCTGAGCGCTCTCAACTCAGGACTGGCAAGACCAGTCAGGAGGAGAAGGCAACTACACACACCACAAAACCAGCCTCACATAATGCTACCACACCACTGAATCAAACACATAAACACACAAAGACATACTCGGAGGCTCTGAGTAAAAATTTACCTAAACAGCAGAGGCCTCCAAAGCAGACACCCAAACAACTGCTACCTCAAGACACCCCACAAGCAACACATAAACCACAAAAGCAGTGTGCAAAGCAGTCACAGCCCTTAAAGCCAAATACAACACCAAACATACTTGTCATAGGTGACTCCATAGTCAGACACACTGACGTCCCACTCACCAGGCTGAACAAGGAGAGGGTCACAGTAAGCTGCCTATCGGGCACTAGAATCCGCCACATAACACAAGCACTCGGGTCACTCCACGGCAAGTACAAATATGACACGGTCATTGTCCATGCTGGTGTGAACGACCTGAGACGTACCTCCCTGGACTACATGAAAAGAGACCTAGAGGAGCTCTCTGATTATGTAGCCCAGGCAGGTATGACCCTAACCCTGAGCAGTATCCTTCCTTCACCAAGAATGATGCCACAATATAGAGACAAGATGATCAGCTTTAACAATTGGCTTAATGTCTGGTGTCATTCAAAGGGGATCCAGTGTCTGTCTGCCTGGGATGACATGCTTGACAAGCCACGCTGCTTCGCAAGGGACGGCTTGCACCTGTCACCCCTGGGATTCCGGATATTGGCTAAGGCTCTTGCCACCCCCATAGTGCCTTTTTTAGGCAAGGCTCAAATTCTAAACCTACCACCCTAGAAAACAAAAATGGGAAGAAACTGAGGGTAATGCTGCTCAATGCCAGAAGTCTAAATCTCAAAATGCACACTATCGAGGCCCTTCTCAGTATGGAGAACATCGATGTCTGTGCTGTGACTGAAACCTGGTTCAAGGCACCTGAGAGCACCCGGCACTATTAGGTTTTACCTCATATCATGCATTCCGGCCCCAAAACCCGGACCACACCACAAAAGGAGGGGGTGTATCCATATTCATAAAGGATACCCACACCTCCAGGTTGGTGGCAACGCAAGCTCGGAAACCATCCAGGTGCAACTAACCATAGGCAAAACTGCTCTACAAATTGTAGCATGCTACAGGCCACCCTCTCAAACTCAGGAACACCACACAGCCTTCCTGAAGACACTGGAGGGTATAAATGTATCTCCAAACACCATCATATTGGGTGACTTCAACTACCCGAATATAGACTGGGAACATTACTCAAGCCCTAACTTTCTAGCCCAACAGTTCCTGGAGTTCATAAATTCAAATGCCATGGAACAGCTAGTCACTGTTCCCATGAGAGGAGAAAATATACTAGATCTCATTATTACAAACATGGGGACAAAGTGCTCCACACCGGAAGTATATCCCTCATTGGTGAGATCTGATCATAAACTAATCTCACTGGAAATCCACATCCCGCCCCCACCCCAAACAAAAAAGACCACAGTGAAGAACTTCTCTAAAGCAAACGTCACACTACTCAAGACTGGTGTGGTATCCTTCAAGGCCCCTGAGACGGTGGAAACCACAACCCAAGCTGTGGAAGCCCTTACAAATGCCTTCTATGAACACCTCCAGGACTGCATGGATCAGGCAATCCCAAATAAAACCAAGACTCTTTCCACAAAGGGCAAACGTCCAGTCTGGTGGACCCCAGCCATTAACAAACTTTACAATAAGAGGAGAAAGCTATTACATGATAGAACAAAATCCATAAAAGGGAAGTCACCCCTGATCATTATTAGTAAAACAATACGAGCACTCATAAAATCAACTAAGGCCAATTTTGAGAGAAAAATTGCCATGGATTCAAAGGACAATCATAAGGCCTTTTTCAGCTATGTTAGGAACCTGGGTGGAAACTCCCAGATATGCTCAGAATTAGTCCAAAATGATACAAAAATCACTGAACCCACAGACATTGCCAACATACTGGCAGACCGGTTCAGTGCAAACTTTCATCCCCTCTCCCCTAAAGGAGAGATAACTATCCCAGCGAGTGTAGCCTCCCAGACATCTCAAATGCGCAGGTGAAAGCTGCTCTCTCTAAAGCTAAAAACACAGCATCAATGGGACGGATGGTGTCCCCGGCTGTGTGCTACACGAGCTAAATGAGGAATTAAACCCGCACATAAGGCAGCTGTTTAATCTCAGCCTTACCACAGGATACGTGCCCAAGGAGTGGCGTCACGGCAACTGTGGTCCCACTCCACAAAGGTGGTGCCTCACGGACCCTGGTAATTACCGCCCCATAAGCTTAACAAGTCTAGTCTGCAAAGCTATGGAGAGGATCATAATGGAGCTCATAAACAAAGATATAGGGGACTTGCAGACATTGGACCCGACCCAGTTTGGCTTCGTTAAGGGAAGATCATGCCTTTTGAACTTGGTCGACTTCTTCGAAACAGTCACCAAGGCCATTGATGAGGGAAAGGCAGTCCATACAGCCTACCTTGACCTTGCAAAGGCTTTCGACACAATACCCCACTCGGGTGTTGTAAAAAAAACTTACCAGCTTAAATGTAAACCCATATGTCACAAGATGGGTTGCAAACTGGCTTAAGGACAGAACCCACAGGGTTAGAGTTGCTGGCGCTATGTCAGACTCCAAGCCGGTCACAAGTGGTGTCCCACAGGGCTCGGTCCTTGGCCCCCTATTGTTCGGCATCTACTTCTCAGAAGTACAGGCCAACATGGAAGGTCTTTGGCTGACAAAGTTTGCAGACGACTGCAAACTGGGCGCCATAGTGGAAAGTGCATCGGACACGGATATCCTTCAGAAGGGACTCACGGAAACAGATAGCTGGTGCCAGAGCCATGGCCTGAAGTTAAATGCCAAAAATGTATAGTCATACCCTTCGGGAAAAACAAGGTAACCCCAAGCTACCATATAGGTGGCAATCCACTAAGCACAGAAGAGGTTATCAGGGACCTGGGGACCCAGGTTGACAGTGGCCTTTCTTTTGACAC
>NC_056725.1:32289855-32382355 GCF_019279795.1 Protopterus annectens
GGGAAATAGGAAATTCACCCCGGGGATCACCTTTGTGGCTCTGCTCGACAGGGGCACAGGAAAATAATTTTCTTGGGTGGCAAAAGCCAGGGTACCTTTTTGGCTAGGCTTATATAGGCCCTAGGGCCAATAGCCTAGTTACCTACCTATGACCCTATAAGTGAGGAAGTGTAAAAAAAAATCACAGAAAGTAAGTACTCAGTTTAGTCATCAGCAATGTATAAAAACTATTGTAACCACTGTAGCATTTTAGATAAGATTGTCAGTCGAAATCTATTGTCCTGCAACATAAAATATAAACCACAGGCACAGAGGTTTGGATAAATTAGTTATAGCTTTCTTTATTTGCTGTACTAAATAACTGAACTCAAAAAGCTTTCCTAAGCAGGCCATAGTTGTTTTTGGATAGTTCACTGTTCTTTCATTGGTTTAAGCACAATTTGTTTTTTTGTGAGGAGTCTTTTAACTCATTAACCCAGAGTACAATTCCATGGCGCCTCTGTGCTTAAATCCAAGTGCGCTTTGAGACTATAGGAATTGCATCATGTTACCCCCAAGTGCCTTCCACAAGGGTAAGTTTACAGCCCTAATTTAAAGTTATTGTTAAGTAAGCTGAAAAAGTAACTGAACGTTGTCAGTTACATTCTCAACTTAGGTTTCAGAGTGGAGTTACCTGATGGTTATATTGGACTTTTCTGAAAAAATCAGCTTGGAATGGCACTCACTTTTATTCTGATTACACCAAAGCCAATTCTGTCTGCGTTTCATGAAGCAAGTGGTGGCAGCCAGTCAGATTCTTGTAATCCAAGTCAACACTTGCATAACACCACCACCCCCAGATGTTCTTTGTGTTTCACTGTTGCAGTAATCACACTTGGGTTATCTGCCTGCAAGTAGCCCTCAATCGCCCCGAATACCAGCGTCTTAGGATTTCTGCGTCGGATGCTGTCACTTCTTCCATGACGTCCGATCGTTGGGGTATAAAACAGGCAGCTGATGCCATTATATCAGTCTTCCTTGCCGAGGAGGAGGCCGAAGCAGAAGCAGTTCACAAGTGCCGGTCGGCCTCTACCTGAAATTTTCATTTTCGGGTTTGTAATCCTGAAGTCTTCTAAAGCTAAGAACCACATTGGGGATCCTTTTTTCTTGCTCTAATCGATGTCAGAAAAAGTTAACAGTTGTCTTGCATGTGGAAAGCAAATACCTCACAGAAATTTTCGTTCTTACTGCGTCATCTGTTTAGGCTCAGACCACGACATCCCTCACTGTCGGTTTTGTGCCTTAACGCCCAAACCATTCATCGTTGGGCTATCTTTATCGCTAAATTCTTTTGCTGTCGTTCTCCGTATTCCAAAATGGCTTCGATTAACCATCCGACTACCGATCTTCCAAAAAAAGAAAAGATAAAGACAGATCCCATAGGTGCAAAACTGCCGACAATGCTTCTGTTAAGCTAGTCGCCAGTTTGCCGGTACTCAGTGAGGCGTCTTTGCAGCACCTGATGCCTGCTTCTACAGATTCGCAGGCCTCTGCTGAGACTCATTCGGAGTCCAGTGTGCCATGAGATGCTTCTTCGGCTAGGGAACCTGCGGATGTCTCTACCTTGGATAGGTCTGCAGCTGCTGTGCAGGCACCGGCTTCTGAGGGTGTATTCCGACCTACCAATGTTTGAATTAAACCAACTTCGTTTTTAGCTTAAACTACAGAGTTTCTGAGGCCCAGAGTACTCACTATGCTTAGAAAACCGACGACCAAAGTGCATGCTCATGCTCCCATGCCACAAAAATAAATATTTAGAATTGCTGACGATCTTATTACCCTAATTAAGGGAAGCCAGCCTTCCCCTGCTAAGAGACAAAGAATTTTGATTTTACAGACCAGGAGTCAAATGACTTGGACCCTTCTGCTTATCAGGTCATGCCCTTATTAATCTGTGAAGATTCAGATGCAGAGGAATCCATTCCCTCTGCCTCCCCTCCAGAGGATTTTTCATTTGGTGAAACCTTGCATACTTTGAGAGCATTTCTGCTGGTAATGCCAGGACTACCCTCAATCTAAAAATAGATTCAGAGAACTTTGAGTTGCCTCAGCACAGGCCTCTAGCTGTACCCCCTGTCCTGAATGTTGTAGATGATGCTTTTATGGAATCCAGTCTTACAGATACTTTACCCCCGGCCCCTAGGAAACCTGACTGGTACTACAGAGTACCTGATTCCCACAAATGTCTTTTCAAGAATCCTACTGTGGATCCAGGGACTATTTCCCCGGAACATAAAGGTATTAAGGCTACTACAGCCAAAAATCCTACCCCTAAAGATGGATTCCAGAGCTTTAGAGAGATTGGGTAAGAAGGTGTATACCTCTGCAACTTTTGGCATAAGGGCATTGCATTGCCATTTTCACATGTTGAAGTACCAGCAGCATATTATGGACTTAATTAAACAAAAAATGGTGTTACTCCCAGATTGTGCAGAAAATAAAGATTTACAAGAGCTAATGCATCCTGCAAACCAAGTTAATAAGCAGTTTGGCTTTGATGCCCTAGAATTATCTTTCAGGGCTGCAGTCACTGGGTCTGTACTAGGAAGGCATGCTTGGCTGAAGGAACAAACCTTGCCAGATCATGTCAAATCCAAATTACTAGATGCTCCTTTAAGGACTGTTTATTTGGCACCAAAGCAGAAGAGGTTCTTCAGAAGATGGAAGAAAAAGCTATGTCTATGCAAACTGTTAAAGAATTCTTACAAGTGCAACCACCTAGAATTCAGTAGGCATTGGCCTTCTAAAAACTGGTCCTTTCCAGCTCCTTCCAGGTCTTCTCAGACCAAACCCAGAGAAACAGGCCACCCAGACTATAGTCTCAAGGTATGCAGAGATCTAAACAATGGAGTGCCCCCACCTCAAAAACAGGGAGCGGTAAGCCACCCCCTTATTGAAAAAGTTCACAATGACTTTTCATTTATCCTCCCCAGCCCTGCTCAGTTACTTGTGCACCTAGGTGGAAAACTTGCCCTTCATGCAAAAAATTGGATGTGTATTACTCAGGACAGATGGGTCCTAAACATTGTATCCCAGGGGTACAGATTCTATTTCCATACATTGCCAACCCCAAGTGGGTTTCAAGACCTTCCTACAAACCAGTGGGCAGAAAGCAAGTACTTTCCCTGTTCAATATCAGAGCTATTCAAACTGTTCCAATTGAACAAAGGAGGCAGGGTTTCTACTCCAGACTTTTTCTGGTGCCCAGAAAAGAGGGCTCTTATTACCCAGTGCTGGATCTGTCCACTCTCGATACCTTTCTGGTGACCCTAAAATTCAAGATGCTTACCCTGCAACAGCTTCTCCCACTGCTCGCCAAGGATGCCTGGTTACTGCAGGCAGAGAAATGTCCAAAGTTTCCCATACTTGGACGACTGCCTGATTCAGCCCGACAGTCAGGAATTGCTACTTTAACACCTGGCATTTGTAAAAAGCCTTCTCACTTCATTGGAATACACCATCAACGAAAAGAAATCACAACTGGTGCCCAGTCAAAAGATAGTATTCCTGGGAGCAAGCTTGAACACAACTTCCCAGATGGCTTTTCTCACTTCAGAAAAACAGGTCTATCTGACAAACTGCTTCAAACAAATGGCCACCAGAACCCAGCTATCTGCAAGAAAAATACTGCAAACCCTAGGGTTCATGGCCTCATATATTCTGCTAATTCCATATGCAATACTGCATGTGAGGAAACTTCAGTGGTTCTTAAGTCTTTGGTGCCAGCATTCTTAGGACTTGGAAACGGTCATTCCAATCATACCTTGTCTAAGGACAGAGTTCCTTTGGTGGGCAGAAGCATGCAACCACAACAGGGGACTGCTTTTTACTCCATCCCTAGCCGCCCAAACCCTGACAACAGACTCATCAGACTATACATTGGGGGGGGGGGCTCACATGGCAGGCAAATGCATTCAGGGCCACTGGATCCCAGCCCATATTCTCCTGCACATCAATAAAAGAGATGCTAATTGTACATAATGCTTTGACAGGCTTCAAATACCTAATCCTTCCAGGACAACTGCTTATAAAAACAGACAACACCACAGTTATATGATACATAAACAAGCAGGGGGGAACCCATTCTTACCCACTCTGCAGGTTAGCCATGGCCCTGTGGAACACAGCCTTGAGCAACCAAGTGCATCTACAAGCTCAATTCCTGCCAGGCAAACAAAATTTACTTGCAGATTACTTAAGCAGAAATCTGCTAGAGCCACACGAGCGGAAAATGGAGCCCAACACCTTTAACCTTCTGATCCAGAGGGTGAGGGACATCGGAGGTGGACCTATTTGCCTCCCCTGAGAACCACCAGTTGAGCACATTCTGCAATAGGAACCCTCACAGCAGGGCCTTGGAAGGTGGATGCCCTATCCTTTCAATGGGGAAACCTCTCAATTTATGCCTTTCCCCCTCTGCCCCTCCTCTCAAAAGTACTACTCAAGATAAAACAGGACAGACCAAGGGCAATTCTTATTGCCCCAGACTGGTCACACCAGCACTGGTACCCAGTCTTGCGCAGTCTGACAACAGTGCCATCCTGGCACCTTCACCAGACTCCTGCCCTGCTGTCTCGGCAAGAGGGACAGATTTTTGCATCCACAATTGCAATCCCTAAACTTTACAGTCTGGCTTATCCCTTGAATACACCACCAGCAACCCTCAGCAAACAGGTGCTGGATGTCATTCTTGAAGCCAGATGGCCTAGTACTAGGAAATCCTATGCCGAAAAGTGGAAAAGATATCGTTTTTGGAATCAGTCTCAAGGGAAGGACATGGCAGTGCCCTCCTTACCTCTGATCCTGGATTACCTAGCAGAGCTACTCCACAGAGGCCTATCCTTCTCCTCTATTAAGATTCATGCCTGTGCCGCCATAGCTCATTATAATACTGAGCCACTTCTATTTTCTCACCCTCTCATCAAACAGTTCTTGAGAGAGGCTAACAACTTAAGGCTCCCTAGGAGAGCACCCACCCCAGCTTGGGACCTTAACTTTATACTGGAAAAGCTCATGCTTCCCCCTTCTGAACCTGCAGCTTCAGCAGAGTTAAAATTCCTCTCTTGGAAAACAGCCTTGCTTTTAGCCATAACTTCAGCAAGAAGAGTGTCTGAGATACAGCTTTGCTACAGGGGCAGAGGGTAAGGCCATTTTAAATCAAGCTGTTTCCAAATGGATGTCACACTGCATCCATTTCTGCTACAAGCACCTTGGAAAACCTACCCCACAGGGGATCAGACCACATTCCACTAGGGCTACTTCCACCTCTACTGCATTTCTCAGGGGTTATCCCTACCAGGGGCATTCTGGAAGCTGCGACCTGGAGTTCTGTACACACTTTCACCAAGCATTACCATTTACCAATCTTTTCTAAATCCAGAGCTGGATTTGCTACAGTAGTCTTGCAAGGCCTACTAGCCAGCCCTAACACTTCTTGACTGCCTCCACCCTTCCTCAGCTTTGGGAATCAACCCAAGTGTGATAACTGCAACAGTGAAACATGAAGAACATAGTACAGTTGTGTACACTTACCATAAATGGAGATGTTCAAGTGTATTCACTGTTGCAGTCCTGGTTTCCACCCTCCTGGCTTTCTGTATTTTTCTACCTCTCCTCTCTATGGCCATTCCTAATGGCATTGGTATTTACTTTTTACTGGTGGTATTCCCCACCATATACTAGCTTCCCATTTGGGGGCTCCTGACGTTCGGGGCAAGAAAAACTGATGTAATGGCGTTGGCTGCCTGTTTTATATCCCTGAGAATCTGTTCACTGCAATCACATTATAGTTTTAGAAGATGAGGGTTTTATATTTAATATATATTTTTTATTTGGAGGGTAGGGATATAGAACAAAGACACAGTAATAGGAGTAATAGGGACTGAGTTTACGTCCTAAAATGGGAGTTCGTCAAGGTTTTATTGCACTGAGCACTTTAAAAAGCTAATTGATTTATGTGACTATTAATGAATTACTGCAGCTGATTGGCTAGTGATTATATAAAATACTGCTGGGAACAATATTAGATGTTCTGATGAAGTCTGAGTGAGTAGATGAAAGCGCTTAACTTTCATGTTTGGAAACTGTTTGGAAAGTTTTTGTCAATATATTTTATTTTCTTACCAATAAATGGACTGTTGAATTCATTTGGTTTGTTTGTGTCTTTCGGCTTTTCCCGGTTAGGGGTCGCCACAGCGGAACTCCGGTCCGCTAATGATTGGCAATTGATTTTTACGTACCGGCTTGCCAGGCCTGACGCACAACCTTTAACGAAGGTACGCCCATTCACGCATGTCTCCACGCAGAAGACGCTCTAGCTGAGAAACCGGACAGCGTCTTACTGTGAGGCGACAACGCTACCGCAGCACCACCACCACGGGTACACTGTTGAATTCATTTGGTGCCGGTGCATAACTCCATGTGATTGCAGAGATCAGATTCTCAGTGCTACTTTTCATTTCTGTTGGCTGTTCCTGTAGCGGATTTTTTTTCAATGTTTTATATCCCTGACGTCCTAGAAGAAGCGACAGCATCGGACGCAGAAATCCTGAGAGACTGGTATTCGGGCCGACTGAGGGCTACCTACAGGCAGATGATCCAAGTGTGATGACTGCAACAGTGAATACGCTCGAACATCTACATTTATGCTGTGTACACAACTGTACTTTCTAAGTTTCCATTGTCCTTTCAAAGTAAATAGAGGGTCCAGCAGCAGCTATTCCTTTTTTTTCCTGTTATTTGGAGAATTTACCTGCATTGGTACTGGATCCCTCTATTTTCGGTGCCATTTGGTTCGCTAGAGAGGGAGAGTACAGCCACAATCACACCAAAATTCAAACAGCTGCAAGGGAGATCTGTTACTGTAACTGACTTCATCCAAAGATCAGCTTCATATTTATCTGCTGAGGTTTAGTCAGTCGGTATTCGAGCATACAGAATTGGGTTCTTATAATACGCTATAGGTAAAATTGGATTCTCAGTTGATTGATTACCTGCTGTTTGGGGAGGTGGGGGCAGTTGAGCTATTTTCTAGCATTACTCCACTCTTGCCAAGTCCCTTTCCTTGCTATGCTTTCTTGTGTATAGTAGCCTTATTGCAGACCTTCGTGTCATTCAGAGAAAGTGACACCTATCCTTCAAACATTCTGTATTTTAAATATATTGAAAAAGGCTGTCCATTTATGATGTCTCTTTGCTACCCTTATTGGCTATAATCAAACCTGACACATGTCCATTGGTTCTGTTCTTGCAAGCTGCAAGAGAAATTTTATCCTTACTCTCCTCGGTTGAGGCTGATACTCTCCACTATGATAAAGGACATGTTACATGGTAAGCGTGTGTCTGCATGTGAGTGAATGCATGCCTAAAGGCAGATTGTGTTTATGTGAAAGATGAGACTGTGTGTATATGAGAGTTAGTGAGCAGTGAGATCGATCAAGCCGTTATTTTACACTCACTAAGCACGTTTCCTGTTTAGCAAGTGTAAAATAAAAGTCAAAGAAACTGAAAAAGTGTGTGTCTGCGTATGTGAGCGAATGCATGCATGAAAGTAGACTGTGTGTGTGAGTGAAATACGTGCATGAAAGCAAGAGGTTGTGTGTGACATTAAGAATGAATGAGAGCGATCTTGTGTGAGTGAATGCATGCATGAAAGCAAGAGAGACTGTGTGTGTGTGAGAGAGATCCCTGGCAGTAGCAGCAGCAGCAATGAGGTTTGCATACCTCTCCCGACCGTACCACTCAACCTGTTGCACAGTAAATCTGGATAGAGGCATATACTTGGGACAGATTTTTAAATATTGCCATATATAGTTAATACAGTTCTGAGTGACTTGCTAGAAAAAAATAAATTTTGAGAAAAAATGAGGCGAAATTCTGGTTAGTTAAGAGAAATGGTCACACGTCTTTATGTAAGACTTGATGTGAAGGCTTCATTGGGGATTGATTCTTATTTCACAGCTCCCTGGTACTTCATACTGTAGTTAGCTGCTCCATCTTTATCTGAACCAGTAACTTTGTTACAGTGCTACAGTACATTATTTTTTAATGGTGCAATGTTCGACTTGTTTAGTATATATTCTAAAATGTTTGAGCCATTTCATAGAAGGCCTACCTGTTTATGAGAATCGTGATGCTTCACTTGTAAAAGAAGGTCCTAATGCCTAGCCAGGCTACTCCTGCCTCTTGTCACCTCACTGTCCTGTGAACATGCTGAGAGTGTTACCATTTTGAAAGAGTCCTCTACCTCATGAGGCCATATTGCATTGAATTATGTTGCCTACTCAATTTGCCTTTCTATCAGCAACATTTCATTTACATTACCAGCTCACAAAATCTGCTAGACATGTGGCATTTCATTCCTTGTCATTTCCAACCTGCGTAAAGAAGGTTGTTTTTATATCCCTTGGAATCGACCTTTACCAACTGAAAGAGGATCTCAAAGGTTTACCTAAAAACTGTTTTACAGCTGACTGTCATGCTGCACCTCACTATATTAGAATGGCATATGACAGAATGACAGAATTTTGCCTCATTTTTTCTCAAAATTTATTTTTTTCTAGCAAGTCACTCAGAACTGATTCAGTAATTTTGCTTGCAAAGCCATTTGAGAAAGTATACCAATATTCATATGCAAAATGTGTCATTGTCTATGAATCAGGTGCTTTAATATTAGGGAAGGATCTAATGCATTTTAAAAGAATACTTACTGGAGGTTTTATTGAATACCTGTAAGAATCTAAATACTTAGCTTCAGTGGCATTCATCATCACAGTTTTAAGGCAAGGCCATTTAAACTGTGTGTAATTTAGGCTTTATATTTAATGTTTTTTTAGCAAATGACTTATCGTTGCTACAAAAAGTTTCAGACTAAAGAAGTATAACTCCTGAAAAGAAGAACCACTTTCTTATTTGAGTATAAAGTTTCAACTAAGATTTGTGGAAATTTGTGTGTGTGTGCATGTGTCTGTGTGTATATGTGTGTGTATATATATATATATATATATATATATATATATATATATATATATATATAATATCTCTGTGTAAGTGCTGTGATGTTTCCGGTAGAACTTGGCTGCATATATTTTGAGGGTGTCATACCATATTTCCATTTTAGGGAGGACTACTGTGTGATTGCTGTTAAATACTGTGTAAACTCATGTAGTCTACTTCAAGTGTGGACCATTTATCAGTTCAGGTGCTTTACTACTTCCAGTTATTGTTAAGGTGAAAAAATATTCCTTATGAATGTGTTTTTCTGTCATGTCATGACATGTAGTTGATCACATGATCGTAGCAGGAGATGTACTGAATCATTTGTGACTGTAGTTTGTATTTCTGACAGGATCACATCTGCTATGTGAACAGCAAAATAAAGCACAAAATACATACAACTATTTTTGATAGCTGGCGTTTGCAAACAGTGCATTTATTAGATGTGTCTGTGTGTTTAGTCCTAAGGAAATAAAAGTGTACAGCCTTTTATTTATGTATTTATTGTAGTTTAAAATGTATTTTGGGGCTGTAATACTCTAAATGCAATGTCTGTTTGATAAACTCTAGCAAAATGTGTGTGTTGCTTTGCTTGATGCCTATCTGGTACTCTTACTATAGTTATTCTTGATGGTGATGATTTTTTTATTGAGTTTTGTGTACTAATGTTAGCATCCAATAAAATCTGCATTCCTGATAGTTTGTTGCTATACAGGGCTACAAGGCTAATCCATCACTTGTGTTTGAATCAGTGCACTACTGCTTCTAATAAGCAGCTTTTTTGTTTTCCAATTTTCCCAACTGCATGTGGTAGATAGTTTTGATGCATTGTGCTGACTGATGCATACCTCTCAACTGTCCAGGTATTCGCAGAATGTCCAGATTTTTGCCTCATATTTTTGGTCTGTACCTCATAGATTTTGTTATTTTTTTTCTGGAGTTTTGTGGCAAATCAATGGGTGGGGATTAAATTCCCTAAATAATGACCGGCATTTCAGTTTGACTTCATATGCTTCAGGTAATGCATGATGATACAAGATCTTTTATTCTAACAAGTTTCTTAGTTTGAGAGTAATACTTAAAAATTGTCCATATTTTGGGGCTTTGTCAACACATTATTGTTTGCTTTGTCCAGGTTTTTGGTGTTAGGAGTTTGAGAGCTGTAGACTGATGCCAGAAGGCAGTACAGACAGGAGAAAAGCTCAAAAGACTGACATGCTGAATGTTACTTATGATATTGTTGGGAACTCTAAGGCAATAGTGCACTTTATTTAGAAAATTATTATATCAAGTAGTGTGTGTGTGGCTGAGTGCACTGTCTTCACCTTTCTATCTTCAGAAGTGACGTGTACCTTGTGCTAATAAGCTAGTTACCTATAGATAGGTAACCAAGATGCTGTTTCACACAGATGCATCGTGTTTACAAATATAGGATGGCAGGAGGTAACTAGGCTAATGACCCTGGGGCCATTACAAGCCTAGCCAAGTTTTACCCATATTTCCATGATCCGCACCTATCTCCCCTGTCCAAGAAGGACACGGGTAAAACTCCTGGGGTGAATTTACGGTTTGTGAATCAACTTTTTACTGAAGGGATCACTTGTGTGAATGCTTCGTTTTGGTGATTGGGAAATGTTACTGAAGGGTCGTTTGGGGAAATGTTTCATTCTGAAGCCACCAATTGCATAACACATCCACCTGCCACGCCTAATTTTCCTCTGTTCTGTGCAAATAAATAGAGGGTCCAAGTCCAACAGTAGATATATCCTTTTCTTATTCTCACTTTTGCAAAATCTACTGCTGGATCCCTCTGTTTCAGAAACACTGACAGCGCAGTTGAGAAGTTAGTCGCTTGGATGAATGCTTCATTTTGGTAACTGCACATACTGGGAAATGTTGCTGAAGGGTCATTTGAGGAAATGTTTCATTTTGCTGATTGCACTTGCATACCTGGACCTGCTAATGAAGATGCTGCTTGGGGCAATAATTAATTTGGGTATCATGGAAGTGCTTGTGCATACATGGTCAGACTGCTGAAGTGACCGCTGGGCAAAATAGTTTGTATCATTTTGGTGCTTATGGATACACAGCACAAATAACTGAAGGGGTTACTGGGGAAAATAATGTGTCAGAAGAAAGCTTTTGCATAACTGGACAATCCATTTTGCCACTTCATTGTCCTGGGAGCCGGCTGTGTTATAATATTGATTCATTGGCTTACTTTAATTTGTAGCATGGTGCCATGACCTGTTCTCTGATCTGATAAAGTTAGGACATCGTAGTAAAAATATGGTGTAAAAAGTGTAGGTTATCTTTGGCTCAGGTTTCAGAGATGGTTATGATAGTGTTTTTTTATGTAGCCACCTTTAAAGTGTACTTGAATTATCTGGGAACAAATTAAATGAGACTGGAATGGATATCTTAACTTGTCATGAACAGGTGCCAGTCTCTCCTTTATTGGTCAAGTCTGTGTGTACTTCTCAGAATGAATTCTGCCCATGCTGTAGTTTGGTTAAGAATGATTTCTTATCTGTTAACAATATCCAAATACTGTCTTAAGGAGCATTGCTGAGAAGTAACAGTCTGTGGGAATGTTAGAATGCCGGGTAACAGTAACAGTGCTGATGACAATAACCAAATGTTATGCACATATATCGTGATTCTCCTAATATCACAAGACAATCTTTCCTTCTACTGAATAATGCTGGATATCTGACTTGACTTGTATACGTGTGTGACAGCCCATCACTGGCCCAGTAATCAAGGAGCCTCAGTCCTCAACACTGGCAACAGTGGGGAACGTACATACTGGGAGGATGACAAGTACACACACAGCAAAGTGCAATTTTCCTTAAGAGCACACAGAGATCACAGTCCGTCTGGGGCTGATTTCTCCAGATCCCTAATAAGACTCCCCACTGGCACAGCTATAGAGTTGAGATCTCAGCTTAGTGGCCAAGCTAAGACCTCCAGCACCCTCTGTCCAACCAGTGCTTCGTGTTCCTGCCTAAGTAGCTGACACACATTTTGAGATTTGATTTATGCGCACACACACACACACACACACACACACACACACACACACACGCACCTGGGAAAAGCAGTCTCCTTCAATCCAGACTGTAAGGTAATTTTTACTGCCACCAGTTCCTTATCAGCTGCTTTAAGGCCCTTAACACAGGGTGTCCAGTCCTACTGTGTAATATTACTATTAATCCAAATGGTAGTTTGACCAAGGGCCAGACTATTAGGCGTGGCCTGTACAGTGTCACCAAATAGATATGCAAGTTCTCGAAAAGCTTAAATATCTCTGAACAGACCAGACACAATTGAAAGGTTTAAATATATTTAATAATAAATAATAAAAGAACAAGAAAATACTCAAATCATCACAGTAACTTCAGAGTTCAAAATCACAGGAAATATTCAGAACAGCGTTGACAGTCTCAAATACAGAAAACCTCTAAACTAATCTTTTTATATTCCTTACTTGAATCTAAAATAAATTACTTTACCCTAGACCGACTTACTCATAGCAAGGCAAGTGCAGAGGTGATGAGTGGATGTTAGATCAAATACAAAATGCCCTCTCTCTCAGAGAGTATTTAAATTAATATGAAATATTACTGCTGGGATACTTGCAGCATGACATCACTTTTTGTCACCTAACTTCAGGTCCCAAGCTAAACCCCGATTGTTAGATACTACTAGCATTTAACATCTCCCTCTGAAAAATAAATCTCTCTCGTATCTTTGCAACTGCTGGAAGATCTAAGACACTTGCAAAACAATGCAGAAGTCACCCGAGTTCTAGACATCCTGTCTCCTTGCTGCATTGAAACTAAATTTTATAGCACAATCATAAAACAATTTAATTTCAACTATTTTCTTGAAGTTTTGAAAGTTAACCCTCTGTTCTAGTTCCCACTGTTAAAACATGTATTTACACATGGTTAATAGTTTATATACATTTCTGCTCTAATCCAGCAGGGCATGCTGTGGTCACACATCCAGGCTCAGCATTGAATAAACCCTGTTCAACACACACTTCTGTACCAGCAGTTTAATATACTCCTAAAATGTAGATGTTCTTTGTGTTTCATTGTTGCAGTCATTACATTTGGGTTATCTGCCTGCAGGTAGCCCTCAGCCGGCCTGAATACCAGAGTCTTGGATTCCTGCATCTGATGCTGCCTTTTCCATGACATCAGATCGTCAGGGGGTATAAAACATGCAGCCGACGCCATTACATCAGCCCGAAGCAGAAGCAGTTAGCAAGTGCTGGTCGGCAGACTCCTGAAATGTTCATTTTTGAGTTTCAGAACCGAAGTCTTCGTAAAAAGCTAAGTACCCCGTTGCGGATCCTTTTTCTTGCACTTAACCGATGTCAGTAAAAGTTAACAATTGTCTTAACTGTGGAAAGCAAATACATCATAAAGATTTTCATTTGTACTGCATTCCTTGCTTAGGCTCAGACCACGACATCCCTCGCTGTTGGTTTTGTGCCTTATTTAACCTCCGAACTATTCATCGTCAGTCTATTTTTGCAGCAAATTATTTTGGTACTCTGTTTAACTATCCAGAAATGGCTTCGGTAAGCCATCTGACTGCCGATATTCCGAAAAAAAGTAAGGATAGACAGACCGCATAGGTCCAAAACTGCCGATGACACTTCCGTTAAGCTAGTCACCAGTTCGCCGGTACTCGGGCACTTTCGCAGCCCCTAATACCTGCTACTTCAGATTCACAGGCCTCTACTGAGACCCATTCGGAGTCCGGTATGCCGCGAGATGCTTCTTCAACTATGGAACCTGCAGATGTCTCTACCTTGGATGGATCCAGAGCCGCTGTGCAGGCAGTGGCTTCTGAGGGTGTATTCAGGCCTACAGGTTTGCATTTTAAATCAACGCCATCTTCTTCATCAAGGCCTAAAACTCGACTCACGCCTAGAAAACCGACGTCGAAACTGCATGGTCAGGACCATATGCCTAAAAAGCCAATGCTTATAATAGCTGAAGACCTTATTACTTTAATTAGGGGAAGCCAGCCTTCCCCCTCTAAGAGACCTATAACTGATTTTCCTTCTGATTCTTCTGATCAGGATTCTGAAATTTGTTTCTTCTGATTACCAGGATTTGCCCTTATCTACTTATGAGGATTCAGATGCAGAGGATTCCATTACCCCTGCTTCCCCTCCAGAAGATTTTTCTTTTGGTGAAACCTTGCATACTCTTAGGGAGCATTTCCGCTGGGAATGCCAGGATTACTTTGACTCCAAAAAGAGGCTTAGGGAATTCTTACTCCTTCCTTAATACATGCCTTTAGCTATCCCTCCTGTTCTGGACATTGTAGATGATGCCTTCTCGGAATCTAGCCTGGCCACAGACACTTTACCTCCAGCTCCCAGAAAACCTGACCGGTGTTGCAGAGTACCGGACTGTCACAAGTTTCTCTTCAAGAATCCTTCTGCGGATCCAGAGACCATTTCTTAAGGACCAAAGGGCATTGAGGCTAATGCCAAAAACCCTCCCCCCTCTGATAGAGATTCTAGAGCCTTGGACAGATGGGGTAAGAAAGTGTACACTTCTGCTACTTTGGCCATTAGGGCCTTAAATTTCCAGTTTCATATGTTAAAGTATCAGCAGCATATTATGGGACTACTTAAACAGAAAATGATGTTGATTCCTGCCTGTTCGGAACATAAAGAATTACAGGATTTAATGCATTCTGCTGAATAAGTTGGCAAACATACTTTGCAATGTGGTTTTGACTCTTTAGAAGCATCTTGCGGGGCTGCTGTCACTGGGTTTGTACTTGGAAGGCATGCTTGGCTTAAGGAGCAAAAATTGCTAGATAATGTTAAAGCTAAATTACTGGATGCTCCCTTAAACCAAGACCGCCTGTTTGGCAACAAAGCAGAAGTTGTCCTTAGAAAGATGGAGGAAAAAGCTAAATCTATGCAAACTGTTAAACATTTCCTGCAAGTACAGCCTCCCAGATTTAGTAGGCATTGGCCTTCTAAGAATTGGTCCTTTCTAGTCTCTTCCAGGCCTTCAGTCCAAACCCAGGAACAGCAGACCCAACTAGGTTACAGTCTCAGGCTACACACAGGCCTAAGCAGTGGGGGGACTCCCACTTTCAAAGCTGGAAGTAGTAAGACACCCCCCTATGGAAAAATGTCACAATGACTTGACCTTAACCCTTCCAAGCCCTGCTGAACTGCCTGCTCCCTTAGGAGGAAAGCTCGCCCTGCATACAAAAAACTAGGAACTCATTTCCCAGGACAAATGGATTTTAAATATAGTTTCCCAAGGATACAGATGCCACTTCCACACCTTACCAACCCCAAACGCTTGGCCAGACCTACCCCCAAATCAGTGAGCAGAGGCTCAACAGCAGTTTCTCTCTCTCTTCTAAGTATCAGGGCTATTCAACCTGTCACAACAGAAGAAAGGGGGCAAGGTTTTTACTCAAGACTTTCCTGGTACCCAGAAAAGACAGCTTTTGGCATCCTGTCCTGGACCTCTCTATTCTAAACACCTTTTTTGGTAATCCCAAAATTCAAAATGCTAACACTTCAACAGCTGCTTCCTATGCTAGGCAAAGATGCCTGGTTGGCAACCTTAGACTTAAAGGAAGTTTACCTGCACATTCCAATAAGGGAATCTTGCAGGAAATACCTACGCTTGAGAGCAGTTCTCTGCATTTCCCTTTGGCCTATCTACTGCCCCCAGGGTATTCACAAAGTGTCTAGCTCCAGCCATTGCATTTTGCAGGCAGAGACATATTCAGATATACCCATACCTGGACGATTGCCAGATTCAGTGGGAAAGCCAGGACATGCTATTAAAACATCTGGCATTTGTAAAGAAACTTCTAACCCCCCTGGGGTACACCATAAACGAAAATAAATCTCATCTAGTACCCTGCCCAACAGATTGTATTCCTGGGAGCAAGCTTGAACACAACTTCCCAGATGGCTTATCACATGCCAGAGAAACAAGTTTATTTGACAGCCTACTTCAAACTGCTGGCCACAAAGACCAAGCTATCTGCAAGGAAAATTCTGCAAGCCCTGGGGTTCATGGCTTCTTGCATTCTACTAATTCCATATGCAAGACTTCATATGAGGAAACTACAATGGTATCTAAAAAGCCTAGGGTGTCAACATTCTCAGGACCTTGAGTCAATGATTCCTATCATTCTTTGTATAAAGATGGAGTTCCTTTGATGGGCAGAGGCCTGCCACCTCAGCAAGTGGCTCCCTTTCAGTCTACCCCCTGTTGCCCAAACCTTGACTACAGACTCATCAGACTATGCATGTAGGGCTCACTTGGCAGGGCAGTGCATTCAGGGCAAATGGAACTCGAGTCAGATGCATCTGCATATCAAGCAAAAAGAAATGTTAGCTGTACGGAATTCCCTGACAGCCTTCAAGGACCACATCCTTCCAGGACAATTATTGGTAAAGACCGACAACACCACAGTTATGTGGTATATAAACAAGCAGGGGGGAATCCACTCGTACCCTCTCTACAGATTAGCCATGGCCCTGTAGAACACAGACTTGAGCTATCAAGTGCACCTACAAGCTCAATTCCTGCCAGGCAAGCTAAATTCACTGGCAGACGACCTAAGCAGAAATCTCATGGACCCACACGAATGGAAACTGGAACCCAAAATATTCAATCTCTTGAACAAATGGGGGACTCCAGAGACAGACCTGTTTGCCTCCCCCCAGAATTACCAATTGGACAAATTCTGCACAAGGACTCCCTACAGTCAAGCTTGGAAAGTGGATGCCCTGTCCTTTACCTTGGAAAAGCCTCTGTTTATGCCTCTCCTCTCGAAGGTTCTGCTAAAGATCAAACAGGACAAACCAAGGACAATTCTTATTGCACCAGACAGGCCTCGCCAGCGCTGGTACCCCCTCTTGCGCAGCATGATACTGCTGGATCCATGGCACCTATCTCTGTCACCTTCCCTGCTGTCCCAGCAGGCAGGCCATATTCTGCACCCACAGCTTCAAACCCTGAACCTTGCAACCTTGCTAATTCCTTGAGCTCTCCAATAGCATTCCTCAGTAAGCAGGTGCTAGAGGTCATTCTTGAAGCAAGGAGACCTAGTACTAGAAAATCCTATGCTGAAAAGTGGAAACGATACTGTTCTTGGAGTTAGACCCAGGGTATGGGCACTACGGTGCCCAGTTTACCTCATTCGTAAGTACTTAGGAATGCTCCACAAGGGCCTATCCTTCTCGTTCATTAAAATTCATGCCTCTGCAATTTTAGCACATAATACTGAACCACCCCTCTTCTCTCACCCCCTGTTAAAGCAGTTCCTCAGAGGGGCTTAACATTTAAGACCCCCCCGGCGAGCCCCTACTCCAGCCTGGGACCTTAACTTTGTATTGGAAAAGCTCACTCTCCCTCCATTTGAACCAGCTGCAACTGCAGAGTTGAAATTCCTTTCTTGGAAAACAGCCTTCCTTCTAGCTATCACTTCAGCAAGAAGAGTGTCTGAATTACAGGCCCTCATGGCAGTGGAGCCCTTCATTATCTCCCATGCAGACAGGGTTTCCCTCAGGACCAATCCTTCCTTTATGCCCAAGGTGGTGTCTAGTGTGGCCCTAAATCAGTCTATTCATTTGCCTACCTTTTTCCCTAATCCACAAAACAAATGAACTCTGCACACTTTGGACGTGCACAGACAACTTAGATTTTATTTGGACAGGACTAAGCCTCTCAGAAAATCTGAAAAGCTGCTAGTTGGCTTTGCTGCAGGGGCAGAGGGGAAGGCCATTTCAAAGCAAACCATTTCTAAATTGATAGCCCATTACATTCATTTCTGCTATAAGCACCATGGAAAACCTACTCCACAGGGGATAAGATCACATTCCACCAGGGCTGCATCTACCTCTACAGCCTTTCCCAGAGGGGTCCCTACCAGGGACATCCTAGAAGCTGCTACCCAGTGCTCTGTTCATACCTTCACCAAGCATTACCACATGCCTATTTTTTTCTAAATCCAGAGCTGGTTTTGCCACTGCAGTATTGCAGGGCTTAATAGCTGGTCCTAATGCTCTCTAACTTCCTCCTCCCTTCCTTAGCTTTGAGAATCTACCCAAATGTAATGACTGCAACAGTGAAACACGAAGAACATAGTACAATTGTGTACACTTACCATAAATGTAGATACTTGAGTGTGTTCACTGTTGCAGTCCTGGTACCCTCCCTCCAGCCCCCTGAATTCTCTTGGCTCTACCTTTCCTTCTTGTTTGGTGTATTTGAGCTTTCTGGTGTGTTTGCTTTTTGTTGGAGGTCTAACATAACATGTAATTGCTTCCCATTATGGGGGCACCTGACATCTGGGGCAAGAAAAACTTATGTAATGGCGTCGGCTGCATGTTTTATACCCCTGACAACCTGACGTCATGGAAGAAGAGACAGTATTCAATGCAGGAATCCAAGACTCTGGTATTCTGGCCGGCTGAGGGCTACCTGCAGGCAGATAACCCAAATGTAATGACTGCAACAGTGAATACACACACTAACATCTACATTTATGGTAAGTGTACACAACTGTACTTTCTAATACATTTGTATACAAGCATATGAATCATGTTGATATTCACAGATATATGATTTACAAAATTCCAGATAGCTGTGCTTGGCAGTATCTCCTTCTGTCACACTTCTATATAAATCATGTTACTATTCACAAATGACATGTAATTATTTACAAAATTCCGGCTAGCTGGGCTGGGACTATTTCCCTTTGTCACCCCCCCCCCCCCCCCCCGAAAACTCACGCTAGTTTTTCAAGTGACCTTGAGAAACGTTACTTGAGAGGGTGATCCTGTCTGGGAATACCTTACCCCATTCCCTGTCTTGAGATTGCAGCTGCCTTGGCATTGCTGATCCCAGTACAGTGCTGCACTGTCTCATCACATGCCTGGAACCATAGGCTCCACCATAGTAATTTGGCTGGCGGGCACCTTGTAGCCATAGATCCTCCTCAGACTCCTGCCTTGTACTGCAAATACTTGGCACCAGGGCCTCCCTATCATGGTAAGGTTTCATCATATTAACTTGGTACAATTTATGCCCCTGCCTAGCAGTTCTAGCATGTATTAACATCACTGACCTTCCTTACCACCTTGAAGGGTCCCTCCCAAGCTGCCTGCAGCTTGTTGTGTCTGACAGGAATGAGAACCATTTTCTGCTGTCCCTCAGCATACTCTCTAGCCCGAGCATTCACGTCATACCAGACCGTCTTCTGCTGTTTGAGGTTTAGAACATATGCCACAACAGACTCCTTATGGGACTCGCACTCACCCTCCCACTCATCACAAATTAAATCTAGAGGTCCCCTCACCGTTTGCCTGTACGGCAACGCGAAGATTGAAAAATGTATGGATTCCTGGGGCACCTCTCTGTAAGCAAACAATAGATGGGGCAAATATTTTATCCCATTCCCTCTTAAACTGGTCTGCAAATGCCTGTACCATGGCCTTGAGTGTGCAATTTTAACTTGTCAACAAGACCATTAGTCTGGGGATGGTAAGGGGTGGTCTTTAGGTTCTTCATAAAATTGGCATTTCTGTTGGTGTTTCTTTTGGGAAACCTACCCTGCTGAAAATCTCTAACAAAACATTTGCCACCTTTTCTGCCTCAAAGGAGGACAGAGCCACTGCCTCAGGGTATCTGGTAGTATAATCTACTACCATTAGGATATACGTTTACCCTGTGGAACTTGGGGTACTCAGAGGCCCCATAATATCCTTAGCTACCCTCTAAAATGGCTCCTCAGTCACAGGCAAAGGCATCAAAGGAGCTTTCACCTTGCCCTCTGCCTTGCCTACCTTTTTGCACTGCTCACAAGTCCTGCAGTACACTGTTACATATTTGGAAATCCCAGGCCAGTAAAAGTTCTGCATAATATGTCTCTTGGTACGCTTTATGCCCATATGACTTGTAAAAGGAATATCATGGGCTATGGCTAGAAGTGCCAGATGGTAGGCTGTGGACACTACCAACTGCTGTATTCTCTCACCCTCTAGCCTTCCCTCAGGTGTCCGCATACTATTCAGTAACCCTTTGTCCCAGTATACAGATTCCCCCTTCCCTTGAGAATCAGGTGCCTCACTAGCTACCTCCCTCAGGCCTTGTAATGTAGGGTCTGAGAGATGAGCCAGTCTCAACTCTCTCTTTGTAACCCTTCCCAGCTCCCCTTCCACAGGAAGTCTGGTATTCTCTGACAGTGGTACCTCACTGTCAGCCTGGGTACCACTACTCACCTCTATCCTTGCAGTCACTCTTTCCAGGGGAACATCAGTACACTTAAGCAGCTCTGTCTCACTTTCAGTCTCACTGTTATAGGGTAGCTCCCTCCCTGAAGTTATCTCACCAGTCCTGGCTGCAAGTGTAGTCTCCCCCAAGCTACCAGACCCACATGCTTGTCTGCAGGCCTGACTGAGTGTAACTGCATGCACACAAGGTACTGCATTATCTAAATCATTCCCTATCTGCAGAGATATCCTCAAACGCACATACTTGATAGCTTCTTTTTCCACCCTCCCAGTCAAGGTGAACCCTACCCAAAGGTATTTGGAATGGATTCCCTCTTAAAGCTCTGACTGGAGTAGACTGCCAAAGCAAGTAGTGCTTCTCTTTAACCATTGCAGGCTTCATAATGGTTAGGTCAGAGGCTCTCTCTCAAGCAATGGCCTGTTGCCCATTTACTAAGATAGGCTATGACCTCTTGTGGTAGTTTGGTACCCTTGTCTCGATGCAACTTGCTGCTGGCATTCTGTCATTCTCACTTACTGGCTTTCCCACCTTTTGTTCCCCACTTTGCCTCCGTGGACATCTGTATGCTTCATGGTGCTACTGGTTGCATATAAGTATTTAACTGTTGGTCCTGGAAGTGTACCTGGACTAGTGGCTTCCCCTGCTACTGGCAGATTCTGTTGGGGCAATCTGGGCTGCCCACCATGGGTTCCCTTAGACTCGTGAGCAGCTATGGGTAGCTCTTTCCTGTGCTGTGATGCCCTTCTTGCTTAGGTATAGGTCTCTCTCTTTCCCCATTTCGTCTGCTGTTACATTATTTATCCGCTCACCAGACTCTCATGTCATCAGGCAAAGTGCTAAGGGCTTGTTACCTCATCAAAAGGTCTGCCAGCCCTTAAAAAGTGGTGACTTGACATCCACTCACCCACCTATGAAAATAAGTGCTTAGTTCAACAATATATTTGCACACACTTTCACCTGCATTACGTCTATGCTCACAAAACCTTTTCTTATAAGCCTCTGGTGTTAACTTAAAACATTCTAAGAGACAATTTTTTACAGTATTATAATTTAAGCAATCCGTATCAGACAATTTAGAAATAGCAGTTACAGCTTTACCGTGGAGTTAAGGGGGTCAGGAACTGTACCCAGAGCCCTTGGTCAACATTATACTGTTTACATACCCTTTCAAACATATGGCTGAAACTGTCAAAATTATCTCCATCTGTAAATTGTGGAAGAAATTTACTGACCTTTGTTGCTTCTGAGATTCGGTTACTCCCTCCCCCATTACCTCCATGTCCCTGGCAAAGAGTCAGTATCTCCTTTTTTATGTTGCCTCTGCCTTTTATTCTCCTAGACGTTGCAGTTATTCATTTTCCTCAGCCTCCAAACATCTCAGTTACTCATTTTCCTCGGCCTTCAGATGTCTCAGTCGCTTTGCTGCTTCTATTTCCAAACGTTTGGCCTCCAGTTCATCTCTATCTCCGGAAGAATTTTTAAGTCCTCTGTGGAAAGGTTGAACTGTCCATTTTCTGAGAGTTGTACATTCCCAAGGCCAATCTGATTGTCCTGCTGGTTGCTATTCGGTGATGCAGCTTTGACTAAAGCTACAATCATTTCTGCTTTAGTCAGGTTGGCATGCACTAGTCCTTTAGCCAGGCAAATCTCAGCCAGCTGGCTCTTTGTCAGCTTGCCATACTCTGCTGACATGCTTGCCTGCTCTCCCTGACTGATTAAGCTACCAAAAGAAATAAAACAATTGTGATATGAAACTCTTAATGTTCACTGTGTGGCTGATTGAGAGTACAAGCATCTTCAGTTAACACTGTTGACAAGCTACAGGAATTCAATAGCCACACATCTGCAAGCAACTTGATATATGATGTGGATATCCACCACTGCCACCAATTAATATGTGATGTCCCAACATTGGTCCAGTAATCAAGGAGCCTCAGTTTCACCACTGGCAACAGTGGGGAGCGTACACAATGGAAGGATGACAAGTACACACACAGTAAAGTGCAGTTTCCCTTAAGCGCACACAGAGATCACAGTCAATGTCCCTCTTTCTCCAGATCTCCAATAAGGCTCCCCACCGGCACAGCTGTAGAGTTGAGATCTCATCTGAGTGGCCAGGCTAAGACCTCTAGCACCCTCTCTGTCCAACCAGTGCTTCGTGTTCCTGCCCAAGTAGCTGACACACACTTAAAGATTTGAGTTATACACACACACACACCCCTGGGAAAGGCTGGCACAGGTTTACTAGCTATGCCCCCTTCTGCCGAGACTATAAGGTAGCTTTCACTGCCACCAGCCAACTCCTTATCAGCTACTTTACGGCCCTTATCAAAGGGTGTCCAATCCTACTGTATAATGTTACTATTAATCCAAATGGTAGTTTGACCAAGGGCTTGGCTATTGGGAGTAGCCTGCACAGTGTCACCAAATAGATATGCAAATACTGTAAGAGTTTAAATATCTCTAAACAGACCAGCCACAGTTGAAATGTTTAAATATATTTAATAATAAGTAATAAAAGGACAGGAAAACACTCAATAAATCACCGCAGTAACTTCAGAGTTCAAAATCACAGGAAATACTTAAAACAACATTGCAGGACAATCTCAAATAAATACAGAAAACATCTAAACTCAACTTTAGTATATACCTTACTGAATCTAAAAGAAATTTTTGTACCCTAGACTTACTCATAGCAAGGCAAGTACAGAGGTAGTGAGTGGATGTTCTTGTTGGGTCAGAGACAAAATATAAAATGCTTTCTCTCTCAGAGAGTTATGTTAATATCAAGGATTACTGCTTGGGGTACTTGCAACATTAAATCACTTTTTGTCACCTGACTTTAGTTCCCAAGCTAAACCCCCATTTATAGAAACTGCTAGCATTTAACTTCTCCCTGTGAAAAATACATCTCTCAGATCTTTGCAGCTGCTGGTAGACATAAAACAATAAAACAATGCAGAATGCATTCTGGTTCTAGACATCCTGTCTCCTTACTGCATTGAAACTGACTTTTATAGCACAATCATAAAACAATTTAATTTTAACTATTTTTTAAGTTTTGCAAATTAACCCTTTGTGTTCTAGTTCCCACTGTTAAAACATGTACATTTACACATGGTTAATAATTTATATACATTTCTGATCTAATCCAGCAGGGCACACTGTGGTCACACATCCAGGCTCAGCACTGTACAAACCCTGTTCAACACACACTCCTGTACCTGCAGTTTAACATACACTTAACACAGTTCTAATACATTTGTAAGGCAAGCATATGAATCACTTGATATTCACAAATGACATATGATTATTAACAAAATTCCAGCCAGCTGGGCTGGCAGTATTTCGCTTTCACAGCATGTGTAAGAGGGTAGGCATAAGAAAAGGTGGGAACAAAAGGCCTCCAATAGCGTAAGGAAATTGGGGGAAGCAACTGTTACACATGTGCTTCTTCATAGTAGATGTTTTTTTGTTTTTCTTTTTCATGGGTGGTATCAGACATGCATACACAGGTGTGTGCATCAGTTGTGTATACCGGTGGCTGTCTTTCTGGGGTAAGGAAGCAACACACTGAAATAAATTATTATATTGCATTTGTTATTTCAGACTTATCCCAGTCTGACATTAGAGCAGTATACAGAAAGTGTCATTTAGGGGTAGCAGTGAGGAAGCAACCTGCAGATGTGTAATAGTATATATGCATTTAACAGCAACAACGTGAAAAAATATTGTGGACTTGACAAGCATTGTCTTCTCAAATTCTGGTGAACTGCTAATGTGAGAGCTTTGAACATGCATTTTATTTATTTACTTTGTTTACTGGGTTAGTGCACTGATCTCAATAGACCATTTGTAGGCACAGGCCAGATGAATAGGATCACATAAGACATGTTCATAAGACAAGAATAAAACATATTCCCAGATATAACACAAGTATGGTACAACATTTAGGTCAAGAAACAGTATTGAGTATGTTGTAAAAAATATGTTTAGGTAGGATGAGAGGGGTAGTGAGTTATAGTTTATTGATGATTTTTGGCATTGCTCAACCAGATATTTTGGACAATATTTCTGCCTTTTTCTCTTCTGCGTCTTAGTTTAACCAGAGGGATGGTGAGGTGAGATAAAATGAATTACTACATTTGGAGTCATTCTTACATGGATCAACCAGCTAATTTAGATATTTCTGACTTTATTTTTATTTCTGATTGTACTCAGCAGTTATCTCAGTGAGATAAATGTTATTACTTGCACACTAGTACCAGCATGGACCAACCATATATTTTGGTCAATATTCCCGGCTGAGGCAGTCATGTGTGGAATTTAGGTGGGAGGAAGGACTCGGTAATATGTAAGTGTTACACTATTTTTACTGAATTACTCTGGTCTTCTCCTAACTGATGGTAATGAGTCAGTGATGCATAACACCTGTGGCAGGTAATATAATGAATGCCTACTCATCAGGTTATATGCAGCAATTATCGCCTGTGTCTGAGCATGCAGGACCTTGCAGTTAAGAAAATGCAGGTCATTATCACTTGAACAATAAGTGCAGTTACAGTATAACACTTATTCTCACTTGTCAGGTAAAACTATTCTCACTTGTCAGGTAAAACTATCAGCAGCCGCCACTGTTAATCACATAAGTAGAAGTCATTATTATATTGAATCCACAAGCCAAATTTGGGTTTCTGTCTGTGTGGATTCATTTCAAGCCCCCCCCCCACACACACACACACACACACACACACACACACACACACACACCTGCTTCTGTCATTTTTATAATTTTTTTGTATTTTAAAATGCACATAATGTACCCATTGTGGTTACATGGTTCATATGTTTGTGAACTACTGCAATTGAACATAGTGTCATGTAGAAATTTGCTGTATCACACAGTCACTCTATAGTGTTCTGCTGTTTTGCTTTTCAGCTGCCTCTGTGCAGTAATTTCCAGTGAAAAGCAACATGCCCCCAGATGAAGATGCCATACGTTGAGAAGAAATCAAGCAACATGTACTTGTTGAGTGAAGAAACAGACTCTGATGGTAGTAGCAATGATTCAGACAATGGGTATGGACCTCCAGCCATGACATAATGCCAACCAGAGTGAAAAGGAAGACTACGACACAATTAGTTTCTACTCTTACAGCTAAGTGAGAAGGCCATTGCGTGTGATACAGCTGATGCCCCTGTCACAGCCATTCCAGACAGACCATGGCGACTTGCCACAGCAGACCTGACAACTAATGGCGAAACTGATCACGATAGTGGGGATAAGGTACCACTTGCACTTCTAAGGAAAGGTGGCACACACACCACTGGTTACCCAGTGCATTCTGATTTTGACAGACTATGAATTGCCTTTATCTGTGTTCAAGAATAGTCATGGTGTCACTCACAGACCTATGAAGTTCTCCACAGTCCATGACCGCACAAGTGCTGACAATGTGAATGTACCTCCCACTGTACATGAGGTTCAGTGTAGTCCAGAGTACGTGGATTGGGATGAAGAAAATCCACTAGATCTGAATCGAAGTAGCTTCTTGTCAAGCAAGGATATGATTGTGCCTCAGCATGGAACGTGTGTTAGTACTTCACAAGTTCATGCAATACTGTTGGTACTGACACTGATGATAGAGCACCATCTCTGAACCATGTAGGACTTTTCATTTCAAAGTATTCCAGGCTACCCAGTAAGGCACGCAGAGCATGCTCACCATGAAAGATCATGTAGGAAAAACACCTCACAGCAGTAAGCATTGATGACTTTGTGGGTCCAGTAGGCCCTGTAACCAACTTGGACAGCACAGAAATTGATTTGATGTTCCCAGAGGAGCTGTACACCCTTATTGCCAATGAAACCAATCGCTGTGCTGCATAGAGGCAGGCTGCAGCAGGCAAGGTTTATAAGTGGTAGAATCCTGTTTGTCCTGGAGACATCCGCACATTTCTAGGTGTCAGAATATATATGTCTATTGTACATGTTCCTGAATACAGGCAGTACTGGGAAACGCACCACGTATATGGTCACTTCCCAATAGCGGAGTACATGACCTGAGAGAGGTTTGAAAAAATTCAGCAATAATTCCACTGCAACGACAACTGCCAGAGCCTACCAAAGGGCTCTGTGGGTCATGACAAGCTACGTCATGTACACCCAATACTGGATGCAGTACTTGATGCATGCAGGACACAGTACAATGTGCATCGTGAGGTGGCTGTAAACAAAGCCATGGTTGGCTTCTGTGGATGCTTGACATGTAGACAGTTTATGCCCGGTAAGCCAGAGAGGTATGGCATTAAGGTGTGGGTGTTGGCAGACTCTCACAATTTGTATGTACATGAATTCCAGGTATGTACTGGAAAAGCAGAGCAAAATACAGAGGTCAGACTTGGCACAATGAGTTGCGGTTGACTAAACTAGAGGGACTGAATGGCAAGAAGCATCATATTTACTTTGATAATTACTTAACCTGTGTCTTGCTGGCACAGCAATTGCTGCAAGATGGTCTATACTGCTGTGGAACCATGTGCACCAATTGGTCAAGGCGGCCTCTGACATTCAACAGACAGGCCATTGGTAAAGCACCTCGAGGGTACCACAAGCAGTTGCAGAGTGGACCACAGTTGGCTACTGAATGAAAGGATAGCAACCCAGTATTTCTTCTGTCAACTAACAGTAACCCAACCTTTTCAGTCTCCAGCACACACAGGAGAAAGATTGATGGAACAAAGCCATCGGTGCCATGTCCAACAGTTGTAAACGTGTACAAAACTTACATGAATGGGGCGGTTTTCGCAGATCAGCTCAGGACACAGTATCCAACTGCCAGAAAGGTCTCCAAATGGTGGTTCTACTTGCTCTGGTTCTTACGGGATGCGGCCATAGTCAATGCTTTCATTATATTTTGTGAAAGTAACAGCCACCAGCAAGTGTCACATTCTGGACATGCTATTCCAGCAACACAGTTAGTTTCAAAGAAACTTAGGCTTGCACCTCCTTGACAGTTATAAGAACAGGAAAAGATGCACTGAGATTACTGTCCCAGAGAACGTGAATCGATTTGAGCATGGCTCACACTTTCTGGTGAAATGTCGGAAATCAAGATGCAAAAACTGTGCCAGCAAGGGTAAACATGTTGAGCCGTCATGGGGATGCCAGACTTGCAAGATCAACCTGTGTGTTGAATGCTTCGGCAAGTACCACGGCCATAAAGGTCTTGTGGACTGCTGACAGCAGGAAAGGCACACTGCAGTGTACAGAAGAAATAGTTATGTATTCATATGACACTGGGGAACTTGAAGACTCTTCAGCACTGGTTCTAAGTACTGTGTGCATCACTGGGTGTCACAGCTAAACACCATGAATCTTAGGATCATCCTGTGTGGCAGTGGGTAACTTGGAGACTCTTCAGCTCAGTCCCATTGTGCTGCTTTCCTGGATATGCATGGTTTTAATGGTGCCACTGCGATGGCTACTTTCCCTTCCCAAAAGGCCACCTCACCTGCAAACAGAGTGTTGGTAAGGCTTTTTCTTTTCTCATGTGCTCTTTGTGTGGCTCTCCTGTCACTGTCCCTCTCCTCTGGTATAGTAAATTTATGCAGGTCAAGGCAAGAGACATTACATTACTACTTCCTCCTTTGATTACTTATGTCCATTGCTGAAAGGACACATGTAAAGGGAAATGTCAGAGGTTAAGGCAGACTGCTGACACTGAAGAAGTTTGTGAGACAGTGCCAGTATCAGCAGTCTGAGTGGGTAGCCAGCACAGGTATGGGACACAGATGCCCTTGAGTGCCACTGAAGTCCCATTACTGTACTGGGTTTATTAGTGGAGTGGTGGTCCTTAATTTCTGCCTACTGCCAATCTGATGGTGTGTGCATCAGTGGGTGTCATACCTAGACACCATGAATCTTAGGATCATCCTGTGTGGCAGTGGGGAACTTTGAGACTATTCAGCTCAGTCCCATTGTGCTGCTTTCTTGGATATGCATGGTTCCAAGGATGCGATTTTGATGCCTTCTGTCCCTTCCCAGAAGGGCACCTGCAAAAAGAAAAAGTCTTGGTAAGTCTTTTTCTTTTTTCATGTGCTCTTTGTGTGGCTCTCCTGCCACTGTTCCTCCCCTCTGGTAAAGTAAATGTGTGTAGGTCAGGGCAAGAGACATTACATTACTTCCCCCCTTTGATTCCTTATGTCCATTGCTGAATGGACATGTAAAGGGAAAATGCAGACTGCTGACACTGAAGGGAGATCATGAGACAGTGCTGGTATCAGCAGTCTGTGTGTGTAGCCAGCATAGGTATGAGACACACAGGATGCCACTGAAGTCTCATGGCTGTCCTGGGTTCATTAGTGGAGTGGTGGTCCTTATCCTACTTTTTTCTTTACATGCCCCCTTTCTGTAGCACTTTGTCAGTATCTATTCATGCAGTATGCTTGCTAAGACAAAAATGTGTATGTTTACTGCGATATGTGCCTACTGCCAATGATAGTATGTGTGAGTTGCTTTTTTCCTGGTTGTTGAGTATGTACCTCTGCATCTCCTTTGCAATAATGACCCTTAACAAAGGATAACTCCTACGTGGATAGGAGTGAAGATTCAAACTGGCAAACAAGGTAATGCATATTATATACATATGCATATATTTGTAGTACTAATGCAGTAAATCCCTCAAACATCATCAGTAACCACCTTCCATTTCTTCCCTGTGCAGGTACTTATACCTTGTGACCTTGAAGAGCAGGGGAACGACAAGAGAGAGCGTTGGTGTGTGGCCATTTCTACATTTACTGGGCTGCCGTCAGAAGTGACAAATAACTACAACTTGAGCTTCCCCACATCTAGTGTAAAGGTACACTGGATTGCAAGAAGAGGTATGCATTGGGGTGGACTTCTGCAGTTGTTGGAAGAGAATTGTTCCATCTACCCTGAGCCTGACATTCTTGTCTTGCACATTGGAGGGAGCAATGTCATCACTCATCCACTTGGAGAGCTGAGGTTTCTAATCAAGGAGATTTTTGAACGCGTGCAGTCATGGTGGCCACGTTGTCATTTTGTGTGGTGTGAGAATTCCTCACCAGAACTGGAGACATGGAAACAGCCAACGGGCAGCCCACAAGGAGAGACTGTTGCAGAATGGGCTCATGCGTGGCTTGATGCTCAGGGTTGGTGGATCCGCAATCAGCCATAACAGCCGATGCTCACCTTTTCAGAAGTGATATAGTTCACCTAAATGAAGATGGTATTGACCTGTTCTTAACTGCACAATGGCGTGATAGCATCAATGCATGATACGGGCAACATGCACCTAGTGACAGAAGATGGAAAACAACCGTGACCAAGTAGGACCATTATGGTAAGTAAAAGTCTTATTGCATGAAAATATTTTTCACTAATTACAACACAGTAAAAGAATTGTAATTGAACTTTGTTAGGGGACATGTCAACATAGTAAGTAGTACCTCATTTGGAAGACAGTATCAGTATGTGTAACATGGTAAAATAACTCTGATTATATGCTGTACAAATGTACATATATCGCAGTTTAGGTGTTAGGTTATGAAAATTATTATATGTTCATATTTTGATAAATAACTTTGCCAGGGAACATGTCAGTGTGCTAAGTAATCTGTCATTTTGAAGACAGTATATTAGTACTTACAACATGGTAAAAAAACTGTCTGTATGGTGTATACATGTACAGATATCACAGTTTGTTTAGGACTTAGGTTGTGGAAATGATGATTTTTTTCATATTTTGGTAAATAACTTTGCTAGGGAGCATGTCGATGTGCTAAGTAATACCTAATTTTGAAGGCAGTCTGTATGCTGTACGCATGTACAAGTATTACAGTTTTAGTGTTGTAGGATTATGAAAATTGTACATTTGCCATATTTGTCATTATTATGCCCATATCTTTGCAAGGGATTATGGTGACTACACGCATTATGCATCATTTTCAAGCTGAAATTGAGCCACACAACTTGTACACTGATATGTAGTCTGTTACAGATGGAGATGATATGCTTTGTTTAATGATCAATTATGAGAAGTATAATCATATTTCTGTGAATATCTTAGAAAAGGAGCATCACACAGTAATGGTTAAGGTATTATTTTAAACCTGACAGTTAAATTACAAATTGTATGGGTCTTGAATGGTACATTCACCAAGATATTGTGATTTGTTTTACCAAAAAGGTAAAAAATATGCATAATATCAGCATTCCTTGCCAAATATTTAATAATGACTTTGATACAGACTATCAACATTTACGCTGTTGGAAAGGTCAGTGTTGCTTAACTTTCGCATTTACATTTTTAGTCTAGCTGTTACGGCTGGAGTTATGAACATTGTTTTCTGTATGGTATTACAAATGGATTATCTGAAAATGAGCTCAAGCCGCAATGTTCCTGTGGTGGAAGAAAGCAGACGGTATTTTCTGAGCTGCTCTGGAGTGAATGAGTTAATAACAGAGGGGGCCTACTGTTTTATCTCTTCTCTCCTTTCAAAAAGTTATAGAATGTGTGTGGGTGAGGGAGGCAGTACTTGCCTCCAAGAGTTCAAAAATGCTAGTGTTGGTTGTCTTCAAGTCAGAGTCCATCAATACTTGAAATTGTTTTCTTTAACTTTAGTGTTTTCCAAATTCATGGTTATCTGAATTTGAATAATTTTCTCTCGCAAACACATGGCTTCCTTGACGGTGAACATCGGTCATGCCTAAATTGCGCAAAGCTTGGATTGCAGTCACCCCAGCTTCAGCTTTAGAGAAATAGTTTTCCTGGTTTGGGGAGTGCAGCACTTTCTACGAGTGCAGTTGATGATTGGAACAATCTAGGCATTGCCCATTTTGGGGAGTGGAATATAAAGTGATGTTTTCCAATACAATAGCTACTGCCCAGTTTACCACGGTTGCTGGCAACGTTAACATTTTGTAGGATTTTAAAGAATTCAGCTGGTGTTTCAGACTCAACAGTGCTTTCTCGTGCCCATTTAACTTTCCTCTCAAGGATGTTTGGCTCTAGTTAGAGAACACATCATTGTATGTGTCTTTGTTAGCTTAACATGTTGTCTGTGGAGCAGTTAACTTTAATGGTGGTACTATGACTGAATTCTGTGATCTTTTTTTGTTTGTCAGGTCCCTCCCATTTTTCTTTTGTTATAGTTCATAGTTTAGTACTAAGCTAACTGCCCTTCCGAGCCATTTTAAGCCTAGCCGATTATCAAACCCTGCACCTTGTGTTTGTAAGGCAAACACCTTAGCCATTAAGCCACCCTCCCAACCCAAATGTCATGTCTGTTTTTACTTGGAAGTTTCCACTAATATAATTCATCATCTTGAACAGATCTCTTGTTCACATTTTGTTTTCTTCCAGTCCTTTGTATTGCTCTGATACATGCCTCCCTATGAAACTTTCCATAAAGTACCCTACTCTCATTGTCTTTAGATATTATTCTTTCCTCAGCCACTTCTAAAGCTTTAACAGTCATTTTGCCGCCTTAATCTTTTTATTTAGAATTATTTTTGCCACTTCTTGGATAGTCTCTCAAGCAGCTGTCCATAGTTCCTGTACTCTGTCCACCTTGCTATTCCCTTGCATCTATTCTTCAGCTTCAATAGATGTTCATTTATATTATTGCTGCGATCAAATCTCACTGGCCTATTTTTTCTTCAGTTTACATTTTGCAGTAAGACTGATTTTCTGAGCCTTCCACAGTTGGCTCTAAATCCCGATTTTGCTGACTATATAGAGCTCTTTCATCTCTGACAGTGATATTGCCGATCGTATTGTGGTAATGTCCATGTGGTGATATCCATGTGTAAAGCTGTTTATAAGATGGTGTTTGCTGTGAATTCTGAATTATCTTGGGAGAACATTAATAGTCTTACGTCCGCTTCATTTTATAATTCAGTGCCAAACCTTGTTACTGCAGTTGTTCTCGTTAAACTTTAGCATTTCATTCACCTACAGTGAGTATATACTATCTTTTGGTGGGGGTGCATGCATCTGTGTTCATCCTTTCTTTGTTGGTGTTGAAAACAACACATAGTCTAAAACCATAGAGGCCATCCTGTTTGACTAAATATACCACAAAATTCAACTGATCTAGCCATGAAAGCTGATACTGCCATAGGGAACTTCAGATTTTCTTCACTTTTTCTGTGACCACTTAGTGTAAAAAGTGTGTGGCTTGCAATGATGTATGATAACTTTCTTCTTGGCTGTAATACTGGTACATGTGATGTACTCACTAATATCCTTCACTGAAAACGTTAGTTTCATCTATTTCATTTGGATGTTTCATGCTTAACTAACTGCCATGACTGATGTTACTTCTCTGACTTTCTATGTTGCCTGTGGAGTAGGTTAGATCTGTGATGGTTGAAAAAGTATATGCATGTTTTCTGTTGGTTTCTTGCTGTTACTTGCATTTGCATGCATGCATACCATACTACTTAACCATTTATTGTGACCAACTACTCTTATTACTGTATTGTACTAAGTGCAATAAATACACCGAGAAAAGCTGCTTCAGTTAATACGCTTTTGCTATTACATTCTTCTTTTGGGTCTAGAAGCTTCTATACAGATACTGTCAGCTGTCTATGGCAAATTCCCATAGTTTATACACACTCATGCAGAGTCGGTTGTTTTTTTCCAAAGTTTGATGTAACATTTCTTTCTTTGTATAACAGTTTTCCTTTGTTTCTTTGTAGTTTGATGATCCATGGAAAGACTTCTGAAAACTCCATGTTCCAACGTTATCTTACTGATCTTCCTCCTTATCTTGACATCTTCGCGTCTTCTGGCCATAGCTATTTTTACAAAGTTCGTCTCTCAGTAACGCACTCCTTTTTCTGCATGGATGCCAAAATCTAATTAAGTCTGTTTGCCAGCACATTTGTTCAGCATTTTATACTATTTCTAAATTAACCCTTTATATTTCATTTTGCTCTATATTCTTACAGCTTTTTTCCAAGCTAATAATCATGCTAACAGCAGTTTAAATGGAGACACAGTACTATTTCTCTTAGTTTCCCCTTTTTATATATTTTGAGGACCGGACTAAACTTCAGTTAAAGAAAAACCTGCATTTGTTTTTTAGCTTTGCTATTTACAGTATTTACCACTTGATTCATGTTTACAGTCATGACTTGCTGAGTTATTGCAGCTCTTCGCAACCTGCAGCATATTAAACAATTTTAAGCTGTCATTATTATGACCCTTAAAATTATCAACACAGGATGTATATTAACCAATTTAACAATCTGGTTCCAGATGATGACCAGCCTCTGAATATGTCCCACCAATTATGGGCAGTGTCAGCTTTTGTTTTTCTTTTACTATTAACATTGAGTTATTTGAAACCACACGTGCAAACTGTGGTGCCACTTTAACAAACATTTTGAAATTTGAATGCAATCTTGTCCATTTACACAACATTTTGTTGTTTACAAATTTGGATACAATAGTACTAAATTGTAATCTCTCTATCACAGATAATTGTAATGACTTACTAAATGGTAGGATTTCATTGTGCTTTTAAGTGTACAATCTGTGAGATATCTTGTCCTACTTGTTTTTATACCAAGCTCTTAAACCTGCATTTGGTATCTTTAAAACTTGGAAATGTAATTTTGAAGTGCAATATTGTTTTTTGGTATTGTTGTCCTGTCATAGTACAAGTGGATGGTATTTTTACCATTTGATCTGTATGAAGTACTGGCTTGTTACCCCAAATGGTAAGTATTTCAACTCTTGGTCCTTTTTCTTGTATTACTGGGTTTATACAAATAAACAGAGTATTGGTAGAAATCATGCCCTTTTCTTCCCCTGTTGAGTTTATTCTCATTTTTGTATTACTGTCTACACACTGTGACATTTTTTGCATGATGTCTTTCCTTATCAGAACTGTTGCATCTTTCTGAGGTAATGTACAGCATCTAATAGAGACAGAGCTGTTTATTGAAATGTTTGTCAATATGTATGCCTGACCTTGATGTTCTTCGTGTTTCACTGTTGCAGTCATTGCATTTGGGTAATCTGCTGGCAGGTTGCCCTCAGTCGGCCTGATTAACAAAGTCTTGGGTCCTGCGTCGGTTGCTGTCCCTTTTTCCATGACGTCAGGTTGTCAGGGGTATAAAACATGCAGCCGACACCATTACATCAGTCTTTCTTGCCGCGCGGTGCCCGAAGCAGAAGCAGTTCGTAAGTGCCGGTCGGCCAACCCCGGAAATTTTTGTTTTCGAGTTTCAGAACCAAAGTCTTCATCTAAAAGCGAAGTACCCCGTTGGGAAAACTTTTTCTTGCTCCTTACCGATGTCAGTAAAAGTTAATAATTGTATTACTTGTGGGGAAGCAAATACCTCATAAGGATTTTCATTTGTACTGTATTCCTTGCCTAGGCCCTGATCATAATGTACCTTGTTGTCAGTTTGGTGCTAGATTTAATCAACGCACTATTAAATGTCAGTACATTTTTGCTTCTAAATATTTTGGCTCACAATTTATCCAGAAATTACGTCTGTTAGCAATCTGACTAACGAAATACCTAAGAAAACGCAAAGAAAAAGACAGAGACAGGCCGTCGAGGTCCAAAACGGACGATGCTTCTCCTAAGCCAGTCACTAGTTCGCCGGTACTCAGTGAGGCGCTTTCACAGCCCCTGATGCCTGCTACTTTTGATTCACAGGCCTCTACTGAGACCCATTCTGAGTCCAGTATGCCGCGAGATGCTTTAAGTATTGAACCCATGGATGTCTCTACCTTAGATGGGTCCGGAGCCGCTGTGCAGGCACCGGCTTCTGAGGGTGTTTTCAGACCTAAAGATTTGTATAGTAAACCAACACCATCTTCAAAACTAAGGCCAAAATCTATTTCTGTCTCTTAAAAAACGGACGCTTGGGCCACATGTGCAGGCCCCTATGCCTAAAAAACAAATGATCAAAATGGCTGAAGATTTAATTACCTTGATCAGGGGTAACCAACCCCCTCCTGCTAAGAGGCCTAGGCAAGACATTGATTATGAATCTTCTGATCAGGATTCTATTTCTTCTGATTTCTTCTACTGAACGTGATTTATCTATACCTACTTATGAGGACTCTGACGCAGAAGATTCCATTCCTTCTGCTTCTCCCCCTGAGGATTTCTCTTTTGGAAAAACTTTACATACCTTAAGGGAACATTTCCACTGGGAAAGTCGTTTTTTTTCTGAATCTAAAAAGAGACTTAGGGATTTTCTTTTTCTTCCTCAGCATAGGCCTTTGGCCTACACATTGTTGATGATGTTTTTTCAGAATCTAGTATGACTCTTGATTCTCTGCCTCCAGCTCCTAGTAAGCCAGACAGATACTACAGGGTTCCTGACTCCCACAAATTCCTTTTCAAAAATCCTACTGCTGATTCTGAAACCATTTCTCAGGGTCCCAAGGGCATTAAGGCCTCTACTGCTAAAAATCCTACCCCTTCTGATAGAGATTCCAGGGTGCTGGATAGATGGGGTAAGAAGCTTTACACGTCTGCAACCTTGGCAATCAGGGCTTTAAACTGCCAATTTCATATGCTTAAATATCAACAGCATATCACGGGACTACTTAAACAGAAAATTATGTTAATCTCTGTGTGAAAAATAAAGATTTGCAGGATTTATTACATTCAGCTGAACAAGTTGGAAAACATACTTTGTAATGTGGTTTTGATTCCTTGGAGGCCTCTTGCAGGGCTGCTGTAACTGGATCTGTGCTAAGAAGGCATGCTTGGCTCAGAGCAAACTCTGCCTGACCATGTTAAAGCAAAATTGTTGGATGCCCCTTTACAACAGGACCGTCTCTTTGGTAATAAGGCTGAAGAAGTGTTAAAAAAGATGGAAGATAAAGCTAAATCTATGCAAACTGTGAAAGATTTCTTACAAGTGCAACCTCCAAGATTTAGTAGGCACTGGCCTACTAAGAACTGGTCCTTTCCAGTCCCCTCGAGAGCCGCTCAAGTCAAATCAAGACATTACAAAGGCTCCAGGTTTCAGTTACAAGGAACTTTTAGAACAAAGCAATGGGGTGCCTCCACCTCCAAATCTGGAAACAACAAGGCACCTCCCTATGGTAAACGGTCTCAATGACTTCCCTCTACAATCACCAAGCAGTTATCTTTTAGTCGCCCCTTTGGGGGGGAAACTGGCACTTCATGCACGAAACTGGCAACTTATTACCCAGGAAAAATAGGTTTTAAATATAGTATCCCAGGGATACAGATTTCATTTCCACACATTGCCAGTCCCAAATGGATGGCCAGATCTGCCCCCAAATCAGTGGGCAGAGGCCCAGAAACAAGTTCTGTCCCTCATGAACATTAGGGCTATTCAACCAGTACCAGAAGAGGAAAAGGGACAAGGTTTCTATTCAAGATTTTTCCTGGTACCCAGAAAAGACGAATCATGGCATCCAATTCTGAACTTATCCACTCTAAACACATTTCTGGACATTCCAAAATTCAAGATGCTGACTCTCCAGCAGTTTTACTACCTATGCTAGGCAAAGGTGCCTGGTTGGTAACTCTAGACTTAAAAGAGGCTTACCTGCATATCCCAATCGGGGAATCTTGCAGAAGATACCGCCGCTTCAAAGCAGGCTACTTGCATTACCAATTCTCTGCACTGCCATTTGGCTTCTCTACTGCGCCCAGGGTCTTCACAAGGTGCCTGGCACCAGTAATTGCATTTTGCAGGCAAAGAAATATTCAAATATATCCATACCTGGATGATTGTCTAATTCAGGCAGAAAACAAGAACATTCTTCTGAAGCATCTGGCGTTTGTAAAAAGGGTTCTAACTTGTCTAGGGCACACCATAAACGAAAAGAAATCATGACTTGTACCCTCTCAAATTACATTCCTGGGTGCAAGCCTGAATACATCTGCCCAGATGACTTACCTTATGCCAAAAAAGCAAATTCAATTGGTGACTTACTTCAAACAGGTGGCCACAAAAACACTGCTTATCTGCAAGACAAATTTTGCAAGCCTTGGGGTTCATGGCCTCCTGGATTCTTCTAATTCCATATGCAAGACTGCATATGAGGAAACTTCAGTGGTACTTAAACAATTTATGGAGTCAACATTGTCACAGCCTGGAAACAATGATTCCTATTATACCTTGCCTGCAACTAGAATTCCTATGGTAGGCAGAGGCCTGCCACCAAAACAAGGGACTGCCATTCACTCAACCCCCTGCCGCCCAAACCCTAACTACAAACGCATCACTCTTTGCTTGGGGGGCTCATCTGACTGGAAAGTGCATTCAGGGCAAATGGAGCCCAAATCAAATGCACCTACATATCAATTAGAAAGAGATGCTAGCTGTACAGAATGCACTGACAGCCTTCAAGGACTACCTTCATCCAGGACAACTAATGATAGACAGACAACACCACAGTTAATGTGGTACATAAACAAGCAGGGGGGTACACATTCCTACCCCCTTTGCAGAATAGCCATGGCATTGTGGAACACGGCCTTGATCCATCAAATACAACTACATGCTCAATTCCTGCCAGGAAAGCTAAATACTCTGGCAGAAATCTTATGGACTCACACGAATGGAAACTGGAACCACAAGTTTTCAACATGTTGACACGCAAATGGGGGAGCCCAGACATAGATCTTTTTGCCTCGCCCAAGAACTATCAGTTGGACAAATTCTGCACAAGAATTCATCTCAAAAAAGCTTGGAAAGTGGATGCTCTATCATTCAGCTGGAAAAACCTGTCAATCTATGCTTTTCCCCCTCTGCCTCTGCTCTCCAAAGTTCTACTAAAAGTCAGACAAGAAAAACCAAAAATGATTCTGATTGCTCCAGACTGGCCTCACCAACACTGGTACCCACTCCTGCGCAATGTGTCGCACCTGCTTCAGACACCTTACCTGCTGTCTCAGCAGAACTACCAAATTCTGCACACTCTGCATCCAAACTTTGAATCTTGCAGTGTGGCTAATCAACTAATTTCACCCTTGGTATCCCTCAGCAAACCTGTGATGGATGTCATTTTGGAGGCTAGAAGGCCTAGTACTTGAAAATCTTATGCTGACAAATGGAAAAGATTCTGTGCCTGGAACCAGTCACAAGGAATAAGCACAGAAATGCCCAGTATTCCTCAGATTCTGCAATACTTAACTGAGATGCTTCACAAGGGCATGTCCTTTTCTTCCATAAAAATCCATGCCTCTGCCATTTCATCTCATTACAACACAGAACCTCCCCTCTTCTCTCATCCTCTGCAAAAGCAGCATCTCAGAGGTGCCAACAATTTAAGAACCTCCCAGGAGAGCACCAACTCCTACATGGGACCTCAGTTTTGTTTGGGAAAAACTCACTCTCTCTCCTTTGTGCCAGCTGCTACTGCAGACCTAAAATTTCTCTCCTGGAAAACAGCTTTCCTTTTAGCAGTCACTTCAGCTAGAAGGATTTCAGAATTACAGGCTTTTATGGCAGTGGAGCCTTTCATTATTTTTCATCTGGACAGGGTGGCTCTCAGGACCAATCCGTCTTTCATGCCTAAGGTGGTATCCAGTGTGGCTCTTAATCAGACCATTCATCTGCCAACTTTCTTTCCCAATCCACAGAACAAGGGTGAGCAGATTCTGCATTCATTGGATGTACACAGACAGCTTAGATTCTACTTAAACAGGACAAAATCTCTAAGAAAATCCGAACTACTATTGGTGGCATTTGCTGCAGGGGCAGAGGGAAAGGCTATTTCAAAGCAGACTATTTCCAAATGGATAAGCCATTGTATTTTTGTTTCTGCTATATGCACCATGGTAAACCTATCCCCAAGGGGATCAGATCTCATTCCACCAGGGCTGCATCTACCTCTGCAGCCTTTCTCAGAGGGATTCCTACCAGAGACATTCTAGAAGCTGCTACCTGGAGCTCCGTTCATACTTTCACCAAACATTACCGATGTGAAGTTGTTAAATCTCGCTGTTTATTCTCACTGATGGTTTCAGAGCCGATATGGCCAATAGCAAAGCTCAGGGTTTGCCAGTTGCTCGAGAACAAGCCCCTTATCACACAATGCACTGCTAGAATTACCTCAGATCTAGTTTGCCGCGGCAAGAAAGATCTCGGTGATCCAGCTAGCGTGGACCATTTGTGGGAAAAATAACAGCAAGTTTTATAAAAAAAACTTTCCTTTTTGATACTAAGATAGTTTTAAATAGTTAGTACCCTTTTGGCTTCTTGGTTTGTGTGGGCCTTTAGCCCTATTTACTCTTATTAGTCTTTCTAATAGTCAGGGTTTTTCAATGTGGGCCTCTTTAGCCCTATATTTGTAATCTGTAATTATATTGTTATAGATAGTGCCCGGTTTGGGCTTAGTTGTTTTGTGGGTCTTTACAAGTGAGTAAGGACTTTACTGTCTTTGTTTTATTAACTATGTTAGATGAAAAGGAGAAATCCCATCCTAAATCAGGATTCAAAAAATGCCCAGATTATGGGCAGAAAATGTCAGTCACTGACAGGCACATTCAATGTGTCTACTGTATGGGGGCTAAACACCTCCAAGACACTTGCAGCATTTGCCATTCTTTTTCTTCGAGTCCTCTTGGAGAGAAGGAGGAAGCTAATAGACAGGGGATTGCTACAACAATCTTTTTCTGAGGTGTTGAGTAGCCATGAGGGTACTAGCATGCCCACCAAATCCTCAAAATCCAGATATTCAGACCAAGTGACAAAAAAGGCAAAAATTTCAAGAGGAGGGTCATCTGTTCCACAGACCTCAGAACCGAGTGTACCTTTGATTCGGAGCCAGCTCTCAGTATTGGAGCCGGTGTCTGAAGTTCCTCCTTCCCCTCTGCTCCAGTCAGCACCTTCGGTGCATTCAGCTAAGTCCTCAGTCAGCCTTTCAGATTTGGACATGAATCGGCTAGTGCAGAAGCTTTTACAGGCATCAGGACTTGCCAAATTATTGTCGGCCCCGACCAGCTTGTCGGTGCCGAAGACCATGGAACCGGATTTGGCTTCTCCGAGCCGTACTGGACTCTTGAAGCCGAAGGAAGTTGATCCGATGGTTGTCGAACCCTTGCCCGGTGTTATCGGCTCCATCTACTCTGATGTCCTTGGCGCCGACCGAGGACTCTAGGAGCCGACGCTCTCCCTTCGGGTCCAGGGAGGATAGTCAAACCGATTTGTTGGTGCCAACTCTTCCTCTCGGGGCTTCGGCTCAGATGAGCTGTGCTCCTACCTCGGGCTTGGAACCCAGGGTTTTGGTGCGTGAGGATCGGGTGGTACTCTCTGGTCCGTCCACTCCTTCTCATCGGAGCCATGGTGCCTTCGATGCTATGAGGAGAGTTTTGTCTCCAGAGACAACAGCAGCATCGGTTCAGCCTTCCCTCTCCCCTCAAGCTCCTGTGTCTGCTTCATCTACCAGTCCCTCTAAGCGTAGATACCCCGAGCCTCAAGTACCCCCACAGAGCTTCCCCTGCTCTTTTGAGACCTCCCCAGATCCCTCCACTGAGGAGGTGCCCAGGAAGACACTGTGCAAGAGGAGGCACTTAGACTCCCCACAGGAGTCTTTGACATCTGACACAGACTTAGATGAGTCAGAAGGGTTCCCTCGATTTCCCTCTGAGGATATCTCCTTTGCAGAGATACTAGAGTTCCCTAGAGGGGCAATTGGCAGTCCAAGACCCCTACTGAGGATGAGTCCGTTCTCTTGAAGGGTTTTGGGTCTCAACCTTCCACTTCTTGGGTGTCTCTGCCTTACGAGAGGAGCTCATGGAACTGATTTCTCGTAAGGCGTGGGAGTCACCGGAGTCCATGGAACCTGTTCCTCGTAAGCCCAATAAAGTCATGTCTGCCCCAGTGGACAAGCCATTTTTGACAAAGGGAGTGCCTGTTGATGCCATGGTGGTAGCTGCAGCCACCAAAAAGGAAGTATCTGAGATATCCACCTCTATCCATCCCCCTAATAGAGATTCTAGGGTCATGGATAGATATGGGAAGCGCATGTTTAGTTTAGCGACTTTTTCTCTGCGATCACTGAACTACTTAACCCACTTTACGAAACTACAAAGAGATCTCCTGAAAGAGCTAGGAGATACTCTCCAGGGTACGGTAGCTGCAGGGGTGGCCGACAAAATCAGTGCCCAGCTCGCTACCCTAAACTCAGTGGTAAACTCGTTCATGCGTCTCATATCCTATGCAGCTGATGGTTCGAGTAGAGCCGCTAGTTCGGGCATTGCTCTTCGAAGACGAGCATGGATGTGTCTCTGTTCCTTTGCGGAACCCTTTAAGTCTTCCTTTATTAATACCCCGTTCATCACTGTTTGGGCCCAAAGTAAAGGAAACTTTTACCAGATGTGAGCAGGAAGGCAAGACCTTATCTGCCATTGGAGTCTATTTTTCTACACCTACTCGGCCCTACCCCAAGGGCCCTAGAGGAGGGAAAATGTGGTTCCGAAAAGCACAGGGAGCCTTTCAGGACACGCGTGGAGAAACCCCCTCTAGAGGCAGAGGAGGGGGTTATAACAGAAGACGCCGCCTCCAAGGCAGAGAAGGTCCGCAGCCACAGGTTGACAGGAGTCAGTTCTCCAGTCAACCCTACCAGCACCCCTGAAAGGGGGCCCGACTGTTCGGCTCTGGAGGCAGTCGGGGGTCGTTTGTCTTTATACCGAGAAGCCTGGCTAAACATAACATCAGATACTTGGGTACAAAGCATCATTTCCAGAGGATATTTCATACTGTTCTCTTCCCCTCCCATTCCTGTAAAGAGAATCCCAGATGTTCCACCCAGTCTCTGGGAACAAGTAGAGATCCACAGATTGCTAGAAAAAGAGTCACCCAACCAGTCCCAGCAGACCAAGTTGGATTCAGAACTGACTCAAGATTTTTTTGGTACCAGAGAAAACAGGGGACTGGAGACCTATCTTGGACCTCAGCAAACTCAACCAGTTCGTAAAGAAAGAGAAGTTCCGAATGGTCACGCTTCAGTCCATTCTTCCCTTCCTAGGGAAAGGCAATTGGATGTGCTCCATAGATCTCAAGGACGCGTACTAGCACATAAAGATGAACAGACGCTCCAGAGATCATCTGCGTTTCCGGCTGGGAGCCAATCATTACCAGTTTCGAGCCCTGCACTTTGGTCTCACTACAGCCCCCAGAGTGTTCAAATGCATGGCAGTGGCCACGACTCACCTGAGATGTCTGGGATTCCAGGTGTTTCCATACCTAGACGATTGGCTCCTCACCGCTACCACCTGGTATCAATTGACTCGGGCAACACAATACACACTGACACTCTGCCATCAATTCGACATTACAATCAACTTCGAAAAGTCTGCCTTATCGCCATAGCAGCTTACCATTTTTATAGGAGCAGAGTTAGATACCTCATCTACAACTCTACGTCTCCTTGTAGAAAGAGTCTCACTTCTCCGCCAAAACGTCAGCTCACTGGTATCAAAGAACAAAGCTACAGCAGCAGAGGTATTGAAGGTGCTAGGTTTGATGGCGGCAGCAGGCTATACCACTCGCAAGGATGCATATGCAAATTCTTCAATGGCTCCCCTTTGCTTAGTGGTCGTACCAGAAACTACCGATGCACCACATGATTCTCATCACGGATTCTTGCAAGAGAGACCATCGGTGGTGGTTGACGTCTGTTCATGTCACAGTCTGAAGACCCTTTGCCCCTCCCCCAGTAGCCACTGTGACCATGGACGCTTCCCTGATAGGGTGTGGGGGGGGGGGCATTTTCAGGGAAAGACTGCCCAAGGCACATGGACAGATCAAGAATCACATCTGCACATCAATGTTCTAGAGTTGAGAGGGGTACTTCTGGTGTTGCAGTACTTTCAGGACTCTCTCCTTCTAGGAACTATTGCAATTTAGACGGACAACATGTCAGTAGTCTGGTACTTGAACAAGCAAGGCGGAACCAAGTCTTACCCCCTTTGTCGAGAAGCCCTCAGGGTCTGGCAATGGGCTGTGTCGTCCCAGCGTTTTCTGTTAGCAATGCACATTCTGGGAAAATCCAACGTGATAGCGGACAAGCTAAGCAGGCGATATTGCTCCCCTCGCGATTGGTCTCTCAAACAACAGGTTGCGGAGTTGATTTTCTGCAAATGGGGCCAGCCTTGCTGCAACCTTTTTGCCAGCCACATCAATTCAAAATGCAGAAGCTACTTTGCCCTAATATCACCACACGGTCATCCCCCGAGAGATGCACTTTTACACGATTGGCCCCAGGGTCTCCATTATGCATTTCCACCCCTCCCATTGATACCAGATTTTTACAGAAACCAAAATCGCTGGGAGGGACTGTTATACTTCTAGCCCCCTACTGGCCTCGACAGATTTGGTTTCCGTTTCTCCACCATCATCTGTTGGAAGATCCATGGATCCTGGACCCAGTTCCAGACCTTCTGACACACCCGTCAGGGGACCTTCATCCGTCACTGCAGTCCCTGAAACTGACTGCTTGACTAATCCACTTCTAATTGCCAGGCTTCATTCAATTTCAGAAGATACAAGACAAATTCTCTTGTCCTCTCACAAGCCATCTACCAGGAAATTATATGACAGTAAATGGAAAAGGTTCTCAGTTTGGGCCAACACACAGAACATTGACCCTTTCTGAGCTCCGCTATCATCTATTTTAGAATTCTTGACAACAATTTTTAAGGAAGGGGCAGCAGCTGCTACAGTTCGAGTCCAGTTAGCTGCCATCTCAGATTTTCACCTTGGGTTTGGTGGCTCAAATGTTATGGGCCATAAATTATCTAAGACTTTTCTTAAAGGCGTTTTTCATATGAGATCTTCTATCAAAATTCCCTATTCTCCCTAGAATTTAAACTTTATGCTGTCTCAAATGATTTTTCCCCTTTTTGAACCAGCATCTTCTTGTTATCTCAAATTTTTATCCTGGAAAGCAATATTTCTTCTGGCCATTACTTCTGCCAGCAGAGTGTCAGAACTTCAAGCATTATCTATCAGACCACCCTACATGATTTTCCATGCTGATCGAGTATCTCTCAGAACAAACCCCTCATTTTTTACCTAAAGTCTGTTCTGAGTCAAATATCAATCAGGTCATTGAGCTTGACCATCTTTTTTTCCCCAACCACTCTAGCAAATTGGAATACATGCTGCACAAACTTGATGTACACAGACAGCTCAGATTTTATCTTGACAGAACTAAGGATTTTAGAAAATCAGACTTCTCAGAAGCCAGAAAAGGCAATCCAGTGGCTAAAACAACCTTATCTAAATGGTTATCCGATTGTATATCCTTTGTTTGTGAAAATGCGAGCATGCCATTAACACACAAACCTAGGGCTCATTCTACCAGAGCCGTCTCTACGTCTTCTGCTTTTCAAGCTAAATTGCCCCTTCAGTATTTGCGCTGCAGCCACTTGGTCTAAGCCTCATACCTTTATCACACATTACAAAGTAGATAAGGTTTCAAGGGACAGGTCTTCCTTTGGTTCCATGGTACTGAAGAATATACTCCCATGAGCCACCCAGGATTGAGGGTGCTAGGGACGCTACCCATCAGTGAGAATAAACGGCGAGATTTAACAACTTCACATAAAGAAGTTATGTACTTACCATAACGTTTCATGTGAGTTGTTTATCTCGCCTTTATTCTCGTGTCCCTCCCTCCTTCCCCCTCCTGGCTGACTGTTGACTTAGAAGCTAGTACCGTCCGAGCTTCTGGCAAACCTTGAGGTTTGCTATCGGCTCCGAACCCATCAGTGAGAATAAAGGCGAGATAAACAACTCACATGGAACGTTATGGTAAGTACATAACTTCTTTTTTACCTCTCTTCTCTAAATCCAGAGCTGGCTTTGCCACTGCTGTCTTGCAGAGCCTTATAGCTGCTCCTAATGCTGTATAAATCCATCCTCCCAACCATAGCTTTGGAAATCTACCCAAATGTAATGACTGCAACAGTGAAACACTAAGAACATAGTACAGTTGTGTACACTTACCATAAATGTAGATGTTCGAGTGTATTCACTGTTGCAATCCTGGTTACCCACCCTCCAGCCCCCTGTTTTTCTCTTAGTATACCTCTCCTTTCTTTGACTATGCTTAAAAGCCTTTTTGGTGTATTTGCTTTTGTTTGGAGGTATATTTTTTGTGTTTTAAATTATACACACACACACACACACATATATATATATATATATATATATATATATTACTCCCCATGCAGGGGGCACTTGACATCTGGGACAAGAAAAACTGATGTAATAGCATCGGCTGCATGTTTTATACCCCTGACGACCTGATGTCATGGAAGAAGGGACAGCAACCAACGCAGGACCCAAGACTTTGTTAATCAGGCCGACTGAGGACAACCTGCCAGCAGATTACCCAAATGTAATGACTACAACAGTGAATACACTCGAACATTTACATTTATGGTAAGTGTACACAGCTTACTTTTAGCTAACCATGTCGTTATATTTGTTTTAAATGTTATCCTCCCAAAGGTACATGCTGTGTATGCTTTTTACAACTGAAATTGTCTTGTGTTCTATTTTGTGTAGCATTTTCCTAAGTTTTATTTGTGAAATATTGTAATTCCCTCTTTTGATGATCAAAATGATGCAAATGAAATGCAGATGGCTGTTGAATGCTGCGTGCCTAGTCTCGCAGCTGTATTTTTATCTATAGTCCTTGAAGCATGTTCCAGACACTGAACATTCAGCTTGTCTCAAGCTGTACAGTCTTTGTTACATTGCATGAATGAATGCTGCATTATTTAAGAACAGTTTAACCCTTTTAATATATGTATGCTAGCAAACCAAAATACATGTATTTAAATGACTATATTTTTACATATATTATAGCAACAGATGTGTAAATGCATCTAGATGTGCACATGCATTTATACATTTTTAAACATATCTATTACTGTATAAATTCCCTCTGTTTTAAATAAAAAGCTGTCCACATTAGTATGTACTTTTTATTTGTTATATTGCTATTAACTAGAAACTCATTGGGAAACAAAACCTTTAGTTTTCTTTTGATATAGCAAGTTAACACAGTTTTATAATGTCAACACAATGATAATCATTACCATTAAAATTGCATGAATCTGAATATGACTTTATACAGTGATGTTCTGTACATTAATGTATTGACCATGCTTGAGGATTTTATTGCAAAGGCATTGCAGTCTTGTTTTTTTTTTGAAAAAGTCACAAATGTCAAGCTTTCACTTGTTACTCTACATAGATGAACCATTTACTATATACTGTACAGAATACACTTGCTTGTACAGATTGTTTTTGCATTTGTATATACATGGATGTAATGTACATTCACTCCAGTTTTCAAACCTTGCATTAAACTGAAGCCTGCTAATTACATTACTTGAAACATTAAAATGTATTTTTGGTAACACTTTGTACCTTTATATTAGTACCTTTTGCAGTACTGTTTTCACAGTTAGTATAAATTTGAAAGTATGACCTTCCCACTGTAGTATACATCATTTTATTGCAGTATTGTTTATTTGCTTTATGCTGTGAGAATTAAATGTACGTTTGTCCTTTGGCTGTTACCTAGACTTTGACACTTTGGTTGACACAGTTGCTCATTTTTTTGGCCATTTTTAAAAACAAAAAATATTTTTGTAAAGCTTTTGCTGTTGCCTATACTGTCAGAGTTGTAGTAGGAATCGCTTTTACCCATTTTGAAAAGACGTTCACTGTTGTTAGTAGGTATTTGTACCCTCCTTTTTTGTTAAAGGACCTGCATAATTTATTTTAAGTGCATACCATAGCCCATGTACTGACTGTAGTCGGTGTAGTATTTACTTGCAAACAGATTAATGACAAGTATGTACAATTGTGACGTCCTGTTACAATTACTAAACAGGATTTTTGTAGACTTCTGTGCTTTTTGCTTAATGCTGTACGTGAATACTTAAGCCATTTGGGCTGGCAACCAGTCTTGTTTCCTTGACCTTATAAATTTCAGTACCAGTAACATTTTATCTTGTACAGCATTCCTTGTAACTACCCATTCCACCTCGGAAAGAGTTGAGCTCACATACTTTTTTTTCTTTCTGCGCATTCCAGATGCTTAACCCATAACTCCTTCAGCACTTAGTTGCACCTTCAGTCATTTGTTAATATACTTGATATTGGAATGCAGTTGTAATAAACATTAACTTGCCTAACTATGCATAATATTGTTTTTGAATACTGTTTTTGCTGGAGTCTTTGCTATTTTTGATGCCATTATACAATTACAAAATATTGTAAGAAACATAAGAGAGATTGGCTCAACTAACACATGCTTAAAACAAATATATTTATATGATTTACATTTGCTGTTGTGCGCCTTTTGCTGCAATTTAGGTGAAAAGAAAATACATGCAGTCTTGTGACGTCATGTCTTCACTGCGTTTAACTACAATCATTTGATTTCTATACCCTAGAACTGTTTTTTTTTTTTTTTTTTTTTTAATGGTTTGGAAATTACCATTTAAGTGCCTTGCTTTAACTGAATGAAAGTTTCTGCTGTGTACGCTTAACCATTTCCTAAACGTAGAATAGTATGTCATGAATTATTTCTTATCAGCGTAGTTAACTGTTGCTTTAACTCTTTACTAACCAGATTATATTTGTCAGTATTTTGTTTTGCTCACTTTAAAGCTCTTATGCACTTCTGAAAAAGTGTTTGCATATGTTGTCTGAACTTTTTGAACTCTGTGTTTTAGAAGTTTAGTAAATCTTTTGTCAGTTTACCATGAATCTTGTCTCTGTTTTTATCTTTGTAATGTGCAGTGGTTTTATGCCACTTTTGTCTAGAAAGATGTACAGAAGATTTTGTAAATAACTGACTACTGATATTTTAACTCTGAAATTAACATTTTACATGTGGTGACAGGACATAATGCATCTGATTGTTTACCATTACTTTTATGACATTGCACACAGAAAGCAGTTTCATATGACTTGCACAATAAACGTTTGCTGTCATACCAGTGTTGCTGTTTAAGATGCCCGTTAAACGTAATACATTTACATAAAGCATTGACATCAACTTTACCTAGTAAAGTACTACATGTTCACAGGTGTGTAGTAGGCTAATAGCCCTGGGACCTTTACAAGCCTAGCCATAGGATTACCCTGGCATAGTGCTACCCAACATTAGTTCCCAGTGCCTCTGTCGAGTAGAGACCGTGGTATTATCCTCTGGGTGAATTTTCTGTTTTTCATCCACTCATCAAGATCCTCTTGAAGATGGTCATTGAGGTGCTCTGCTTGACATGTATGGGAAGTATGTTCCATAGCATGGGCAGTCTCTGGGTTATGAACCTGTCCCTCCAGCATGTTCTGTTAATTGTAGTAATGAGGTTGAGGTCTCTGGAGCTTGTGGTATGGAGGGATTGGGATTTCTTTAGATGTAGCATTTCTAACAGAGCTGGGTCAAACATAGCTTTGTAAGTCAAGCAGAGATCGCCTCTAAGCAGGCAATATGAGACAGAGAATAGTTGGAGTTTTTTGAGTCTGTCCATATAGGACAAATGTTTCAGGCCTAGGATCCTCTTTGTGAGGTACTTTTGCGGCCTCTCCAGTTGTTGCAGGTGTCCAGTGAGGTACATGCCAAATGGGGCATTGTACTCTATTTGCCTAATGAGTGAAGAGTAGAGGGAGACAATGACCTCTTTCTTCCTGGATGTAAAACCCTTAATAATGAGATGTGGCACATATAAGGACTTTCTGACCACAGTGACAATGTGGTGATCAAGAGAGAGGTTGCTGTCAGTTTGTGTTCCTTGATCTCTTATGATGTCTTCTGTATTCAGTGGACTACCATCAATGTGGTAATTCATGGGAACCAGGTTTTTCCCAAAGGGGATGACAACATTTTTGGGCATTGAGCTTAAGTCCATGGTTTTGACACCAGTTGTTGGTCACAGTGAGGCCATTCTTTAGGATGTCAGCATCACTTTGGGAGTTAATAATAGCTCCCAACTTGCAATCGTCTGGGAACTTTGTCATCCAGAGTCCCTCCGCGTTGGCCTTGACTTCAGTGAAGTAGATACCAAACAGGAGAAGACCCAGGATCGAACCCTGTGGGACTCCACTCGTGACTAATTAGCAGTCTGACTTGGAGTCAGCTACTTTCACACTGTGGGTTCTATCTGTGAGCCATTTTGCAACCCACCTAGTGATATAGGGGTTGATGCCAAGTTTAGTGAGTTTTTCTGATTCCTGAGTGGGGAATGCTATCAGAAGCCGTGGCTAGATCAAGGTAGGCTATATGAACCACCTTCCCTTCATCAACATCTCTGGTGAGTGACTCAAAGAAGTCGACCAAGTTGAGCAGGTATATGATGTGCCCTTTACAAAACCAAACTGTGTGGGATCCAGAGTTTGGAGATTCCCTATATCCTTGTTTTTTAGGTCCATGATGTGTTCGATAGCTTTGTACATCAGACTAGTCAGGCTACTAGGGCGATAGTTCCCAGGGTCTGTAGTCGCTTTTCCTTTGTGGAGAGGGATAAATGTAGCAGTGCACCATTCGGCAGGCACAAAGCCTGAGGTGAGGCTGTGATTGAACAGAGCACACAGGTGAGTGATACAGTTTATTACCAATCTTTAAATTCTGACCATACATGTGCTGGACTATTACTACTGTCTACCTGAAAAGTAGTGTTACACTTTACACTTCTGTCCTTTATGGCATCAATGCTGTAGAATGAGAAACAAAAATAATTACCAGGTTCTGTGTGGAAGGTGGCCAAATCTTCCCTCTAGAAAACGTGGAAAGTCCCTCGTCGAGTCTAAAGCTGGTCAGACACAGCTGACAGATTCAGCAATGTGAATGTACAGGACCTGTGGAATTTGCAGAGATGCACTGTTCTGTTACTGGATACTGTGCACAAGAAGTAGGCAAATGTTTGCAATGCAACTGGACTTATTAACTGAATAAAATTAAAATAAAAAGGTGTAGTTATCACAAGAAGAAACCATTCGGTCCATCAGCTGTGGCTCGCCATTGAAAAATTATACGCACGTCTTCTGTTGGTTCCTTGTTACTTGCATTTGCATGCATGTATTGTGACCAGCTAGACATACTGCTTCAGTTAGTACACTTTTACTATTACACTCTTCTTTTGGGTCTACAAGCTTCTATACAGATACTGTCAGCTCTCTGTGGCAATTTGCCAAAACTTGTTTATACACACTCATTTATACAGAGTCTGATGGTTTTTTCCAAAGTTTGATGTGTGACAGTTCTTTCTTTGTATAAGTTTTCCTTTGTTTCCTTGTCCTTGGTTCTTTGTAGTTTGATGATCCATGGAGAGACTTCTGAAAACTCCATGTTCCAACGTTATCTTACTGATCTTCCTCCTTATCTTGACATCTTCGCGTCTTCTGGCCATAGCTATTTTTACAAAGTTAGTCTCTCAGTAACGCACTCCTTTTTCTGCATGGATGCCAAAATCTAATTAAGTCTGTTTGCCAGCACACTTGTTCAGCTTTTATACTATTTCTAAATTAACCCTTTATATTTCATTTTGCTCTATATTCTTACAGCTTTTTTCCAAGCTAATAATCATGCTAACAGCAGTTTAAATGGAGACAGATTACTATTTCTCTTACAATGGTAGTACTCTGACTTATTCAATGGTATTGCAATTGTTTACAATGTTTTGTGTCATCATGTACACCTGATACTCTGACTGCTTTTATCTGAAATGGTGTTAAGTCAGTCCCGTAGCATCTTCTGTTCAGAGTTTTCTTCAGTGGTGTACTGCATTTCAGTGTAGTACAGCAAAGCGGACAGGTTACTTCTTGTGGTGATTTTCTGTTTAGGGCCTCAACAGATTTAGTTCAGGTCTTTCTTGAAGGCTGAGCACATAGTGGCCAATGTATGTCCTACTGTCTTGAGAAGTTCAGAGATCGGTCTCCAAGATTACAATACATCTTCCCATTCTGACCAAAACAAAATTGATAGAATTTTTAATATATTTTTCGGTGTTACTGAAAACTTTATCAGATGTATATCGGACAAAATCCACAGTACGCTTACTTTTTTTGTTTTACCATTGAGTAAAACAACACACACAAAGTTTATTTTCATTGTAAACCTTTGTCCTACCATTAGGATTCCCTTTTGTTGTCGCATCAAATTCATGTTTGGTCACTAGATTTTAACACTTACTCATTTGTATAAACTCAGTGGCAAACTATTTTTCTTTCAATATTCAGAAGTTTCGTATACTCACAAAGAATAGGACTGTGTAAACTTTTCTGGTAAGGAAAAGTTGCATTTCACATGGGAATTTTAACTGGTAGTCCACTTTACTGTCTTGCAACACTTCTTGAGACATGCGCTGCACATATATAGGCTTTTGAGTGAATTACCAACTATTATAGGTTCATAGGCGCGTACTAGGCTAATGGCCCAGGAGCCTTTACAAGCATAACCCATAGAAATGCCCTGGCATTGTGCCGCCTGACCTTAGTTCCCACTGCCTCTATCAGGTAGTGTCACTGGAGTGATCCCCGGTGTGAACTTTCTATTTCCCATCCACTCATCAAGATTTCTCTTGGAGGGCCATTAAGGTGCTCTGCTTGGCATGTATGGGAAGTCTATTTCAGAGCATGTGCAGTCTCTGGGTTATGAACCTGCCCCCCCAGCATGTTCTGTTTGTGGTAATGAGGTTGAGGTCTCTGGCACGTGTGGTGCAGAGGGATTTGGATTTCTTTAGATGCAGCATTTCTGACAGAGCTGGGTCAGACATGGCTTTGTACGTCAAGCAGAGATCGCCTCTTAGTAGACTGTATGAGACCGAGAATAGCTGGAATTTTTTGCGTCTGTTCGTGTAGGACATGTTTAAGGCCTAGGATCCTCTTTGTGAGGTACTTTTGTGGCCTTTCCAGCTGTTCCATGTGTCTAGCGAGGTACATGCCAGATGGGGCATTATACTCAATGACTGGCCTAATGGGGGCATTCCTGGATGCAAAACCCTTGGTAATGAGATACTACATAGAAGGACTTTCTGACCACAGTGGCAATGTGGTGGTCAAAGGAGAAGTTGCTGTCAACCTGTGTCCCCAGATCTCTTACACCTTCAGTGTTCAGTGGGCTCCCATTGATGTGGTAATTACTGGGAACTGAGTTTTCCCCAAAGGGGATGACAACGCATTTTTTTGGCATTAAGCTTAAGGCCATGGTTTCGACACCAGACATTGGTCTCAGTGAGGCCTTTCTGTAGGATGCCTACATCACTTGGGGAGTTCATAATGGCTCCCAGTTTGCAGTCATCTACAAATTTGGTCCGCCAGAGTCCCTTCCGTGTTGGCCTGGACTTCTGAGAAGTAGATGCCAAATAGGAGAGGACCCAGGACTGATCCCTGTGGGACTCCACTTGTGACTGGTCAGCAGTCTGACTTGGAGTCTGCTACTTTCATACTGTGGGTTCTATCTGTGAGCCAGTTTGCAACCCACCTAGTGATATAGGGGTTGATGCCTAGTTTGGTGAGTTTATCAATAATTCCCAAGTGGGGAATGGTATCAAAGGCCCAGATCAGATTGAGGTAGGCTATATGAACTGCCTTGCACTCATCCACAACTCTGGTGACTGCCTCAACGTCATGATCTGCCTTTCACAAAACTAAATTGCATTGGATTTAGAGTTTGGAGTTTCCCTATATCCTTGTTAATTAGGTCCACAATGATGTGCTCCATAGCCTTTACATATCAGACTCGTCAGGCTAACAGGGAGATAATTCCCAGGGTCTGTAGTCGCTCTGTCTTTATGGAGAGGGATGACCGTAGCAGTGCGCCATTCAGTAGGGACAAAGCCTGAGGTAAGGCTGTGATTGAACAGGGCGCACAGATGTGGTGCCAGTTCACTCTAGTTCATGTAGAATAGAACACATCCAGGGATATTGTCAGGTCCCATGGAAGCTGTATTCTTGGCCTTGGACAAATGCAGCTTTAACCTGTGCTGCAGTAATGCTGGATGCCTGGCATTCCTCTGGTGTTGTGATTGGTCCTTTGGTGGGGGAGAGAGGGGTAAAGTTGGCACTGAATCTGTCGGCCAGTATGTTGCCAATATCATTTGGCTCCGTATTGGCGGTACCACTGTGCAGTAACTCAGAGCAAACCTGGGTATTGCCGTGGAGATTCTCGATATAACTATAGAAGGGTTTGTGGTCGTTTTTAGTGTCTGCCGCAATTCTGCCTTCATAGCTGGCTTTAGAGGTTTTGATGAGGGTTCTCAACTTTTTGTTGAGGCTAATAAGGGAGTTTTTCCAGTCTTGGGATTTCACCTTTTTCTACAACAGTTTCTTCCTTCTGTTTAGAGTTTATTAATGGCAAGGGACCACCAGATTGGCTTCCTTTTTTTTGGAGGAGTGTGTCTTGGTTCTGTTGGGTATGGCTAGTTCCATGCATTTATGTATGTGATCGTACAGTGCATTGGTGTATGATTCGGCAGTAATGCATGTATTTTCCATTGACATGGGTACCGTGAAATTAGCCACCTCTCTTTTTAGGAACCAAAAGTCAGCTTTGGAGTAGTTTTTTATGGTGGTTACCTTTGCGGGGGGGGGGGGTGATGCCGCGGTGGTATGGCAGTAGCGCTGTTACCTCACAGCAAGAGGTTCTCCTGTTCGATTCTTGGCATGGCTTGGGAGTGCCTTCTGTGTGGAGTCTGCATGTCCTCCCTGCGGTTGGGTAGCATTCGAAAGACATGCGTGCGTAAATGGGTGTGCCTTCGTTGAAGGTTGGGCGTTGAGCTGCACCTCGGCGTTTCGTAAAAATCTACTGCCAATCATTAGCGGACTGGAGTTCCGCTGTGGCGACCCCTTACCAGGAAAAAGCCGAAAGTCAAACAACAACAACAACCTTTGCGGGGGGGTGTGGGTGAGATGTGGATTTCCACAGTGATTAGTTTGTGGTTGGATCTAACTAGGGAGGAATTGACTGTTGGTGTAGAGCAACAGTTGCACGTGTTAGTAATAACCAGGTCAAGGATGTTGCTTCCTCTTGTGAGGGTAAGAATGAGCTGGTCCATGGTATTGGAATTGATGAATTCCAAGAAGCATTGGGCCAGTGTATTGGTGCATGAGTAGTTTTACTAGTTGATGGAGGGGTAGTTGAACTTTCATTTGTGGAAAACACAGCTGTAGAAAAACATCTTTTCTAAATGGAACATAAGGAAACAAAACTGTTTTCTTAAAATGTACAGTTATTTCACTGATTTAAATCACAGTTCATTTTCTGTTACAAAACCTTTGGACACTGTAATTCGGTGATTTTCTCTCTCTCAATGCACATTTCCCTGGATATTGAACTCTAGACTCTGAGGACAAGAAATCTCGCTTTTGTAAGTGCTGCAGCCAATAGCATCTGTTCCCCATTACCTTCCATGGAATTACTATACATCTCTCTTGTCCGACATAACCTCTTATGAAGGTATCCCCAGCCAGTAGAATTGTTGCAAACAGCACAACATATAACGCATTGCTTCCCGTGATGAGCAGGCAATACATTATACCATCAACGGATATGTAGAAAACTAGTTATGAATAGAGATAGTCGGTCTCTGTATCAAATCAGTGTTTTGTGAGTGTAATACTAAGCATTTTGTAATGTCCACTATTTTCTCATGTATTGTAGTATATGTCACAAACTTTCGTTCATCTTAATTTTCAACTGTTAAAGGGATTCATAAGTAGCATTCTTCTTGGATGTCTTTCGGCAAACAAGTTAATTACTGAAGAATAGTCTTTTGGAGTGTCTCAGTGCATGAAGAGCAACAGTGAACTATTAAGAGGCTCTTGTCCATTGTACTTTCAGTTCAGTCTTTATCAGTTTTATGGCTGCTAGCAACTATGACTGGAGCAAGCAAAAGTATACTTAATGTAAAGGAAATGTTTGCAAACACGACATTTGTGAATGTTTGCTTCGTTATTTGAAGTGCAGAAATGGTTGGTAAAGATACCCATTTCCTTTTTCATAGTCTGAGCTCTTGGTAGGATGTTGTCTGTGAAGGCAAGTCAAAAACAAATTTTTAAGTGAATTTTCTTATTCTGATGTGAAGTTGCTCGAGTTTGATGGAATCTGTGTGAATCCTTGTATAGCCCTCGATACCTTTGCAGTGAATCTGCTGGAGAGTTCATGAATAAAGTGATCCAGGAAGGGAATACAAATTATTTTCCAGTGCACCTTTCTGAAGTCTCTCCACCAACATTGTTCCTTATAGTACTCTGATTACAGAGACATGGAAGGAGGAAATCAGCCTTACTGCAGAAGCTTCCCATTTCTGACATTTCTCAGAAGATATTCCTAAACTCATGCTCCACATTTGCATGAGTAGCCTGCAGCTTATCAAGCACAAAGCTGGCTTGCTCATATGCAGTACAATATGTCTTGTGGTGGTCCTTGCAGAAGCTTCTAAGGGGCTAAGTAAAGCCAAACAAGAATCTTGATGACTGGTAAGAAACAGTAAAGAATGACTTAGTAAATGAACTGTGCAGTCCACTGGCCTCTGCCAAAGTTTTTCCATCTTAATGTGGCACTTATTCATAATACACTGATAGTGCTGCATTACATATTATAGAAGTCATCAAAGGTTGTATGTCTCTCCTGCATACCCCTTAGTAGTCCAGATTTTTGCAGAATTTCTAAATTTTTGACTCATTCTTGATCTCGTCATAAAATTTATAATTATCTGGATTTTTGTGGCAAATTAGTGAGGATTGAATTCACAAAATGAGACATTTTAGTTTGACTTCATATCCTTCATAAAATGTGTGTTAACACAAGACCAGCTTTCTAACTTTATAAGAGCAATATTTAAAATTTGTCCCTTTTTTGGGGCTTTGTTTTCCCATTTTCTTTTGTGCCAAGAGGTTGAGAGCTATGCTCTCTACCCATCTGGTCTCATAGAGCAACATAAACTTTTGTTTTTCTACTGGGTTTTGGCCATTTGCCATTCACTGTGAATCCAGGATTTACCTGTTTGGAGAATGGTTGAAAAATATAGCAACTTTCTTTGCTACATTTAGCATTATTTGTACTTCTAGAACTTGGCAATCCTTTGAAAGCACAAGGTTCAGTTGGTGAGTAGCACAATGGAAAAAATGGCATGTGGTACTTTTTTTGAAACACAGCAGCACAGCCCTTCTGTGCTTCAGCCATGTTTCTAGCACCATCGTACCCTTGAGCTCTGCAGTGCCAAATATTCAGTGTTAACTTTAATCATGTAACCAACTTATTACAGTTCACCTCTCCAGTCACAGATTCACAGACAATAAGCTATATGAATCTCTCCACAGACTGGCCATTCTTCACACATCTTAAAAAAAAAAAAAACTCCATGTTGCTCCCATCTGCTTATAACTGAATTTCATCTGCTTGAATGGAATAAAAAGATCCAAGCAACTGTTAAATATCCTTTTATTAATCTGATGTTGAATGTATTCTTAAATACAGTCTAGCAGTTCATTCTGTTTTTTGAAAAATACTTTGCATTCTTTTGGCTTGTCTGCAAGTGGGTTTGTAACTGACACCATCATCAATTTGGGTATCAACTAGAGGCATGAAGTTTCCTTTGTTGGTAGTTCAGTCAGGTGTGCAGTTACCTGTCCATGAAGTGTTATCTCTTGCCTTCCACAGTACTCCACACACTTTTTATAATACGTTAGTAGAGCTATGTTTTGGCCACCTGCAGCTGTGTAGCATTTGAAATGTGCGAAGTCCACTCTTTGCCACTTGTGATGTTGAATGCATGCAATTTTGCCTCAGATTTCTTGTGGCACTCTAACTCTCGAGTGTCACTGAATATCCGCTTTAGCACATTTCCAATTACAATATGGCTGCTCTTTTAATAATTTTGCACATTCTGTCTGTACTAGTGTTGGAAACGACACCGAGACTAAGCAATACAGTCCATCCTGTTTGACAGAATACATCAGCAAATTATTATCGTGATTGTTGCAAAATGTAAACTCTTCCACACTCCAAAGTGTAGGAAAAACATCATTGGCACAAAAAGGCAACTTTAGAAACAAGGGTGTTTGTGTAAAAAAACAAAAATGAACTAATTCCTTGCCATACGCCTTCAAAGTTCAAAAGTTTTAAACACTGTCAAGCACTTAAATAGTTCAGTTAGAACATCACTAAATAGAATAGTAGCATGTACCAGAATGCATATGAATTTAAATGAAAACATAAAGCAAAAATAATTCAGTTAAAACAAATGAGTTCATAAAATAGTAATTATAATGATCGTAATAATAAGCTAGTTGAATACAAAAGTATACATATCCTAACTTCTATGAAATGAGGATGTTCATCGTGTTACACTGCTGCAGTCATCACACTTGGGTTATCTGCCATCAGGCGGTCTCAGTCGGCCCGAGTTCCAAAGTCTTGGTCCGGCGTCAGTGCGACAGGGGTATAAAAGAGGCAGCTGACACCATTTTCTTCAGTCTTTCTTGCCGCGTGGTGCCCGAAGCAGAAGCAGTTCGCAAGTGCCGGTCGGCCGACTCCTGAGATTTTTTCAAATTGAATTTCAGATCGAAGTCTTCAATAAAGCTATGTACCCCATTGGGGAACCTTTTCTTGCCTCAGACTGATGTCAGAAAAAGTTAATAATTGCATTTCTTGTGGGAAGCAAATACCTCCTAAGGATTTTAATTCTTATTGTATTCCTTGCCTAGGCCCAGACCATGACATCACAGGTTGTCGGTTTTGTGCTAGGTTTAATAAACGAACTATTAAACGTCTGTTTAATTTCGCCCAACATTATTTTGGTAGAAAATTTAATTATACTATGCCGTTGGAGCAACCGACGACCGGGATGCATAAAAAGTGCCAAGATAAGGACAGGCAGCCGAGACCCAAACCAGACACTGAGGCCTCTGCTAGGCCAGTCGCCGGTTCTCCGGTTTTCAGTGAGGCGCCAACGCAGCCCCTGACAACCGCTGATTTAGAACCCCAGCCTGCATCTGACTCACAAGTGGAGATTGCAGGTCCTCAAGAGCCTTTATCTTTAGGTCTTTCCGACTCCATGGCTGAAGGTGATTCCGGTGCAGTTGAAAGGCCGTCTGTTGCTGAAGGTGTCTTCAGACCGACTACACTTTCTATTAAATCCTATGCAAACCTGAAAACTCCTTTAAAAGTAAGGAAGTCTGAACAGCAGTCTCCAGTACAAGACCCCATGCCTAAGAAACAGATGTTTAAGATGGCTGAAGACTTGATTACCCTAATCAGGGGTTCCCATCCCCCACCTGACAAAAGGCCTAGACAGGAGGAGGACTACGCTTCCTCTGACCAGGTTTCCATTTCCTCAGATTCTTCTGGGGAATGGGAATACTTTTTTCCCCCCTTATGAAGACTCTGATGCTGAAGAGTCTATTCCTTCAGCTTCTCCCCCAGAAGACTACTCTTTTGGGGAAAATTTACATACCATGAGGGAACATTTCCACTGGGAAAGCCAGGATTACTCTGATTCTAAGAAAAGACTTCCGAGAGTTCCTCTTACTACCCCAGCACAGACCCCTTGCTATTCCACCTGTGTTAGACATTGTGGATGATGTTTATTCAGAATCTAGCCTTAACCCAGATTCATTACTTCCTGCACCAGCCAAACCAGACAGATACTACAGAGTCCCTGACTCACATAAATTCCTATATAAAAGCCCTGTTGCTGACTCAGAAACCATTTCCCAGGGTCCCAAAGGGGGGTTAAGGCCTCTATTGCTAAAAGTCCTGTACCGTCTGAAAGGGATTCTAGAGCACTAGATAGATGGGGAAAGAAAGTATATACCTCAGCTACTCTAGCTATGAGGGCCTTAAATTGCCAGTTTCACATGCTGAAATATCAACAATATTTGATGTCTCAATTAAAACAAAAAGTGAGCACACATACAGAGCAGCCTTGATTACAAGGAAATGCAAGATTTGTTGCATGCAGCAGAACAAGTGGGAAAGCATACTTTGCAATGTGGATTTGATTCATTGGAAGCTTCTTGTAGAGCAGCTGTAACAGGGTCTGTCATTCGTAGGCATGCTTGGTTAAAAGAACAACCTTTACCTGATCATGTTAAAGCAAAGTTATTGGATGCACCCTTACAGCAGGATGTTTTATTTGGTGTGAAAGCAGAAGAGGTTTTAAAGAAAATGGAGGATAAGGCAAAATCTATGCAGATGGTCAAGGTTTTTTACAGATTCAACCCCCTCGTTTCAGCAGAAACTGGCCAACCAAAAACTGGTCCTTTCCAACTTCTGACAGACCACAGAGGGGCAAATACAGATGCCCAAGGGGCAGAAGTCATCCACAAGGCTCTTACAAGACACTACAATGGGGTGCCACAACCCAGAAAGGAGGAGGACAGGTCTCAAACTATCAGAAGACAATCACAATGACTTACCCCTCAGACTGCCAAGCAAATCACTCTTGGCAGCTCCCTTGGGAGGAAAACTTGCACTTTTTGCAGACAATTGGCACATCATCACAAAAGACAAATGGGTCCTAAATATTGTAACTCAAGGATACAGGTTCCACTTTCACACTTTACCAAGGATAAAAGGAATGCCAAACCTGCCATCAAATCAATGGACAGAGGCTCAAAGACAAATTACAGCACTCATGAACATGAGAGCCATTCAACAGGTTCCTACACAGGAGCAAGGACAAGGATTTTATAGGTTCATAGGTTCATACTAGGCTATTTGCCCAAGGGCATTTATAAGCCTAGCCCATAGTTATGTGGCTTTCGCCACCCCTTTAGTTTGAATAAAAACTATGCCTATCATTTTTCTGTGCCTCTGTCAAGCAGTGACACTGAAGTAATCCCTGGGGTATATCTGCGATCTCCCATCCATTGGTCAAGATTCCTCTTGAACAAGGCCAGCGAGGTGCTCTGCCTCACATGTACCAGGATTTTGTTCCACAGCATAGGGAGTCTCTGGGTGATGAATCTGTCCCTCCAGCACGTTCTATTTATAACCGTGTCAAGGTTTAAGTCTCCCGCCCTTGTGGTTCTGAGGGATCTAGATTTTGAGGTGAAGCATATTCATCAAATCTGGGTTTGACATGGCCTTATATGTCAGGCACAGGTCACCTCTGAGCAAGCGGTATGAGACTGAATAGAGCTGGAGTTTCAGTCGGGCAGCATAAGACATATTTTTGAGACCCTTTATCCTTTTGGTGAGGAACTTTTGGGGCCTTTCCAGCTGCAGCAGGTGTCTGGTCAGATACATTCCGAACGGGGCATTGTACTCAATCATCGGTCTAATGAGTGATGAGTACAGGGGGACGATGACCTCCCTTGATCTAGATGTGAATCCCTTCATGATCAGGTGGGCGATATAGAAGGTTTGCCTTTAGCAACATGAGTGTCAAACGAAAGGCTACTGTCAACTTGGGTCCCCAGATCCCTGATGACTTTTTCTGTGCTCAGTGGATTGCCACCTATATGGTAGCTAGGGGTAACCTTGTTTTTCCCGAAGGGTATGACTATGCATTCTTTGGCGTTTAACTTCAGGCCATGGCTCTGGCACCAGTTATCCGTTTCTGTGAGGCCCTTCTGGAGGATATCTGTGTCAGATGTGTTTTCGACTATGGCGCCCAGTTTGCAGTCATCTGCAAACTTTGTCAGCCATAACCCTCCTGTGTTTGCTTGTACTTCAGAAAAGTAGATGCCGAACAAGAGTGGACCCAGGACTGAGCCCTGTGGGACACCACTTGTGACAGGCTTTGAGTCTGACATGGCTCCAGCAACTCTGACCCTGTGGGTTCTGTCACTTAGCCAGTTTGCAACCCATCTTGTGATGTATGGGTTTACATTCAAGCTGATGAGTTTTTCGATGATACCTGAGTGGGGTATTGTGTCAAGGCCTTTGCCAGGTCGAGGTAGGCTGTATGGACTGCCTTTCCCTCATCAATGGCCTTGGTGACTGTCTCGAAAAAGTCAACCAAGTTTAAGAGGCAGGATCTGCCTTTGACAAAGCCAAACTGGGTTGGATCCAAAGTCTGCAAGTTCCCTATGTCTTTATTTATGAGTTCCATTATGATCCTCTCCATGGCTTTGCAGATAAGGCTTGTCAAGCTAATGGGGCGGTAATTTCCAGGGTCTGTGGAGGCACCGCCCTTATGAAGTGGGACCACAGTCGCCGTGCGCCACTCCTTGGGTACGTATCCTGAGGTGAGGCTAAGATTAAACAGCTGTCCTAAGTGTGGGTTTAATTCCTCGTTGAGTTCATGAAGCACACAGCCGGGGACACCATCCGGTCCCATGGATGCTGTGTTTTATGCCTTAGTGAGGGCAGTTCTCACCTGGGCGTTGGAGATGTTTGGGGGGCTACAATCCTCTGGAATAGATACCTCTCCTTTGGGGGGGGGAGAAGTTTGCACTGAACTTGTCAGCCAGTTTGTTAGCAATGTGTGTAGGTTCAGTAATTTTCACATCATTTTGAACTAATTCTGAGCATATCTGGGAGTTTCCTCCTAGGTTTCTAACATAGCTAAAGAAGGCCTTATGATTGTCTTTAGAGTCCTTGGCGATTTTTCTCTCAAAATTTGCCTTGGATGATTTTATGAGAGCTCTTAGTTTTTACTTATAATGATCAAAGGTGTCTTACCTTTCAAGGATTTTGCTCTATCTTGTAGTAGCTTCCTCCTTTGTTGTAGAGCTTGTTTATGGCTGGGGTCCACCAGACTGGATGCTTGCCTTTGGTACAGAGAGTCTTAGTTTTGTTTGGGATTGCCTGATCCATGCAGTCCTGTAGGTGCTGGTAGAAGGCATTTGTAAGTGATTCAGCGGTTTGAGTAATGTTTACCACTGGCTCAGGGGCCTTAAAGGAGACCACACTAGTTTTTAGAAGTGTGAAATCGGCTTTTGAGAAGTTTTTCACTGTGGTCTTTTTGTTTCAGGTGGGGCGGGATGAGGACCTCCAGCGAGATTAGTTTATGATCTGATCTCACCAGTGAGGGGTATACTTCCGGTGTTGAACATTTTGATCCCATGTTCGTGATGATGAGATCAAGTATGTTTTCTCCTCTTGTGGGGATGGTGACTAGTTGTTCCATGGCATTTGAGTTTATGAACTCCAGGAATCTTTGGGTTAGAGTGTTCGGGCTTGAGTAGTGTTCCCAGTCTATATTAGGGTAGTTGAAGTCACCTAGTATGATGGTGTTTGGAGATACATTTATCCCTCCAATGTTTTCAGGAAGGCCATGTGAGGTTCCTGAGTTTGAGAGGGTGGCCTGTAACATGCTACAAATTGCAGAGCAGTCTTGCCTATGGTTAATTGCACCTGGATGGTCTCCGATGCATCGTCGTTGCCACCAACCTTGAGGTGTGGGTGTCCTTTATGAATATGGACACCCCTCCTTTCTTGGTGTTGTCCGGATTTTGGGGCCGGAACGCATGATATGAGGTGAAACCTGTTAGTGCTGGGGTGCTCTCAGGAGCCTTGAACCAGGTTTCTGTCACAGCACAGACATCGATGTTCTCCATATTGAGAAGGGCCTCGAGTGCGTGCATCTTGAGATTGAGACTTCTGGCATTGAGCAGCATTACCCTTAGATTTTTTCCTTTTGGTGTTCTAGGGTGGTAGGTTTAGAATTTGAGCCTTGCCTAAAAAGGCACTATGGGGTGGCAAGAGCCTTTGCCAATATCCGGAAGCCCAGGGTGACAGGTGCAAGCCGTCCCTTCGAAGCAGCGTGGCTTGTCCAGCATGTCATCCCAGGCAGACAGACATTGATCCCTTTGAATGACACCAGAATTTAAGCCAATTATTAAAGCTGATCATCTTATCACTGTATTGTGGCATCATTCTAGGTGAAGGTAGGATACTGCTCAAGGTCAGGGTCATACCTGCCTGGGCTACATAATCAGAGAGCTCCTCGATGTCCCTTTTCATGTAGTCCAAGGAGGTACGTCTCAGGTCGTTGACACCAGCGTGGACAATGACTGAGTCGTACTTGTACCTGCTGTTGAGAGACCCGAGTGCTTGCGTTATGTGGCGGATTCTAGCGCCCGACAGGCAGCTTACTGTGACCTTCTCCTTACTCTACTCTTTCTGGTTCCCCGAAAGGACAAAGCCTGGAGACCCATTCTGGACCTTTCAATTCTAAACACATACCTGGAAGTACCGAAATTCAAGATGCTCACACTACAGCAACATCTTCCCATGCTGGGCATGAAGGCTTGGCTAGTAACGTTGGACCTCAAGAAGGCATACCCTACATGTCCCTATCAGACAAAATTGCAGAAGATACCTCCGATTTATAGCAGGTACAACTCATTACCAATTCTCTGCACTGCCCTTTGGCTTATCTACTGCGCCCAGGGTCTTCACAAAATGCCTGGCACCAGTAATTGCATACTGCAGACAAAGAGGAATCCAAATATATCCATACCTGGACGACTGCCTTATTCAAGCAGAAAGCAAGGACATTCTTTTAAAACATCTGGCGTTTGTAAAAAAAACTACTAAGTTGCCTAGGGTACACAGTAAATGAAAAGAAGTCAAAACTAGTGCCCTCACAAGACATAATATTCCTGGGTGCCAGCTTAAATACAACGGCCCAGATGGCTTATCTCACGCCAGACAAGCAAGGACAACTGACTCAATACTTCACAATGATGGCAACAAAGACCCAACTCCCTGCAAGAAAAATTCTGCAGGCCTTGGGATTCATGACATCTTGCATACTGCTAATACCATATGCCAAACTGCATATGAGGAAATTACAATGGTACCTGAAAAGCGTATGGACTCAACACAGCCACAGCTTGGAAACAATAATACCACTCATTCCCTGCCTTCAAAAGGAGTTTCTGTGGTGGGCTCAGGCATGTCACCTCAACAAGGGTCAGCCTTTCACCTTGCCCACAGCCAGGCAAACAATAACAACAGATGCATCGGATTACACCTGGGAGCACACATGGCAGGACACTGTATTCAGGGCAAAGGGTCTGCAGATTAAATGAATCTCCACATCAATCAAAGAGAGATGCTAGCTGTACAAAATGCCCTAACAGCTTTCAAGGACCTCCTACATCCAGGACAACTTCTAATAAAGACTGACAACACCACAGTGATGTGGTACATAAACAAACAAGGGGGCACACATTCCTACCCCCTATGCAGGCAAGCATTGACCTTGTGGAACACAGCACTGACCTACCAAGTTCAACTACAAGCACAATTCCTGCCAGGAAAGAAAAATACATTGGCAGACGAACTAAGCAGAAATATCATGGATCCTCACGAGTGGAAACTAGACCCACAAGTATTCACAGTGATAACTCAAAAATGGGGGAGCCCAGACATAGATCTGTTTGCCTCCCCCCAAAACTACCAACTGCAAAAGTTTTGCACAAGGACATACCACACACTAGCTTGGAAGGTGGACGCCCTCTCATTCAGTTGGAAAACACTAACAGTGTATGCCTTTCCTCCACTGCCTCTTCTGGCAAAGGTGCTGCTAAAAACCAGATTAGAGAGTCCACAAATGATACTCATGGCTCCTGACTGGCCATGCCAACACTGGTATCCAGTATTAAGGAACATGACTCAAGGCCCACCATGGATTTTACCTCAAATTCCTCACCTGCTGACTCAGCAAAACAATCGGATTCTACACAGCCAGCTCAAGACTTTAAATCTGGCTGCATGGCAGATTATCTAAACAACCAGTCAACACTTCTCTCTACAGCTGTTATGGATGTCATTCTGGAGGCCAGGAGACCCAGCACCAGGAAAACCTACTCAGACAAATGGAAAAGATTCTGCGCCTGGAACCAGACTAAAGGCCAAAATCCTCTTGTCCCAAATATTCCTCAGATTCTGCAATATTTAATTGAGATGTTGCACAAAGGCCTTTCCTTTTCATCTATAAAGATCCATGCTTCAGCTATTTCAGCTCATTACAACATGGATCCTCCTATTTTTTCACATCCATTATTAAGACAGTACCTCAACGGGGCTAAGAACATAAGACTGCCCCGGAGAGCACCAACACCAACTTGGGACCTCAATTTTGTTTTGGATAAACTTACAGTACCGTCCTTCGAGCCAGCTTTTTCAGCCGATTTACAGTTTTTATCATGGAAAACTGCCCTGCTGCTAGCAATAACTTCAGCACGAAGAGTCTCAGAGCTACAGGCCCTAATGGTAGTGGAGCCTTTCATCATTTTTCATCAAGACAGAGTCTCTTTATGAACTAACCCTTCCTTTATGCCAAAGGTAGTATCCAGTGTGGCTCTAAACCAAACCATTCATTTACCCACCTTTTATCCAAACCCCCAGAATAAAGGGGAAAGGCTCCTACACTCTTTGGACATTCACAGACAATTACGTTTCTACTTGGATAAAACAAAGGCTTTCAGAAAATCTGACCAGCTCTTTGTATCCTATGCTGCAGGATCTCAAGGAAAGCCTATATCAAAACAGACCATTTCAAAATGGATAGGACATTGTATCCGTTTCTACTACACACACCATGGGAAACCTGTACCTGGTAACATTAGGCCTCATTCCACCAGGGCTACAGCAACATCAGCAGCCTTCCTCAGAGGTGTACCAACCAAGGATATTTTGGAAGCTGCAACTTGGAGTTCAGTGCACACCTTCACCAAGCACTTACCTCTATACTCAAAAACCAGAGCTGGCTTTGCCACTGCAGTTTTGCAGAGTCTACTAGCTTCTCCAAACCCTGTTTAGTACCAACCGCCCAGCCTTAGCTTTGGGATTCAACCCAAGTGTGATGACTGCAGCAGTGTAACACGATGAACATAGTACAGTTTTGTACCTACCATAAATGTAGATGTTCGAGTGTTCACACTGTTGCAGTCCAGGTTACCCTCCCACTTTCCATTCTTCTTACCTGGGTTTTATCTATAGCTCCCTGGTTATACAATCTCCAAGATGTATTTCTATATGGTGTATTTGCTTACAGCTGTAGCTATTGTTTTCTACTTATGTAATTTACTTAGGATTATGTATTGCCTTCCTATTTGGGGGCACCTGACATCTGGGGCAAGAAAAACTGAAGAAAATGGCGTTGGCTGCCTCTTTTATACACCTGTCGCACTCAAGTCAGGGAAGAAGCGACAGCAGCCGACGCCGGACCAAGACTTTGGAACTCGGGTCGACTGTGGGGACCGCCTGATGGCAGATAACCCAAGTGTGATGACTGCAGCAGTGTGAACACTCTAACATCTACATTTATGGTAGGTACAAAACTGTACTTTCCAATATACTTCCAAAGCTTTCTTAAATATTTCATAAATAATTCATTATTATGGTCCTTTGGTAGCCAAGCCACCTCCTTTAATACCATATCAGAAGGATGTAAATATAAATCAGAATATGTCAAAACATGCATTATAAAGAACTTCTCTGATGTGTTCACATATCCTCATTCTGAGTTTACATGTTGTCTTACCAATGTAAAACATCTTACAGGGGCAAAGTAACCCATGAATCACCATTTTTGATAATTAAATACTCCTGTAACTTTGAACAGCTTCCCATTAATGACTTGTGTAGTTCCCTGATCCATGTGACTGCAAACACTGCATCACTAACACTAAGACTCCAAAAACCTCTCTACCCATGTGTGTGTTCACAACTCTACTTGCCATGCAAGGTGAATTTCTGTATGAAATATTCAATTTCAAATTCTTGCATATCACATCAGATGTAATAACATACCAATGTTTCCTCAAGATACGTGATACACCCTGAACTATTTCATAAAAGAAGAGCTTACTAATGGGCAAAACAAACAGCTTGCAGTCACATGACTCTGTTACCTCATCCATGTTCCCTTAGCCATCTGAAAAAGATTTCAAAAATATCAACATTTAACTCTTATGATTTTTCTTTTTATTAGTAGCGTTACACATGGATAACGTTTTTAGAGTTGTATACGCATTTTTATGTACTGAGAATATTTTTATCAGGTTAGTTATTTTATAGTAGTTTGTTTTAGTGATGCTGAATTTAGTGATACAGACTGATTTTTTTTTTTTTTTACTTATTCAGAACTCTGAACTCCTAGTGTTGCTTGGCAATGATTTATCACATTGTGAATGTAGAGTGAGCTCTATCAGGTATCTGTTAGTACGATCTTTTACAAATGAGGCAGTGATCAACAGGTAGGTTTAGAGACTGTTATAATATCTTTGTTTGCTGAGAGCAGTTTTTATGATGGATATTGATGATTTTTATTTTGAATGCCGAGAGTACTGCTGCATTTTTAGGAATTATGTGATTTTAACATTGACATTTGTGAAGCCTATTTGTAACATGGTTTTTGTGTGATGATGGAGTCAACACATACTTTTAGATTGTAGCCATTGTTTATGGTAGCCATGACAATTTGTTTTTTTTTAATTGAGGAGCTAATTGCTTCTTGATCATGATTTGGTTATGTACAATATAAATATGCAAGTTAAAAGCATGGTTTTATGTCTGGTGAAACATAGTGGATCTACGCAAAAGCACTTATATTTTTATGTTCAGGACTTCAGGTGTGTTTTATAAAAACGTTTGGTTTTGTCTGCTGTGTTTGTCACTCTCTGGCTTTTATATTTCTAGAAAAGTTAGCTTTTTGCTTTTTTATGTGTTTTCTAGATAGCTCTTTAAAATATCTTAATTGTTGATAACATTTTGGTATTTCTGTTAGGAATAGACTTGAGTTTTAAGTGTCAATTTCTAGCAAACTAAAGTTTTAGCACTCATACAAACCTTCCCCCAATCACACACTCATCACACTCTCTTGCAACACTCTCCCCTTATCCTCCATTTTGTTCCTTGCTCTCCTCTCATCCCCTCTTCTCCCCCTCCTTGCATGCTCTCTTTTTATACTCCGTTTCAACCTCACCTCATATCACACTTGACTAATCCTACATCTTTGTTCCCCAACCTCCTCTCAATATACTACATACTCATATACCCTTTTTTCCTCTGCTATGTCACCCTCGGTTTTCTCCTGTACTGAATTCAGTCTTTCCAAAATCAAATAACCTTTTATGATCTCTTCACTTTACAGGACCAAACAAAAATTTCTCTTTCTATCCCTTTATCACACTTCTCTTCCACCCCCTTAATACCCTCCAACTCTCAGGTGACAAATTCACCCCAACCCCTATATTAAGCCATCAACTCCTACCACTGCCTATCTGTCTCCTCGGCACACACCTAACCCCAAACATCTATCCTTTTTACTCCATCAACATCCGTAGTATCCTTAGTATAACTGAATTCCACTCCTGGATAGACAAATATTTCCCTGACATACTTAGATTCTCTGAAACATGGCTTAAACCACACAACACAGATAGTGAATTTCTTCCCCCAGGATACAACATTTTACTCCAGAACAGAACACACAAAAGAGGAGGTGTTGCCATTGTGTACTCAGACCTCCTAACCCCCCCCCAAATCAAGCCTTCCCCCCTCTTTTCACCCAGCTGAACTCATTATGGCTAATTGCAAACCCAGCAAACACAAAACCCTGTCTCCTTCTACATACCACCCAGGAGATAACATTCCCTTATTTGTACAGATTCTCCAATGGTTGTCTAACAATATACCCAATGAGTCCGTAATTCTCAGTGACGTCAATATCAGTTGGCTTACCCTCTGTTCTTAATCCCTTACCACCAGCATAAACCTATACAGATTCATTCAACTTATCTCTTCCCCCACTTTTCATCATAAGCCCACTTATACAAGCTCCATCATCAACTGGATTCTTGTCTCTAATCCTCACCTCTATCACCACCCTGAATCCCTACCAGACTGCATAAGTGACCACAGCCCAATATATGTCAAAAGATTCTCCACCCACCATTCTCAACCTCACAAATTGACCTACTCAACAACACAGGCGTTCCCCAAGGGTCTTTTCCTGGGCCCTTGCTTTTTAACATATTTATTAATATTCTCCATAAAGCATCCCTGCAAAGTACACTCATTCAATACGCGGACGATTCAACAATAATTGCATCCTCTAACAACATCTCAGATCTCCTAAAGTTAATACAAAATGCATTTACTACAGTCAAATCCGGGCTTAACAAAGCTCATCTACTACTTAATCCCAAAAAATCAAAACCTTCACTCTTCACAACCAAACCTCTAACTCTAGACTTCAAAATATTCTCTCAAAACAATACAGAAATTGTAAAAACAGCCAAACTACTTGGCATCTCTATAGGCATAAACTCTATTTGGACATGTCTACCAAGTAGAAACTAATAGTCTACTTCTACCCTCCGTCCTCTATGGTTGCCCCATTTTCACTAACCTACACACATCTCTCCTGATTAACTGCAGTCGTGCTACTATAAAATATCTAAGTTTGTCTCCAACGTGCCAACTCTCACACATCATTGCCTGGCCATTAAATCTATAAGCTGGTTTGAGTTCCCTCATTACTTACATTACTCCCAACTTACTCTCACCCACAGACTACTAAATAATCCAAACGTCTGCCCATCCCTTCAACCTATAATACAAATGCACACCCCTACTCGGCATTTTCGGTCCTCTAAGAAAGAACTCTTAACCATAACTTAACCCAGCAAAAAAGCTGGACATTGTCTGTATTCCCATGCCATTTGCCAAACTTTGGAATGCGCTCCCTCTCTCTTACTCAACTAGACTCTTTAAAAACATTTAAATTTGCACTAAAAGAACACGCTCTCAATAACCTTGTCTGTTCTTGTAGTCATATAATTAAACCACCTTAAATGTTTTGGCCACTATGCACTATAAATACTTTTACTAACTTAATATAGTTGCAATTTACACCATCTGTCTTCGTATCCAATCTATCTTGCTTTCTTTATTTCTGTGGCTGAATAAACAGAATTGATTAAACAGTATTCTTATGAGAATATGTAAACAGAATTACTAAAAATCTAACACACTGGGCTTATGTTCTTGTATTGCATACCTCTGTAATATGCATTTGTCTTGTATATCTACTTCAGTTTGTATTGTTTAAAAGCTTTCTTGACTTTCAAAGTTAAGCTGATGTTATGTAAAAATTTCTGATATTATATGGAGCTTTTCTCCCTGGGCCTCCACTGAAAATGTGTCATTGGCCCAGTGGACTTTCCCAGTCAATAAATGTCAATAATAATAATAACTAACTATCTTTGACCCTGTGACTTTTAACAACTGGTCCTTCCTATCAACCCTACCTTTAGATGAAGCTGTACTTCAATTCAACTCGATCTTCCTCAACACACTTAACTCTCTTGCCCCTCCCAGCACAGTCAGAGTTAAATCTCTGTGCTCTCCTTGGCGCACTAACTCTGTCTCTGTCTCTAATACACAAATGAGTTAACGCATGGAAACTCTGGACCAAAACAAAATCTCCTGCCAACTTCCAGACATATAGGAAACTTTGGAATCTGACTAAAAAGCACATCATCAATGACAAAAAAAAATTACTAAACTACTACACCTAGAAACCCCAAACAGTTCTGGAATACTGTCTACCAGATTCTCCACCCAGGCAATCCCTCTACACCCAATGCCTCCCCCCATAACACACCTATATAATAACTGCATCTCTCTTCTATTCATACTTCATTGATACCATCAGCAAACTCATGAAGGCCTCCAACCCACCCAATCTCTCATCCCTACCATCTCCCAACTACACAACTCCCCCTTTTCACTGAAACCAGTTCCTACCAGCTACATTAAAAACCTTCTCCTTAAACTAGTCATGTTCTCCATCAGCTGATAACTTGGCATCCCTCTTCCTAAAGTCTGCTGCCAAATCTGTAGCGTACCCAGTCTCCATCCTCATAAATCGCTCCATGAGGGAATCCAATGTCCTTACTATTTGTAAAAAATTTCAAATACCAATCCACAAAGGAGGAAATTCCATAGAACTCTCTAATTTTTGTCCTATAGCCATACTCTTCCCTCCCCTCTCCAAAATGCTTGAACACTGTGTTCACAAAGAATTATTAGCTTACCTCTCTCAAGTAAATTTGATCACTGCTACCCAGCATGACTTCTGCCCCTCCATAGTACCACTACTGCTCTCATCTCCTTTACTAATGCCATCTTCCTTGCCAGAGAGAACAAACTAGTGTCTTGCCTCTTCTTAGACTTCTCTAAAGCTTTTGACACTGGCTCCCACCCCATCCTCCTCTTCAAACTGTCTCAACTCAAGCTATCCACAGAAACTATCTCTTGGTTCAACAGTTCTCAGAGACCAGACAGGCAGCAATCTGTCAAATGGCTCTCTGTCCTCTTTCTCCCCATTAAAATGAGTGTCCCTTAAGGCTCGATTCTAGGTCCTTTCTCTTTAACATCTTCACCAACCAACAATACCAGTCCTGTCCCCAGTACTCCTTCATACAGTATGCAGATGACTCCACTATCATCTCAATCACTGACAGCCCTACTGACCTGCTTGCCCTTATGCAGAAATCCTTTAAACTGTCTGAATCCTGGCTTATTAACAACCAACTCATACTCGTCCCCCCAAAAAGACAAAACCTCCTCCTCTTCCTCCCTAAATCCCTCCACCACCTCAAGTTATTTACAATCTCTTCACCTAATAACATTACCATCACTCTTGAAACCCACACAAAGCTCCTTGGTGTGACCATAGATGACCATCTCAAATTTGACCTGAATGTACATCACTGTATTAAGAAAACCCACCAGAAGCTCGGCCTACTATATGAAAACAAAAGGTTCCTCACCCCTGACTCTAGAATCTCACTTGCACACGCTTAACTCCTTCCCAAACTCTTCTATGGCTCACAATTTCTAATTAATTTACAGTCTTCACTTCTTTCCAAATTAGAAATCACCTATAACAAAGTAGCCAGATTTGCTGCTAATCTGCCTTCTAAATCTCACCGCTGCCACACCCTGAGGACACTCAGCTGGCTAGATCTTCCTAACCAGCTCTTATTTACTCAACTAGTCATCATCCACTCTATCCTGAGCAAACCCTCCTCCTGCCTTAGTATGTCTACACTCCTCTGTCTCTCTGTAGCCCCCCCTCAGTCCCTAAGAAGCTCTGACCAATGCCGATTACAAATTCACAAATCTAAAAAATTATTTGGACAGAATCTTTATAACTATTCTCCCGCCACCCAATGGAACAAACTTCCCATGCCCCTCAGAAATATTGCCAGTGTCCCTGAAATCAAGAAAATGCTCAAACATCTAAACAGCACCTGGTTTATTTCTCTGTGACCATCCCACCTGAAACCCTGTCTTTACTCTCACTACTTTCTGCCTACTCACTCTCCCTTCCTCTCCCTGAATCTCTCTTCCCCTTATTCAGAATTCTCTTCAGATAGCTCCAGCGCTACTTTTGCTGTTCTTTTTTCTCTACTGTTACCTGTTATCCTGTCTATTTTTCTCTCTTTTATTCTCTGTTTACTAATAAGGGATATTTTTTCTAATTATGTATATATTGCCAAACTTTTCTAATACATTGTTACCATGTTAATTTTCTTGTATTGCTGTGGCATGGAGCTTTTCTAATGTACATTACTTTATCGTGTTAATTTTCTTATATTGTAATGTGGAGCTTTTCTCCCCAGGCCTCCACTGAAACAAATGTCAAATAAAAGTGTGTGGTGTATACAGTTTTCAACTGCTGTGTTTGTAAGGAAGTTTTGTGAAATCACATTTAAGTGTTTAAAGTGCTCAGCTTGCAGACGTAAAATCAGTCATTAAGATCTGCACTGTGTGTTTATTGTTTAGGTGCTGACCACTTTCATGCTGACTGTGACATTTGTGCTGCCTTTGGGTACAGGGCTATTCAAGTTAGAAAAGAGAAATTTTATTTTAAAAGGATTGCTTCTCGCTCATACAGGGTCTTCATTGTCTGCCCCTCTAAGTATGTGTTCTGAATCTAGACCAGCTTCAGCCTCCCCTAACAGTAACACAGAAAAAGGAAAAGAGACAAATCTAAAGAAAAGCACAGAGAAACAGGGAAACATCTATGGAAAAGATCTGAGGAAAAAAGTTATATGAAGAGATGGTCAAAAAATCAAGGAAAAGGACCCAGAATCGTGCTGATCTTTAGGGTCTGGTACCTAAACACTGAGGCATTTGGATCCATTAGGTAGTGATGTGCAAACTCCCTCTCCTTGTGCTAGATTCTCACCATAGCAAGTGATCTCTTGGCTACATTCATCTATTTGGCAGGAGAAATCTGTCCAGGCCCACATCGATAGCTTCATCATCGTGGTTGGTTGCTGACCACATGATGAGGAAATTCTTAATGGCACAGATCTATTTGGGAGTCCTCACAGTGCCTTCTCCAAAGGAAGGAGTGGGTACAGGCCCATCGACCCTGTCACATTTTTCTCTGGTGCCAGTTCACCTTTTGGATGCATTTCCAATGTGTCCAGACCCTTTTAGTGCACATTAGTCGGTTCCAACATTTCATGGAACTTCAGCATTGACTACATCCCTTATTCTTTCAATTCAGATTCTGTTGTGGACCAAGAAGCCACATACATAAAAAATGAAATTAAAAAAAGGCAGGTGTGGACCTAGAGTTTGGAACTGTCCTGACTCCAAGTTAATCTTGTGACTTATTTCTCTCATTCTAATCAACAGGGACAGTTGGAACCTATAAGCTTCATTTGTACTCTGTGCTAGAATTCCCAGTTTTATTCTGGTCTTGTCTCCAGAAGAACCCCAGAGACAAGTCCAAGGAAACAGGTATGCAAATTGAATCACTTGTAACCCTTTCCTGAATCTGTCACTGAACATATGGATTTGGATGACTGTTAAGGTTTCCCTCTATCGATCCCCCCAGAAGACTTCACTTTTAGAGAGATCCTAGAATTGATAAGGGGGGGGGGGTTGGTCCTCCGAAACACCTTCTCCAGACAAATCTGCATTCCTAAAAGCTTTCAGAGTTGGTTCATCTGCATCCTGGGTGGCTGTCTCCTGGGATGCTCTTATATCTTGTAACACAGATGACATGGAAGGACCCTGATGTGATAGAACCTATTCCCAAAAAGCCACACAACATTTTAGGGAGTCCAAAGGACAGTAAACATTGGACAAAATGACCCCCTGGTAGATTCCATGATAGTTGCAGCAGCCATGAAAGATCTGTCCAAGGAGAGTTCTTCTCTTGATTACCTAACAGAGGGAGTCCAGGGCTTTGGACAGACTAGGGAAATGGACGGAGACTTTTGCACTCAGAAAGCGGAGTTATCTTGCCTCAATTAACTTAACACCAGATGTTCAAAAAAACAGTGGCCACCCAGTTGTCAACCCTACAATCCACCTCTAATGTAGTTGTGTGCCTGCTTTGTAATGCAGCAGATGGTACAGTAAGATCAGTTTGCACAGGCTTTACCATGTATTGCCATACCTGGATGTGGCTCTTTGACTTGGGGGAAAGCTTCAAGGCATCTTTTATTACTGTCCCTTTCGATGGCTCCACTCTCTTCAAAACAAAAGTTAGAAACTCTTACTAGGGGTGAGCAGAATGGCAAGATCCTGTTTGCCATGGAAATCTGTTTCCGCACCCCTCAGAGGTCCTTTTGCCGGAACAAAAGGGTTGGTAAGAAAATGAGTTTCAGAAAATACCAGGGCTTTCACCAACACACTCCTGGAGATGGATCCCCTCCCCTGAGGCAGAGGGGAAAGCATCTTGAATGGAAGTCACCCTAGGGGAGAGATAGATCGCATAATCAGGTTTTTGTGGTCTTTTAATGAAGAAACCTATCAGCACTCTTGAAGGGTTACCTGGCCACTGCAGTCTGGATGCAGTTGAGGGAGCTTAACTTTACACCCACAAGCCTGGCAGAATATTACTTCAGAATACTGGGTTCTAAAGATAATCACCAGAGGTTACACCATTCTCTTTCTGTACCTTCTAGAAAACCAATTAAAAGATTTCCTGATATTCCACCCAGTCAGTTGGAATGTGCAACAACAGAAGTTTCAGAGTTGCTAGGAAGAGTCATCCAGGAAGTCCCCCAGACCAGTTAGGATCCAGAGTCTTCTCCAGTTTCTTAATTCCAAAGAAAACAGAGGACTTCATGCTAACTTTGGATCTCATCCACCTCAGTCAATTTGTGAGACAAAGTTCTTGGATGGTCGCATTACAGTCCATGTTACCTCTGAGGAAGGATGATTGAATGTGCTGCATCAGGATGCCTGCTGTCATTTAAATATACAGAGGCAATCCAGGAGATTCCTCCATTTCCATCTGGGACCCAATCATTTTTAGTTCAGAGCACTGCCATTTTGTCTCACTATGACTTCCCAGGTATTCACTATGATTATGGCAGTGGTAGCAGCTCATCATTGACTGCAGGATATCTAGGTCTTCCTATATCTAGATGATTGGCTCCTAACTGCTACTTCTGGGCATCTACTGCTAAAACAGCTAGTACTGCTCCACCTTCCAACTCTATTAGGGATTGCAGTGAATCATTCAAAAAGCCAACTGTTTCCCACACAGCAGATAGAACTTAAAGGATGTCATATCAACACAGTTCTTCAATTTGCCAAACTCCCAGAAGTAACACTGCTTTCCTTATGATTCTTCTAGTACTTCATCATTCCTCTCCTCAAGCAAGATTGATTCATCTTCTTTTAGGGTGTTGGTCTCTCTCATCACATTAGTTCCCACTTGAATTACCACATGAGTATTACAGGAGATGCTCTCAGTCCAATGGTCACAGAGACTTTACCTCCTCCATTCTAAAATTCACCTCGCACAAGTTTGCAGAGGTCATATCAAATGGTGGATAACCTCACCCTTTGTGACAGAAGAGGAGACCCTTTTGCCCACCAATCCCCTGGGACACAGTGACAACGGACACTTCCTTTTTAGGGTGGGAGACCAGCATATCGAGGAGAAGTCTAGTCAGGGTACTTCGTCACTTTCAGAGGCCAGCCTTCACTTCTCTGTTTTGGAGATGAGTAGACTTCCTCGCATTACAAGGTTTTGAGGACTACCTATCAAAGGGTGTGATATCCATCCAAATGGGCAAACAATGAGGAGGGCAATCAGACCCAGTTTGCTGGCAGGTCATGAGAGTGTGGCAATAGGCAATGTCTTCCTCTAATTTTCTAATAGCAATGCACATACCTGGGAAGCCAAATGTATTAGCAGACAGGTTGAGCAGATCAATAGTATTCCCTCATTAGTGGTCTCTCAGCCAGGCAGTGGCTGCTGGGGCCAATCTTGCTGTGACCCCTTTGCCTCTTACCTGGATTACAATTGCAGCAGTTAATTAGCCCTATTCCCTCCACAGGGACAGTCACTGAGAGATGATGTAGTCCACAGTTGGCCCTTGGGTCTCCTGTATGCCTTTCCCTTTACACCACTCTTCACAAAATTTATTCAGAAAGCCACAAGGTGCAAGACCAGATTAATCCTCATTGCTCCTTTGGCCTCATTCAGTGCACCTACTTTGGGTGTTGAATTCCAGCCTGGATTTTCTGAGTCACCCATCTGGGTTTGCCTGTACCTGATCTACAAGTCCTAAAGTTAAACACATGGTTACTTCATTTTTTTATGATAGCCAGAACCAGGCTTTTCTCATTGGTGGTTCACATTATTTCTTCCTCATAAAAACAGTCACCAGAAAGATTTATCAAAGCAAGTGGAAATGATTTTCTGTCTGGGCATGTATTTTTGAGGGGATTGGGTCCATTCTGTGCTCATCCCATTGATTTTGGCTTTTCTATAATAACTTTGTCAGCTAGAATCTAGTTTTTCTGGCTGCATTTCAAATTTTTATGTAGGGTTTAATGATTCCTCCATTGCCTATCTCAGAATTGTCAACGTTTTTCTCAAGGGAACTTTCCTACCAAGCCCCCCCCAAAAAAAAAAAAAAATAGGGATCCACTTCCACCATAGGACATCACAGTCATGCTTCAAGCCCTAACTTAGAACCCCCTTAAACAGGCAGCCTCAATAGATTTTAAGTATCTTTCTTAGAGGACCATTTTTCTGGTTGTAGTTAAAATCCAATAGACTGATTTACAATTGAATTACAAGCACTATCATGCAATCCACCTGGTCTCATTTTCCATAAAAATTGAGTAACATTGAGAACACATCCTTTGCTGCCAAAGGTGAGACCTGAAGCCTATTTGAGTCACTCTATTGATTTGCCAAAAAAGGAAAATATCTGCTGCATACACTTGATGTTGACAGGCAGCTCAAATTCTATTTACACCATAAAAGGATACAAGACAGATCAACTATTTGTATCCTTTCCTAATGTTAAATTAGGAATAAATGCATCAAAAGTCACAGTTTGTAAATGGCTGTAAGATTGCATTTTCTTTCTGTATAATGACTGGGGTTTACCTCAGAACACAAAAACCAAAAGCCCATTCCACAAGAGCAATAGCTACTTCTACAGCATTCATATAGAGAGTTCCCACTGATGACATTTCTGCAGCAGCAACATGGTCTGTTGTTCACACCTTTGTATCTCACTAGAAACTAGACATGCAGTCCAGCGCAGGTACATCTTTTGGTTCCACTGTACTCAGAAATGTCCTACCTTGGTACTACCCAGGTGTATTTTAGGCAGCATGGAAATTTGTCCGAAATGTATTTGATGTTGCCTCTTTTCGTACAATTCAAAATATATGTACTTACTGTAACAGTCAAACAATGTTGTCTCATTTTCTTCCTGTTCAACATCCCTCCCTCCTCTCCCTTCCAAATTGTCGCCTGTAAACTTCTGGTTCTCGGGCAGATCTCGACCAAGACCCTTTCTGTTCAAACATTGCTTTAGTTATGCTGGGGTATTAGCAAGTATATTAGCCTTGACACCTACATGTTTCTACCTTTTTTTTTTTCAGGAATAGATTAATAAGTTGGAAAGCCAGCCAACTTGATCTACCTTTGAAGGGAGAAGGGAATTATGGGAAGGAGTTGAGTCTGATCCAGAACTCAGGAAGAGGGTGCCAGGGTGGATCCAACAACCCAAACGTTTAATAGGATGAAAGTGAGATGACACAGATCTATCATTATGTTAAGTATGTAACTTTTGTTTTTATCCTTAAAAATTGGACTGGTTAACTTTAAATAAAGTCAAAGTGTACATTGTTCTAATAAATCCATCAAAGTGTTTGGGTACCAAGAAACCTGCTCTCATTTACTTCCAGTAATTTCAAACTTTATTTTGCTAAGTCGATTGTCATACTTTTTTTAATTTTACTTTTATCTCAACAGTGTCCAGATCTGTATATTTATTGCCTTTACATGTAGTCAGCTTGTTTCCATGGAAACAGAATGTACAGCTGCAGACTACTTATCTCACACTGAATATTCATTTGCTAAAGGAAAACTTCTCATTGCAGTCTCAGTGGTCTCTTAGTTTTAAAGCCCACTTGCTTACACAAAAGCACTTGCAACATTTAAGTTGAGGGAATTAAGCCAGGCATTCACCTAAGCAAAAGTGAAAGAAAACATGTCAACTCTACATATATGATTGGTCCACTTTTACACCCCATCCCCTACCCCTAGCATCCCAAGATTACAGCCTGTTAATTTAAACGTGCCTTTGCCCAGCCTTTCTTCTCTTTTTATACTGTAATGCCTGCGTTTCTCAACTAAAAATGTACTTTGTTTTATGTGATACAGATGCTAATTACTGAAAATAATGCAGTTTGTATCATAAAATGTTTTATACAAGTAGTGTTAAAATACAAAAAATGTTTTACTCCATTTTTCTTTAAAGTGTCCTTCCAAAGATTACTAACATGAAGTGGGGTATATTCAGTCCCATACAAAGTTTAACAGTCAACAAAAGTCCAATCTTTCTCAGCCACTTTCTCTTGTAAAGCCATATTTCTGTTCACAAATGCAATTGTTGCTTTATAGTCTCTAATTCATTCTCTAATTTCAGTGTTGCTTGTCTTCCTATTTATCTCCATCTCCCAATCTCAGACTTTTGGTTCAAGTCCAAGGTACTCCCAATTCTTCTAGACAACTCCTGTGCTTTTTTTTCCTGTGTCTCAAGCATTTATTTTCCTTTGAAACATTGGAAAAGGTTTCAGTGGCACATTCTCTGGGCTTTATCAGAAGAGTGAGAAGCAGAGTCCCCTTCTGTTTGCTGTCACATTTTGTTCGACAAACTGTATATTTCTAACTTAGCCTGTTCTGCATTAAAAAAAATGACTTTGATCCTCTAGGGAAAAAAATATTCTGAAGACAGCTAGATACAGCAGTTTGAATCTTACACCTGCCTCTCTGTTCCCTGATTGCTAGGATAAATTGGCTTCTCTTCTGCCTGATGTACAGTGAATATTCATTTTCCATATGCACAGTGTAAATGGCTGACACAGCAAAAATTTGGAGACCATTATGCAAGGTTTGGCTGACTCATCATGACTACGAAAGTGTGCAAAATACACACCATAAAAAGTTGCAGAAATGAGGGCGTTCCAAAAAAAAAAAAAAAAAAAGATTCTAAGTAGTAGAAGGCTGCTCTCTTTTTGCCTGATAAGTCTCAGGACACCGGAACCACTTACATACTTTCTCCAAGTCTTTTTGGTTTCTAATATATATAATGGGAATGGACCCCATTCCCAAGTCAAAGTATGATTTAAAGTTCCTGAAATTAGTATTGTTTCAGTCTTTGATGTTAGCCAAAAGTGCGCTTTGCAGCCACCTGTAATGTGCCCAGAGTTGATTCCTCCTGTAATTCATATGGAGTTGCACGTATTGGTAGCATATCTAAATACGACTAAATTCTTTGAGACCCATTGCTCCTATTACTAGTGGAATTCTCTGGATAATTTTCTTCCACATAACCCTCGTTTCTGCCTCCAAATCCTGGTATTTTACAACTGTGTGTCTCTTTGCATAAGACTGAAATCACTGGGTGTAGCAATTTCAGCGATCAATATTACTTTTGTCTTTTCATGAACTACTGTATTTGGTTTTCTCGCATCTGCGTTTTGAACTGTTGATAATGAGTGATCCCATGTAATACAAACATTCTCTATAATGCTTTTGCGGCTCATATTTCAGTATTTCTCAGTTAAATATTGTAATGTTTGCAAAATCCTCACTGTAGTAGTCTTGCTTCATTATTATTCCTTTGAGTATGTAAGCCCTCTGTCATTACTGTTTCCAGTTCTGTTTTGCAGAACCTGCATTTATCTATTTCTCCAACTTGTCTAATGGAGTTTGCAATCCGATGTATATGGCGTCCAGTATCCTGATCCGCCAACATTAACCTTTCATCTTTTGGTTTAAATTCACCTCTCCTTAACCATTCTTGCTGTCGGATCTTGATTGATACAAGGTTGTTCCAGGAGTTCTTTGTACTTGCAATTATATTTATGCCTTTTCCACATTCCTTAATTTCTCATCTGATGATCCTCCTTATATTATTTATTTTGTTTTTTGGTACATTCATTTGCTGCCTGATTTTTGTTTACTTCTGGTTTGATTTCCATTTCTAAACCACAAAACTAAGAACCAAGACTGTGACAAAAAAAACAAAACCAGCACTCAGGAATGAAGGTAACAGGCTGCAGTCACTAAAAATATTGTTTAACAAACTTAAGCGCTTTCATCAGAACAAATCTGATTTCATCAAACCCCCCCCCCATTTAAGTCACATGACCTAAATTAACCACCACCCATTTTTTAAAGGAAAACATAACCTTTTAAAACCTGTTGTGTTTTATACTTTGTAAGATAGAAATCTCAAAGTATGGCTATTGAAATGCATTAATTTAGCCCAGGGAACACATTAGCCCTTAGTTTGAGTTGCCATAAAGTCTCCCTCTCCTCAATTAAATCCTCCCAAGGTCCACTTCTAGGATTCTTTACCACAGTGTCCAACCCATAAAAGGCAAACCTATGTTCAGGGTATTTTTTTATATGTTTATACAGAGAGCTATTTGTGTCTATCTTTCTAATACTTGCCATGTGCTCATATATTCTTTCTTTAAGTTTTCTCTGGGTCTTCCCCACGTAAAAACATTTACACTGTTGGCACTTAGCCAAGTAGATCACCCCGTGTTGCATTTACAATGCAAGGAAGCAAAAATGTTAGTTCCATTAACCTGAACCTTGTCACCCTCCAGAATATACTTGCATTGTCCACAACAATTGCATTTAAACATACCCCTCTTCCTACTAGTAGAAACCTGTTGGTCTCTCTCCCCCTCAAGCAAATTCTTAAGGGATCTACTTCTCCAATACACAATAACTGGTATTGCTCCAATAACCCAATTAGTCCCTTCAAAGCAAGAAAAACTCCCAATATTTCCTCAGTAAACCAGTAACAGCCTCATGTTCCTGACTAAAAGTAGTAATAAAATAACAAGAATATTCATTAGTTCCTAGTGTAACCCACTCCTTAACCACTTGAGTTCGAGCAGTACCTAAAAGTGGAAACCAGTCATCACCCTCTCTCTCATGTGTAACACTTCCTGATGTACCTCACAAATTAGGGGCCTAGGGTATCCCCCTAACCATAAACATAGACTTCAGTTTATTAAATTCCTCCACCAACAAACAATCAATCGTCAGATATATGGGCCAGCCTAATATATTGCCCCTTAACTATACCCCTCTTCTGCTTGTTAGGATGGTTACTGTCAATGCCAAGGGGGTGTAAGAATAGGTTGGTTTTCTATAAATATTGCTAACTAGCCTTATGCCTACAGTAGTCCTTAGACCAACATCCAGGTAGTTGGTAGCATCCCTTTTGCAGTGATAGGTAAACTCCAAAAATTCTGTAGTGTTCAAATAATCAATAAACTCATGGGTTTCATTTTCCTTACAGTCCCATGCTATAAAGATGTCATCCAAAAATTGCAAGTATAATTTCCAGGGAACAGGTACAAATTTTTCAAACAGGTATTCGTTCTCCCATTGTAAAAGTACCACATTGGCAAATACCAGGGCACAAGAGGCCCCCATTACCCTAATTTGTGAGGTACATCAGGAAGTGTTACACATGAGAGAGGGTGGTGAGTTGTTTCCACTTTTAGGTACTGTTCGAACTCAAGTGGTTAAGGAGCAGGTTATACTAGGAGCTAATGAATAGTCTTGTTCCTTTATTACTACTTTTACTCAGGAACATGAAGTTGTTACTGGTATATTGGGTAAATATTGGGAGTTTTTTTTTCTTGCTTTGAATGGACTAGTCTGGTTACTGAAACAAGATGTGTATAGCAGAGGTAGATCCTTTAAGAATTTGCTTGAGGGGAAGGGAGACTGACTACTTTCTACTAGTAGGAAGAGGGGTATGTTTAAATGCAGTTATTGTGGACAATGCAAGTATATTCTGGAGGGTGACAAGGTTCAGGTTAATGGAACTAACATTTTTGCTTCCTTTCATTGTAATTGCAGCACTGGGGGGGGGGGGGGTGATCTACTTAAGTGCCAACAGTGTAAATATTTTTATGTGCGGAAAACCCAGCAAAAATTTAGAGAGAGACTATATGAGCACATGGCAAGTATTAGAAAGATGGACACAAATAGCTTTCTGTATAAACATATAGAAAAATACCCTGAGCATAGGTTTGTCTTTTATGGGTTGGACACTGTAGTAAGGAATCCTAGAGGTGGACCTTGGGAGGATTTAATTGGAGAGGGAGACGTTATGGCAACTCAAACTACGGGCTAATGTGTTCCCTGGGCTATATGAATATATTTCAGTAGCCAGCACTTTTATTACAAAGTATAAAACACAATATGTTTTAAAGTTAAAATATTAAAAGGTATGTTGTTTTCCTTTAAAAATGGGTGGTAGTTAATTGGGTCAATGTCATGTGACTAAATTGGGGTTTTTAAAAGCCTGCTTTTGTATGCTGTAACTAGATTCTGATGAAGTCAGGTTTGTTCTGATGAAAGTGTTTAACAACAATTTTTTTTAGTGACTGCAGTCTTTTACCTTCATTCCTAAGTGCTGGTTTTGTTTTTTCCGATTTCCATTTCTGCTTGAAACAGATATGGTTCTGCTAAACTAAACATGGAAGTCATCTTGTACTTGTTCTCCTCATGTTTTAAAACTTTTCGTATGTTTGGATCTGGTGGGGTTAGCAGATATATATGCTGCCTTATGATTGCAGAGCTATGCATATAATCAGGTTTGAGGAGGCCCATACCTCCTCCAGAAGAGGAATATATAATCTTGGTATACATTGAATTTTATGTATTGTTTGAGAAGCGTAAAGTGTTTTTTGTTTCCCTGTCCAAACGATACAATACTTTTGGGGCCAGTCAATCACTCCAAAACTGGAAGAACCGGTTTATAGCTTGGACTTTGTTCCTAGATGTCAGGACTGTTTTCAGTATTATTTTTAGTGTTCTAAATTATTCCTTGCTCTGTTTTGTTAGTGTTTTATTATGCATCCTTCATTATTTCCCAAATGTTTATAGACTCTGCCCTGCTCAAGTTCCCTTATATCACATTTCTGTCCCAAAGTGATATTTTCTTGGCAATGCAAATTTCCTTCTTTAAGTGTTGGTATTGCAAATTTATCAAGACCAAATGACATTCTTGTATCATCTTTGAAAGTTTTAACCACTTGCAGTTGTGCTTTTGGCTCCTTATCTGATGAATTGTACAGTTTTAAATCCTCCACAAAAAGATGCAAAGTCTTTACTTACACTTTGCTTTTTCTGGGAGCCAAACTGTAACCATTACCTAATCTGTTAAGTAGCCATATTAATGGATTAAAGGCAAAAGAGCAGCAGTGATAAGTCACCGTGGAGTCATAATTTGTCATTTATCATGGCTTAGCTGCAGAGTGGTTTGACACAGTTTCATGCTCAATGTAATGTAATCAATCAGTGTAGTCTGTCTCATACATTTTTAAGCGCTATTTTATCCCTGAATATGGCATACTGCCAAATGCTTTTTGTAGTCTATCCGTGCCATACTTAGTCTTTCCTTTTTTTCAGTTCTCCATTATGACTTTAGCAACAAATGATCCTTTGCTTCATATGACTTTCTTTTGTTACCCTTTTGTTCTATTAACATGATTGAATTTTCTTCTAAATGATTATAAACTGTCAGCATCAATTCCGGTGTGTAGTTTATACATTGTCGGAAGGCAAATTATTGGTCTATAATTTTTAGGATAGTGTGCAGGTTCTTAAGGAAGACTATTGTTTTTACTATTGTTAACCAAGTTGACATCTGTCTGGGGAGTGTATATAAGTAGTTACTCGTGGCTAAATCTTCATGTAGAGATGTTAATACTTCAGAATGATATTTATTGGCAAAGTATGCATGCATACAACGGATTTGACTCTGGTTTCATTGACTCTGCAAGTATGAATTGTATAAATGAATAAATGACATGCATACAACTGTTAAGAACAAGGCAAACGACATACATGAAACTATTTAGAACAAGACAAAAAAGTAAATATGTGTGTACATACAAGGTGCAAAGTGCAACTCTGTGCAAAAAATACTGAAATAAACTCTGAAAGAAACAAGTATTAATAATATGTAAACAATACTGCAGAATCCTCAGAGGCTTGGGAAAAAGAATACCCCAGCTTAATAAGCTGAGTTAACAGTTTATGAACTTGATGGCCTGTGGAAAAGAACTGTTATGTGCTTGTTTTGGTGCGTATTAATCTGTAATGCTGATGGCAGTAGTTCAAAAAGATGGTGGCCTAGATGTGAAGGGTCAGTGATGATCTTCCCTGCCCTTTTCATGACTCTGGAATAGAACAGGTCCTGTAAGGAGGGCAAACTAGCTTCAGTGGTATTTTTTGCAGACCTATTTGATGTAGACCGATTTTTTGTCATGATTAGACAGAATGGTGGTCAGAAGTTAGGTACTGCATCTGGGCCTGGTGTTTTCCAGGTAGGAGCTTTTCTTAACTGTTTCAATTTCTTTGGCAGTTACTTCATCCTATTTCATATCCTGTACATTTGAACTAGTACTACTTTTTTTTTTAACAATGTCTATCCATTCAGCATCTTTACCTTTCACAGGATATTCATAGATAATTTCTCTAAATTGTGTCCTTTAGTTTGGACGGTGGTTCAGTTCCTTTTGCCTTGTTTCCCAATTCTCTGTACAACTTTTTTGGGTCATCAGTAAAGTGCTGGTTTTGTACTTTTCCTTTATATTTATCTGCATATCTTCTACGTTTTTCTGCCTGTGCTATTTTCCGTTCACTATTTGCAGTAGTGCACAGTAAATCCTGATCTGTTCTGATACTGTGCATTGCTTTGATCGTGTCTATCTTTGATTGTATTTTTGTTTCTGTATCCTGTTCTGTACTCTGACAGTGACACCAATTGTCTTAATTGCTGTGTAGTTTTTTCTATTCAATGCTTCCATGATAGCATTTGATTTCACCTCTTCCTTTCCCTTACTGCCCTGTTTCTTTTGTGTTAAGACTTTATCTGTTATTAATTTAGACTGCACAATAATATGTCCTATTTACTTCTGTTATATTGCATGAATTTCTATGAACAGTCCTACTTAGTGTGTTAATTTGTTTTATCAAACTTGTAACTTTTGGGGTTTTATTGACTTTGTGGTCTTTCTTTCATTGATTTTAATGTCTGCCTATCTGTATTAAATCAAGCAACTCTTCGCTTGGATCATTTCTTCTAAACTGAGGGTACCTTCTTTGTTCTACATTTCCAGTGGGCATTCTATAGAACGTTGCAGAGCATTTTCCTGTGCCACATTCTCTTCTGTTGTATCCTTTGTCATCCGTTCCTCTTTCATATGGGACTCACTGGCCTATCACTCCACAACATTGCCTGTGTTGGAGTTGCCACAGTTTCATGGTCCTTCTTTTGCTGTGCAACTTCAACTGAACTTTTGTACTTGTTTTCTATGGAAGGCTCCAAAGTTTCTTCATATGGCAACTGATAAGATGTTTCCTGCTCCACTGGTTTCTTCAGATCTATTTTTTTATCCTGCTGTGGTGTTAACAGAGTTAGATTTTCTACACTAAATCCTTCACTTCGCATGTAATCCATAACCTCAGTTTTTATTTCTTTAACTTCTCCATTACTAATCCTGTTTTCTACTTTTCTTCTTTCTTACTTTTTATGTATTGTAAAATTTTCAATATCCATATGCCTTTGCATGTATTTCTCTTCAAATAGCTTTGGTGCTGCTCTTTTTGTATTAGTTAGATGTCCTTCAAGGATGCATCTGCAGTCCTATCATATGGGTTGTCCTGCCTCAGGCAGCCCTTCGGTCGGCCGGATTCCAAAGTCTGGGTCTGGCCTCGGCTGATGTCGCACTTCACCCGACGTCATAGCTGCTGTGTATTGGGTATAAAGGCATCAGCCGACGCCATTTTCCTCAGTCTTTCTTGCCGCGTGGTGCCCGAAGCAGAAGCTGTTCGCAAGTGCCGGTCGGTCAGATCCAGAGATTTCTACTACCGAAGACTTCTAAAAAGCTAAGTACCCCGTTGGGGACTCTTTCTTGCCTCAGCCGATGTCAGAAAAAGTAAATAATTGTTTAACTTGTGGGAAACAAATACCTCATAAGGATTTCCACTCTTACTGCCTTCCTTGCTTAGGCCCAGACCACGACGTATCAGCTTGTCTAGCCTGTGCTTCCTTCAACCGACGGACACTTAGACGTCGGTCGGAGTTTGCAGAGGAGTTTTTTGGGCCCGCTTTTGCTTACAAAATGCCGTCGGAGACTCCGACTTCACAATTAGCTAAAAAGCGTAAGGAAAAGGACCGACACTCACGGTCCGCTGTTTCGGCCGAAACCACGGTTAAGCCAACCGCGAGTGTCTCGGTTTCGGCTGAAACCGAGTCCTCTGTTCTTCCTTCGGCCGAAAGCATGCCTCCGATAGCCGAGGCCTCACAGAGCATGGCTGAATCTGCTACTGAAATTCCCCCTACTGTAGCAGGCTCCCAGGACTTATCAGATACTATTCCTTTAGATATATCTACTCCTGCACGTGGAGCTGCTAGGCCCCCTGCATCTATGTCTATCAAGGCTTTTTCTAGGGCTAAAGCAGCTAAATCTTCTAAGGCCTTGCCTGCTAAAACCCCCTCACACAGGCCTACCTCTAGTTCCCAAATGCTCAGCCTGGCTGAGGATCTCATTTCTTTGATCAGGGGATCCCAACCTCACCCAGACAGGGCCTCTCAACCCCCTCCAGAGAAGAGACCTAGGACTGAGCCCCCGGATCCTGTTTCTACAGACTATTCCTCGGATGACTCAGAAAACACAGACCCTCTAGAAGGCCCATATTCCACTTATGAGGATTCCGATGCAGAAGACTCCATTCCTTCTGCCTCTCCTCCTGAAGAATTTTCTTTTGGGGAAACCTTACATGCTATGAGAGAACATTTTCAATGGCAGGGCCAGGATTTTTCAGATTCTAGGAAAAGGCTAAGGACCTTTTTACATTTACCACAGCATAGGCCTCTAGCCATTCCTCCAGTACTAACAGTTGTTGATGATGCATATAATGATGCCTGTACTGCCCCTGATTCTCTCCCTCCGGCCCCTGCCAAACCCGACAGATATTACAGGGTCCCGGACACACACTTCCACTTGTATAAGGCTCCTATTGCAGATCCTGAAACCATTTCACAGGGTCCCAAAGCTGTAGCAGCTGCCTCTGCCAAAAACCCCCTCCCCTCTGAAAGAGAATCCAGAGCATTAGAGAGATGGGGTAAAAAAGTTTATACTTCTGCTACTCTTTCAGCCAGGGCCTTAAACTAACTGTCCTCTCCTGAACCTATAGACCGTAAGTCCCTTCAGGATTTGGTACATAACACTCAGCAGGTCAGTAATCATTCCTTAAAATGTGGCTATGATGCACTGGAGGCTTCCTTTAGATCAGCTATGACTGGAACAGTGATTAGAAGGCATGCCTGGTTAAAAGAGCAATCCTTACCAGACCATGTTAAGTCAAAGCTCCTAGATGCTCCTATGGAGAAGCAAAGTTTGTTTGGCTCCCCTGCACAGCAAGTGCTAAAGAAGGTGGAAGAAAAAGCAAAATCTGTCCAGACAGTCAAGGATTTCTTACAGGTCCAACCTCCGAGGTTTAGTAGAAATTGGCCTTCGAAGAATTGGTCCTTTCCAGACACCTCCAGAGCACAGAGAGGCAGAAATAGGCGCCCAAGAGGCAGAGGTCAATCCAGAGGTGCCTACAGGGGACGTCAAAGGCAGCCTAACAACCAGAGAAGTACTGCCACAGATACAGCTACAACCACTTCCACAGGACAGACACAATGACTTGGCTCTGATACCGCCTACCAGGGGGCAACTGGAAGCACCCTTGGGCGGAAAGCTAGCCTTATTTTCCGTAAACTGGCATTACATTACAGGAGACAAATGGATTTTACAAACAATAGACCAAGGCTACAGGTTTCACTTCCACACTCTACCAAAAAAGAGAGGAATGCCAAACCTACCACCAAGCCAAAAAAACAGACGCTCTAAGACAAATCAACAACTTACTAAGGATGAGAGCTATATGGCACAAGGCCAAGGATTTTACTCCAGGCTTTTCCTTGTACCAAGAAAAGAAAATCAATGGAGACCTATTCTAGACTTGTCCGCACTGAACACATACCTCATTGTTCCAAAATTCAAAATGCTGACCCTCCAGCAGCTTCTTCCCATGCTGGGCAAGGAGTCTTGGCTGGTGACTCTAGATCTCAAGGAGGCATACCTGCACGTCCCTATACGACCAGATTGCAGAAGATACCTCAGATTCCTTGCAGGATCAGAGCATTATCAATTCTCAGCATTGCCCTTTGGCTTATCTACTGCGCCCAGAGTATTCACGAAATGCCTGGCATCAGTAATTGCTCATTGCAGGCTTCAGGGAATTCAGATTTACCCATACCTGGACGACTGCCTAATACAAGCGGACAACAAGACCAAATTAACAAAAGATTTGGAAAAGGTCATACAACTGCTGCAAGCCCTGGGATACACAGTCAACATGAAAAAGTCAAGGCTGGTACCATCCCAAAGGATAACATTTTTGGGTGCAGAACTGGACACATCAACTCAGATGGCATTTCTCACAGAAGAAAAACAAAAACAACTACCACTTTATTTCATGGCATTAACAACACAGACCCAGCTTACAGCAAGGAAAGTCCTGCAAGCCCTGGGTTACATGGCATCCTGCATAATATTGATTCCGCATGCCAGGCTACATATGAGAAAGTTGCAATGGTACCTAAGGAATGTATGGTCTCAACACAAGCACAGTCTAGAAGCCCAGATTCCAATAATTCCATGCCTGAAGCAAGAATTCCTGTGGTGGGCTCAGGCCTGTCAGTTAAATAGAGGACTGCCTTTCCACAAACCTCATCCAAGCCAGACCATCACCACGGACGCCTCAGACCTAGGCTGGGGGGCACACATGGTGGACAAATGTATACAAGGCCTATGGACACAAGACCAGCTGAATCTACACATAAATCAAAAGGAGATGCTGGCAGTGAAGCATGCAATCCAGACATTCAGACCTTTTCTTCAACAGGGTCACTTGCTGATAAGGACGGACAACACCACAGTCATGTGGTATATCAACAAACAGGGAGGTATACACTCATATCCTCTATGCCGGATGGCAATGGACCTGTGGAACGTGGCCCTGAACCTCAACATTCAACTCCAGGCCAAATTTGTGCCAGGAAAAGAAAACTCACTAGCAGACACCTTAAGCAGAACTACCACGGATGCCCACGAATGGATGCTGCATCCAGACATCTTCAAAACCATTACAAAGAAATGGGGACTACCAGAAATAGACCTGTTCGCATCCCCACACAACCACCAATTGAGGAAATTCTGCACAAGGACATACCACCCACTTGCTTGGAAGGTGGACTCCCTATCCTTCAGTTGGGAAAACCTGACAGCATATGCATTCCCACCTCTTCCTTTGATGCACAAAGTCCTACTGAAGATCAAAGAAGATCACCCAAGGATAATCCTGATAGCTCCAGACTGGCCGAGGCAGCATTGGTACCCGCTACTGAGGAGTATGTCTTGGACACACGCATGGCCTCTACCTCTATGTCCTTTACTTCTAACACAGAACAACTTCAAGATCCTACATCCAAACTTGAAAACACTACAGCTAGCTGCTTGGAATATTACATAAAACAAAATAACCCAGATTTATCTCAGAGGGTTAAAGACATTATCCTGGAGGCTCACAGACCCTCCACAAGGAAGACTTACTCAGCCAAATGGAAAAGATACCTCATTTGAAGTGCAGCAAAAGGAGAAAATGTATCATTAGCAAACATAGCCAACATCCTGGAATACTTAGCAGAACTTTTCCACAATGGTCTGTCTTACTCCTCCATTAAGATTCATGCATCAGCAATTTCAGCAGAATACAACATGGATCCTCCAGTCTTCTCTCATCCTCTACTCAGGCAGTTTCTGAGAGGAATTAAAAATGTAAAGCCTCCAAGGAAGCCACCTTTGCCTACATGGGACCTTAACTTTGTGCTGGAAAAGTTAACACTTCCCCCTTTTGAACCAGCAGCAACAGCAGAATTACAGTTCTTATCTTGGAAAACTGCTTTCCTGCTTGCAATCACTTCAGCAAGAAGGGTTTCTGAATTACAGGCATTAATGGCAGTACAGCCTTTCCTTATCTTCCATCAGGATAGAGTGTCCTTGAGAACTAACCCTACTTTTATGCCAGAAGTGGTCTCCAGAGTTTCATTGAACCAAGCAATTCACTTACCAACATTCTTCCCCAACCCACAGAACAGGGGGGAAAGACTACTACATACCTTGGATGTGCACAGGCAATTACGCTACTATCTGGACAGAACTAAGACCAACAGAAAAACTGACCAGCTTCTGGTAGCCTATGCAACAGGAATGCAAGGAAAAGCAATTTCAAAACAGACAATCTCTAAGTGGATAGGAAATTGCATTAGATTTTGCTACTCTTTTCATGGAAAGGCAACTCCAGAAAACATCAGACCTCACTCCACAAGGGCTACAGCCACTACTACAGCTTTCCTACGAGGAGTGGCTACCAAAGACATTTTAGAAGCTGCTACTTGGAGCTCCGTGCATACATTTGCCAAGCATTATAATCTTCCTTTGTACTCCAGATCCTGAGCAGGTTTTGCCACTGCTGTTTTGCAAGGGATCTTAACTACACCATCATTATCTTAGTACCTCCTCCCCCAGTTTGGCTATGGTATTCTACCCATATGTTAGGACTGCAGATGCATCCTTGAAGGACATAGTACAGTTTTGTACCTACCATAAATGTAGATGTCCGAGAGGTATGCATCTGCAGTCAGGATTACCCGCCCTCCTTCCCCTCTGTGGTACTCCTAGGGTATTTACCCATCTTCTAGCTAGCTGGGGGAATCTATTATGGTGTATTTGTTTGTATATATGTATATACTTTCTTATCTTGTTTGCTCTCTACTGTTTGGAAACATTTGCATTTATCCAAATTTAGCCTTCCTAGAGGGCACCTGGCATCTGGGGCAAGAAACACTGAGGAAAATGGCGTCGTCTGATGCCTTTATACCCAATACACAGCAGCTATGACGTCGGGTGAAGTGCGACATCAGCCGAGGCCAGACCCAGACTTTGGAATCTGGCCGACCGAAGGGCTGCCTGAGGCAGGACAACCCATATGTTAGGACTGCAGATGCATACCTCTCGGACATCTACATTTATGGTAGGTACAAAACTGTACTTTTTGCTTTCTCCTTTGCATAAATATTTCACCATATTAAATCTTTTTTTCTTTCCTACGTCTATATTTCTTCTCCTGCTCCTCATGTTTCTCCTTACTTGGAGGACTCATTCCATCATGTTGGGATATAGTCTGTGTAGACTTTCTACACTAAATCCTTCACTTTGCAGGTATTCCATAATTTCAGTTTCTATTTTTATTTATTTTTTAACTTCTACTTTACTAATCTTCTGTTTAACCTTCCCTCTTTGTGATCTTATTTTTTGTATTGTGAAATTTTCCATATCTGGATGTCTTTGCCTGTATTTCTCTTTGAATATCTTTGGAGCTGCTTTTTTGTATTGATTAATTTGGCTTTCTCCTTTGCGTAAATATTACACCACATCAGATTTCTCACTTTGCTATGTCCATATTTTTTTATACCTTTCAAAAATTTCTAGATT